>NC_092721.1:93015238-93318565 GCF_047496885.1 Scyliorhinus torazame | reverse complement strand
CTTCTCGCATGTGTATAACATGTATTCCAGGATTGATTTTTTCGTGGTGAGCCGGGCAGTGCTGATGGGGACGATAGGGGCGGACTGTGCAAGGTTTGTGATCTCAGACCATGTGCCACATTGGTTAGATATGAGGCTTTGCTCGGGACAGGTGCAAAGGCTGGGATGAAGGTTAGACTCGGGATTTTTGGCTGATAATTAGTTATATGGGAAGGTGAGAGTGGCGATTAAGAATTATGTGGCGCTCAAATGGAATGGTGAGGTGTCAGCAGCTATGTTTTGGGAGCCCTTGAAGGTGGTGGTTCCAGGAGAAATTATTTTGTTCAAGGCCCAAAGGATAGGATGAGGAGGGAGGAGCATCGGCGGTTATTGGGCAAGATAGCTGAGATACTCAGCAGCCCCTTCGAAGGAGCTGTTAGCAGAGAGAAAGACGTTTCAGGGGCAATTTGTCCGGTTAACAATGAGTAACATTGTGGGGCAACTGCTGAGGGCAAGGGGGGTGCAGTATGAGTATGGGGAGAAGTCATATGTTGGCCCACCAGTTGCTGCCATCAGATAGTGCCCAGGAAAATCTTGCAGCTGTGGGCAAAGAAGGGAGTGGTAGTGTTGGAGCCAGAGAGGATAAATTAGGTGTTTAAGGCTTTCTCCGAGGGGTTGTGTAGTGCTGAGTTGGTGGGGGGAGGATTTGGTGCGGTTTCTGGATGGGTTGGAGTTCCCAGATATGGAGGAGGGGAAGAGGCAGGCATTGGTGGAGCCATTGGGGTTAAAGGAAGTGATGGATTACATTAGTAGATTGCAGTCTGGGAAGGCCCTGGGTTCGGACAGCTTTCCAGTGGCGTTTTACAAGCAGTTTGCAACAGAGTTGGCCCCCACCTGGTGGGTATGATTAATGAGGCTGTAGAAAAGTGGGGGGGCTGCCAGCTGTGTTAGCACAGGCGGCGATTTTGTTGATCCCAAAAAAGGGGAAGGACCCACTGGATTGTGGGTCCTACAGGCCCATTTTGTTGCGAATCACGCACGTGAAAGTCCTGGCGAAGGCATGTAAATTGGAGGGGTGCGTCCCGGAGATGATCTCTGAGGACCAGGCGGGTTTTGTGAAGACGAGATAGCTCTCTAGTAACATTGAGGGACGGAAGTCGGAGGTGATGGTGTCCATGGACGAGGAGGAGGCTGGTTAGAGTGAAGGTACTTGTTTGAAGTTCTGGGAACCTTTGGATTTGGTTCGAACAAACAAGATGAGTTTGGGTATTTTGGGTTGCATAGGGGGATGTGGCAGGGGTGCCCGCTGTCTTTGTTGTTATTTGCATTGGCAATTGAGCCCTTGGCAATGGCCCCTCGGGTGTTGACTGAGTGGCGAGTGATTGTGAGGGGGGGATATGGAGCCCCGGGTATCACTGTATGCAGACGACCTGTTGATTTTTGTGTTGGAAAGTAAGGGCAGAATTATGGGCTAGTTGTAGAGATCCGGGGTTTTTTCCTGCTGAAGAGTGAGGTATTCTTGGTGAACGTGGCGGGGCAGGGGGCAAACCTGGCGGCGCTACTATATAAGGTGGGAAGGGACCTTTTTAGATGTCTGGGGATACAGATAATGCATGAGTGGGCCACAACGCATGGGTGGAACTTGACAGAGTTCATGAAAAAATTTAAGGAAGACGTCAAAAGATTGGATATGTTGCATTTGACATTGGCAGAGGGGGTACAGGTAGTAAAGATGAATGTGCTGCCAAAGTTCCTGTTTGTTTTTCAGTCACTCCCGATTTTTCTCCCAAAGGCCTTTTTCTGGAAGGTGGAGGCGCTGGTCTCGGAATTTGTGTGGGCAGGGAAGATGCCGAGGCTGAAGAGGGCTGCGCTACAAAGGCAGATGCAGGGCGAGGGGTTGGCACTCCTGAACCTGATGTACTAATTTGGGCAGCGAATGTGGAGAATGCGAGGTTTTGGTTGGTGGTGGTGGGGGGGGGGCGGGGGGGGGGGGGGGAGGGGGGGAGTGGCTCAGGTTGGGGGAGGAGTCCTGTGGAGGCTCAGGTTTGAGGACCCTGGTGTCGTCCATTTTGCCGTTAGTCCTGAGGAGGTATACGGGGAGTCCAGTGATGGAGTCAACTGCCATGATTTGGAATAAGTTGAGGAGGAAATTTAAATTGGGCCACATGACGGTGCTGACATCACGGTATGAGAACCACAGTTTTAAGCCAGAGGTGATGGATGTGATGTACAGGCAGTGGAGGGAGGTGGGGTTGAAGAGGGTCAGGGATATTTTTTCAGAGGGGAGATTCGCTGGGTTGGACGAGCTGCTGGAGAGGTTTGAGTTACCGAGGGGGAGTGAGTTTAGGTACTGGCACGTTCGGGACTTTAAGCGAAAGTAGCTGCCGATGTTCCCCACCTACCAGAGTAAAATGGGTGTTTATCAGTGATGTCAGAGTGCGGGTGGAGCTGGGCTGTCTGTCAGCTTTTTACTTTGTTTTAACAGAGTTCTCTAAACTCTGGCCCATAACAAATTGGGGGCTCGAGGGGGATAAAAGTCTATCGAATGGATTGGCTTAGTGAACTTAAAGACAGTGAGGGGTGAGCATATTGTGGTTGCTTTTCAGGTGTGGTATTCTTGTTTAAGTAGGGAGTGTGTTGTGGACAATGGCTCTTTCAGAGGCTCAGACGTTTTTGGGGGTGGAGACGGTCACACGCAGTACCTTACGGACAGAGAATAAAAGCACGCTGTTAGATTTGGCAAAAACACTGCAGTTAACATTACCTGACAAAATGCGAAAAGATGCGGTAATTATGGCAGTGCCTAAGCATTTAAAGTTGCCTGAGATACAGTTTCACTCATTGGAAATGGCAAAAATTCAGTTACAAATTAAACAAATGGAACATGAGAAAGAATTAAAGCAGCTTGAATACGAAAGCGATAGAGAGGAAAAACAAAGAGAAAGGGAGATACAGATCAGGGAAAAAGATAAAGAGAGAGAGTTTGAACTTCAGAAAATGGCCATGAAACATGACAGTCAGTTAAAATTGGCAGGCGTAAAGGGAAACGTACTGTTGGATGATAGTGATGAGGATAGTGAGAAAGAGCGTCATAGTCGAAGGCTTGGTGGGGATCTATTTAAATATGTCCAAGCATTGCCAAGGTTTGATGAGAAGGAGGTAGAAGCCTTTTTCATTTCATTTGAGAAGGTAGCTAAACAAATGAAATGGCCACAGGACATGTGTGTATTACTGATTCAAACAAAGCTGGTAGGTAGGGCTAATGAAGTGTTTGCATCACTACCGGAGGAGGTATCTGGGGCATATGAGGAGGTGAAAAAATCCATCTTGGGTGCATATGAACTAGTGCCTGAAGCCTACAGACAAGATTTAGAAATTTAAGGAAATAATTTGGTCAAACATACATGGAGTTTTAAACACTCAGAGTAATTTTGATAGATGAATAAGGGCTTTGAAAATAGACAAAACGTATGAAGCTCTCATTGAAATTATACTTTTGGAGGAGTTTAAAAATGCAATTCCTGATGTAGTGAGAACTCATGTGGAAGAGCAGAGGGTTAAAACTGTGTGGTTAGCAGCGGAAATTTCAGATGATTATGAATTAGTTCATAAATCAAAGCGTGGTTTCCGACATCAGTTTCAGCCTGTGAGGGATAGAATCTGGGGACAAGAGAAATACTCAAGTGGGAGAGGTAAAGGAGATCTGATGGGAGATGATAAGGAGAGTGTACCTCAGATTTAAAAAGAAATCGAGGAGGGTGGAAGAGATATGAAAAGTTTTAAATGTTTTTATTGTCATAAACAAGCCATGTAAAGGCCATAGTGTTGATGGTTGAAGAAAAACACTGCGAGGGCTGATGTGGTAAAACAGGATAAGACAGTGGGGTTTGTTAAAGTGGGAAAGGAAGGCCCAAGTGAAGCGAAGGAGGTACAAAAGATTGTACAGCCTGATCAAGAGGTGATTGATAAGAAGGTACCAGATCTCTTTAAAGAATTTATTTGTGTGGGTAAAGTTTACACATGTGTATCAGGAGGAGCAGGTAAAGAAGTCACAATTTTAAGAGATACGGGAGCTACTCAATCTTTAATGATAAGAGATGAGGAGTTATGTAGTTTGGGAAGAATGTTGCCAGAAAAGCTGGTAATATGTGGAATTCAAGGTGAGAGGAGTAGCGTTCCATAATATAAGGTAAGGTTGGAAAGTCCAGTGAAGAGTGGTGAAGTGGTAGTAGGAGTAATAGAGAAACTATCTTGTCCAGGAATACAGTTTATCTTGTGTAATGATATAGCTGGATCGCAGGTGGGAGTGATGCCTACTGTGGTTGTTAAGTGGAAAATTTGACAACTGAAGTGTTGAAGGACGAATATCCTGGGATTTTTCCGGATTGTGTAGTAACAAGGTCGCAAAGTCACATGTTAAGACAAGAGGAGAAATCAAAGAGTGAAGATGAAGTGGAAGTTCAATTATCAGAAACAATTTTTGATCAGATGGTTGAAAAAGAACAAGAACAGGTGGAGGATGAGGCAGATATTTTTAGTTCAGGAAAATTGGCGGAGTTACAACAGAAAGATGTAGAAATAAAACAGATGTATCAGAAAGCATACACGGAAGAGGAATCTGAGTGTATACCAGAGTGTTATTACTGTAAAAGTGATGTCTTGATGAGAAAATGGAGACCTTTACATATGCAGGCGGATCAAAAGTGGGCAGACGTTCATCAAGTAGTATTGCCGGTAGGGTATAGAAAGGAGGTGTTGCGAGTTGCACATGAGGTACCAGTGGGAGATCATTTGGGAATAAGGAAAACTCAAACTAAAATCCAGAAACATTTTTATTGACCTGGACTACATAAAGATGTAGTTAAATTTTGTCAATCATGTCACACATGTCAAGTGATAGGGAAACTTCAAGCAGTGATACAACCAGCACCTTTAATATCCATTCCAGCATTTGAGGAACCTTTTACAAGGGTCCTCATTGATTGCGTAGGACCGCTTCGTAAAAGAAAAAGAAGGAATCAATATCTTTTGACTACAATGGGTGTGTCTACTAGGTTTCCAGAGGCCTTTCCAGTATGTAATATTACAGCAAAAAAGATTGTGGAGGAATTACTTAAATTTAGATATGGACTACCCACAGAAATACAATCGGATCAAGGATCAAATTCTACCTCGAGGTTATTCAAAGAAGTTATGGATAGCTTAGGAATAAAACAATTTAAATCAACTGCATACCATTGTGGCGGTGTCCACCTATATTAAAGGCTGATCAGAACTGATGCTATATTAAATCATGTATTTAACCCGATATTAAAAACTGATGACTGATGAAGTCCATTATCAATGTAAACCATTACTTATCGCAATAATGTTTTTTCTTAATATGTATCACAGAATTTATCTTTGTAAAAGTCCAGAATCAGTGAACTCATTAAGTCTTGTGGCCTTGTCTGGAAATAAGCTCTGCCAACTAAGGGAGGATATCACTTGTAGAGTGGCCTTGCCACTATTTGCTACTGTTTGGCAAGAGACCGTGCCAAGAAAGGAGGCTAGTGATTTTCTGGAGATAGCTACCGGAGGTATCAACCGCGTATCTTTAGGAACAGGTGCCCTCCCTGAAACTAAGGCCTTGCCAACTAAGAGAGAGACTGTTCTTTGTCTCGAAATAACTATGGCGAGTTAACTTGTTTTTCAGAAGCAGGGGCTATGCTAAAACTCCCCTCAAACTCCCTAGCTCTCCCTGTGTGTAAAAATAAGATAAATATTCAAGCAAAAGATGCAAAAGTTAGAGTTTCGCTTGGAGAGCTGTTTAGGATATTACTGGGTGTTTAAACTGCTAGCTCGAGTCGTAGAATTCTGCTCTTGATTGAGCATCGAATTCCGAGACTACTAGTTGTTGTAAGTATGAAATGTGAGTAGCTTAAGCAATTATGTAGTTAAAAAGGTCACAGGCTAACTCATCACATATCCTGTATCTGTCAAACTGTATCATTTATCAAAACACTTGTGTTACCCTTTTTTCTTTAAATAAATTGCGTATATTGTACCATACAGATCTGTGTCTATTTTAATAAATAAGAGTGACATTTAACTAAGACTCATCATATTCTCACCCTTTGAGGCTATCTGGAGGGTCACTTGCCCATGCCTAGCTCTCAAGAATTAGAAATATTTAGTCGACGTTAAGGAAAAGATAGTCATCTAAGTCACAGTCTATCCTATACACTGAAGGTAGTGAACGCAAGGCACATTGAGTATACCATAATTAGATCTCCCATATAGCGAGTCTTACTTTAGATATTCACAAGACCTTGTCTGGTAGCTTTCAACCTCGAAGAATTGGGAAGATCTTAGATAAATACTCCTCAGCTGTCACACCATCCAGAATCACAGGGAGCGTTAGAAAGGTGGCATCAGATATTTAAGACAATGTTGAGGGCTTACCGAATTCAGTCCTTTTGAACTAATTTTTGGGCATGAGGTAAGAGGACCATTTAAATTGCTTAAGGAAAAATTAGTGAGTGAGAAATCGGAACTTACATTATTGGATTACGTGTCAAATTTTAGGGAATGAATCAGTAGAGCAGGTGAATTGGCTAGACAACATTTAAAAGTTGTCAAAGAGATCTAGGAGTACAGGTCCACAGGTCATTGAAAGGGGCAACACAGGTGGAGAAGGTAGTCAAGAAGGCATATGGCATGCTTGCCTTCATTGGCCGGGGCATTGAGTATAAGAATTGGCAAGTCATGTTGCAGCTGTATAGAACCTTAGTTAGGCCACACTTGGAGTATAGTGTTCAATTCTGGTCGCCACACTACCAGAAGGATGTGGAGGCTTTAGAGAGGGTGCAGAAGAGATTTACCAGAATGTTGCCTGGTATGGAGGGCATAAGCTATGAGGAGCGATTGAATAAACTCGGTTTGTTCTCACTGGAACGAAGGAGGTTGAGGGGCGACCTGATAGAGGTATACAAAATTATGAGGGGCATAGACAGAGTGGATAGTCAGAGGCTTTTCCCCAGGGTAGAGGGGTCAATTACTAGGGGGCATAGGTTTAAGGTGAGAGGGGCAAGGTTTAGAGTAGATGTACGAGGCAAGTTTTTTACGCAGAGGGTAGTGGGTGCCTGGAACTCACTACCGGAGGAGGTAGTGGAAGCAGGGACGATAGGGACATTTAAGGGGCATCTTGACAAATATATGAATAGGATGGGAATAGAAGGATACGGACCCAGGAAGTGTAGAAGATTGTAGTTTAGTCGGGCAGTATGGTCGGCACGGGCTTGGAGGGCCGAAGGGCCTGTTCCTGTGCTGTACATTTCTTTGTTCTTTGTTCTTTGTTCTAGTTGCACAAAATGTGATGAAACGGGTAGCGGACAAGAAATGCAAAGTTTGTAGTTTTGCCATTGGAGATAAAGTTTTAGTATTGTTACCAGTGGTAGGTGAACCTTTAAAAGCTAGGTTTTGTGGACCGTATCAGATTGAAAGGAGGTTATGTGAGGTGAATTTTGTGGTTAAAAACACCAGATAGAAGGAAGACTCACCGAGTGTGTCATGTGAATATGCTTAAAAGATACTTTGAAAGGGAAGGAGAGAAAAAGGAGGAGGTTTTAATGATTCTGACTCAAAGTGACGAACCAAATCCAGATGACTGTGAATTTGACATACCTCAAATTAAATTGGAAAACAAGGATGTTCTTAAAAATTGGGATAAATTGTTGAGTTACCTTCCAGAGGAAAAATGAACTGACCTGAAAGAGTTATTGATATCACATGGGCAAATTTGTGGAGATAAATTGGGAAGTATTAAAGTGGATTTACATGATGTAGATGTGGGAAATGCTGTTCCAATCAAACAACAGCCATACAGACTTAACCCTTTAAAATTGGCACAGGTTAACAAAGAGATTGAGCGTATGCTTAAAAATGGCATAATTGAAGTGGGTTGCAGCCAATAGAGCTCACCCATAGTGATGGTGCCTAAACCAGATGGTACCCAGCGGTTGTGTGTGGACTATAGAAAGGTTAATGCAGTTACAAGAACGGACTCTTATCCTATCCCACATTTGGAGGATTGCATTGAGAAAGTGGGACAATCAGCTTTTATTTCCAAACTGGATTTACTTAAAGGTTACTGGCAGGTACCTTTATCCGAAAGGGCGAAGGAGATTTCAGCTTTTGTGATGGTATATACCAATTCAAAGATATGCCATTTGGCATGAAAAACGTCCCAGCCACCTCTCAACGGTTAACTAACAAAGTTGTTTCAGGATTACCCAATTGTGCGGTACACATCGACGATCTGGTAATTTTCAGCCAGACATGGAAAGAACATTTAAAACATCTGATGGAGTTATTCGATCAACTTCAGGAGGCAGGTTTGGTGATAAACCTAGCCAAAAGTGAATTTGGAAAAGCCCAAGTCACTTTCCTTGAGGAGTTTCCGATACCCTCGAGACGAAGGGAAATAATGTGATTTCTTGGCATGAGTGGATTTGATCGAACATTTGTGCAAAAAGTTTTGGAGCGTGGTTGCTCCACTGATGGACTTGCTGAAGAAACGTTGAAAATTTCAGTGGACAGTGCACTTTCAACAGGCATTTGACTGCCTGAAAGCTGTGATAATCAATGCTCTTGTGTTGGAGAATTGCAAGGGACTCTGTGATCAGATTGAACTAAAGTATCTGACTTTAAAGAGAAATGCCGAGGCGTAGAGAAATGGACGGATCGTGCAGAGACCTTCTTGTTCAAAGGGACTATCAATCAAGAAGGATTTTAATTGGAGAAAGAAGAATGAAAAAAAATGGACTATATTATTATACCTGTTTGCGTGTGTTGTTTTTTTTTAAACGAAAAAGTATATTTACTGTGTGCATTTCTGAAAGGATAGTGAAAAGTTGAAAAATGAAACCATCTTGAAGTTGATGGGGTTTTTTTTCTTGGGGGGAGGTGTCATGGTGAGAGTACCTTTAAGAAATGCGTGTTTAAGAAATGTACCTTTGAGAAATGGGTGTCTATCAGTGATGTCAGAGTGTGGGTGGAGCTGGGCTGTCTGTCAGCTTTTTACTTTCGTTTTAGGCTGTTTGCTGCAGGGTGTGTTTTAGTTTCGTTTTCAGAGCTGGACAGCTGCAGTCACAGCCAGAAGGGGTATTAGTCTCTCTCTCTGTAATCTAAAATCTGTAAATCGATCCTTTGGTGATTTAAAACTAAAACACTGCTCTCAGTAGTGACTTTAACCTGATGTGCTTCTGTTTAAAGGTTTTGTTTAAGTCTTATGGATGTTAAAAGGACAGCTTAAGGCTTTCTTTGGGGTTGTATTTGAATTAATGGTTGCTAAGATGTTCACGGTATGTTTTAAAAAGGTTAACTTGAGTTCATAGAATAAACATTGTTTTGCTTTAAAAAATACTTTTCCATTTCTGCTGTACCACACCTGTAGAGTGGGCCGTGTGCTCCCCATACCACAATCTATTAAAAGTTGTGGGTCAGGTGAACTCCATGATACACTTTGGAGTTCTCTAAACCCTGGCCCATAACAGCATGCCAAGCTTCTTTTCATTACTTGCCCGATGTCACCATCGATCCCTGGCCACCAGACAGAGCTCCTCATCAACATCTTAATCTTTGAAGCCCCTAGGTGACCAATGTGCAAATCCCGTAGGATCAATTCCTGGCCTGGCTGCGGGATGACCACATGAGCTCCACAGAGTAGGATGACATCTTCCATGCTCAGCTCCTGCTGTTTCCTAACATAGGGCTTCAGGGTTGCCAGGGAGTTAACAGCCATGATTGAATGGCGGAGCAGATTCGATAGGGTGAATGGCCTAATTCTGCTCCTATGTCTTATGGTCTTATGGGTTTCCCTGTAATCCACCATGCAGAATAATATGGCGAAGCTTCACCAATGTGGGACCTCGCTGCGTCCAGTGCGAATCTGTACGGTTGTTACCGGCAGAACATCCATGAGATTTAAAATTGCCATGACTTGGTCCACCATTGGTGGAGTGGGGACACTCATAGGCAGCGGAAGACAGCTGAGGGCATCGGCATGTCTATTTGGACCCCGGGTAATGTTGAAAGGTGTATTCATACACCGCCACTAATAGAGCCCAGGGCTGAATCCCAGCTGAGGCTATGGGGTGAATCGCTTTGTCCTCCTTAGAAACACCAGCATTGGTTTATAGTCTGTGATAATGAAAAATGCTGCCCATAGACATATTGATGGAATGTTTTGCTGCATATATCACAGCCAAGCCTTATTTCTCAATCTGGTCGTAGCGGTGCTCCACATTTGGGCAGCACAGTGGCACAGTGGTTAGCACTGCTGCCTCACAGCTCCATGGACCCGGGTTCAATTCCGGCATCGGGTGACTGTCTGTGTGGAGTTTACACTTTCTTCCCGTGCGTTTCCTCCGGGTGTTCTGGTTTCCTCCCACAGTCCAAAGATGTGTAGGTTAGGTGGATTGACTATGATAAATTGCCCTTTAGGGCCCAAAAGGCTGGGTTCAGGGGATGGGGTGGAAGTGTGGGCTTAAGTAGGTTGCTCTTTCTAAGGGCTAGTGCAGACTCGATGGGCCAAAAGGCCTCCTTCTGCACTGTAGGGATTCTATGATTCCATGGTTCAATCTAACAATGTTCTGAAAGCATATGCGATGGGGCACTCAGTGCCAATGCCCCATCGATGGGACAGCACCGCCCCGATGCCATATGGAGAGGCGTCACACGTGAGAATGGGCGGCTGGGAAGGATCATAGTGGGCCAGCAGCTGAGAGGATAACAGCTGTCTCTTTACTCCTGTGAGTACCTCCTCTCGTGGAGCTCTCCAGGTCCACTTTTGGTTCTTTTCTCAGAAGACATTCAGAGGTGCGGGCAGGGTGGTGGAATAAACGTCCCGTAATAATTTACGAGTCCCAAAAACAATCTCAATTCTGTGGCACTGGGGCTCCTTTTATAGTCTGATCTTTTTCCTCCAGAGGGTGCAGGCCATCTTTGTCCATCCGTAACCCAAATACATTACAGCCTTTGCTTGAAACACGCATTTACCTGTCTTCAGGTGGACGTCCACTTGGGAGAATCGTCTGAGGATCTCTTCCAGATTGTATAGGTGCTCTTTTTCAGTGGTCCCCATGATGAGTACGTCATCCAGATATACCATCACTTTGGGTAGAACCTAGAGGATGCCTTCCACCACCCTCTGAAAAATTGTACAAGCGGAAGAGACCGACAGGCATTGTAACAAGAACAATAATCGGAGCAAAACATTCATCTTTACTGCCCGCACCCGGCCCGCCAACGACAGAGGGAGAGAGTCCCACCTCAGCAAATCAGCCTTCACCCTCCCCACCAAGGTAGTGAAATTAAACTTCCAAAGCCCTACCCAGTCCCGGGCCACCTGCACCCTCAGATACCTGAAGTGAAATGCTGCCAGACGATATGGCAGTCCCCCCATTACCGCTCCCACTCCCGGAGGGGAGACCATAAAGTCCTCACTTTTCCCTAACTTAAATTTGTATCCTGAAAACATCCCTAATCTCTGAAACAACCCTATTACGCTCCCCACCGAAGAGGTTGGCTTCCAAAGTATGCAATAAGTCATTTGCATACAAGGACACCTTCTGCCCCCCCCCCCCCCCCCCCCCCAATCTCAAATTTCTCCAATTCTGCCATCAAATAACTCCACTCCACCCAATCAAACGCCTTCTCGGCATCCAACGCCACCACCACCTCCGTCTCCCTTCCCTCTGCTGGAGAAGGCACTCACATTCGAGGACAACAGTCTGGCCTTTACAAACCCCATCTGATCCAAATCTCCCCCGCACTTCAAGCAATCTCCCTCGCTTCCGGATCGCACTCAGTGCAGATCCGGGGGTACACTGTCGCGAACCTCGCGATACAAGGCGTTGAATACGCAAGCTTTAAGCTGTATGTACTCCTCGATCTCTGCGCTCCTCTTCTGTTGGGACTGGACTTCCAGTGCAACCTCAGGGGCCTGACCCTGAAGTTCTGCGGGCCCCTACCCCCTCTCACCGTATGTAACCTCGCGACCCTGAAGGTCGACCCTACCCCGCTCTTCGCAAATCTCACCACCGACTGTAAACCCATCGCCACCAGGAGCAGGCGGTACAGTATCCAGGAAAGGACTTTTATCAGGTCCGAGGTCCAGCGACTCTTGCAGGAAGGGATCATCGAGGCCAATAATAGCCCCTGGAGAGATCGGGTGGTGGTCGTCAGGACCGGGGAAAAGAACCGGATGGTTGTAGACTACAGCCAGACCATAAACCGGTACACACACCTTGATGCGTACCCCCTTCCCCGGACGGCGGACATGGTTAATCAGATTGCACACCACTGGGTGTTCTCCACGGTGGATCTGAAGTCTGCAGACCACCAGCTCCCAATCCGCCCGGAAGGCCGCCACTACACGGCCTTTGAGGCAGACGGCCGCCTCTTCCACTTCCTCCGGGTCCCCTTCGGCGTCACCAAAGGGGTCTCGGTCTTTCAAAGAACGATGGACCGAATGGTGGACCAGTACGGGCTGCGGGCCACGTATCTGGACAACGTCACCATCTGCGGCCACGACCATCTGGACCACGACGCCAACCTCCAGAAGTTTCTCCAAACCGCCCAAGCCCTCAACCTCACTTATAACAAGGAGAAATGTATTTTCCGCACAACCAGACTAGCCATCCTCGGCTATGTCATGGAAAACGGGGTACTGGGCCCGACCCTGACCGTATGCGCCTCCGCCTGCAACTCCCCCTCCCCCACTGCCCCCAGGCCCTGAAAAGGTGCCTCGGGTTCTTTTCCTATTATGCCCAGTGGGTCCCCAACTATACGGACAAAGCCCGCCCACTGATCAAAGCTACCATCTTCCCACTGGCGGCTGAGGCCCGTCAGGCCTTCAGCCGCATCAAGACAGATATTACCAAAGCCGCGATGCACGCGGTGGACGAGTCCGTCCCCTTCCAGGTGGAGAGCGACGTGTCAGAGGTCGCCCTCGCTGCCACCCTTAACCAGGCGGGCAGGCCCATAGCATTTTTCTCCCGTACCCTCAACGCCTCCGAAATTCGACACTCCTCAGTCGAAAAAGAAGCTCAAGCCATCGTTGAAGCTGTACAGCACTGGAGGCACTACCTCGCTGGTAGGAGGTTTACCCTCGTCACCGACCAACGGTCGGTAGCCTTCATGTTCGACAATACACAGCGGGGCAAAATCAAGAACGATAAGATCTTGAAGTGGAGGATCGCACTCTCTACCTATAATTACGATATCGTGTATTGTCCTGGGAAGCTCAACGAGCCCCCAGATGCCCTGTCCTGCAGCACGTGCGCCAGCGCGCAAGATGACCGACTCCAGGCCTACCACGATGACCTCTGCCACCCGGGGGTCACCCAGCTTCTCCACTTTATCAAGGCCCGCAACCTGCCCTACGCCACCGAGGAGGTCAGGGCCATGACCAGGGACTGCCAATTCTGCGTGGAGTGCAAGCCGCACTTCTATCGACCGGATAAGGCCCACCTGGTGAAGGCATCCTGGCCCTTTGAGCGCCTCAGTATCGACTTCAAAGGGCCCCTCACCTCTGCCAACCGCAACATGTATTTCCTCAACGTCGTTGACGAGTTCTCCCACTTCCCCTTTGCAATCCCCTGCCCCGACATAACCGTAGCCACCGTCATTCAGGCCCAAATAGTATCTTCACCCTGTTCGGTTTCCCCACTTACGTCCACAGTGACCGGGGCTCCTCGTTTATGAGCGACGAACTGCATCAGTACCTGCTCAGGAAGGGCATCGCCTCGAGCAGGACTACCAGTTACAACCCCGGGGAAACGGACAGGTGGAGAGGGAGAACGCGATGGTATGGAAGGCTGTCCTCCTGGCCCTACGGTCTAGGAATCTCCCAGTTTCCCACTGGCAGGAGGTCCTCCCTGATGCGCTCCACTCCATTTGGTCCCTCCTTTGCACAGCCACGAACAAGACCCCTCATGACCGCCTGTTTGTTTTCCCTACATGGCCTCCACACTCCCTCCTATACCCCCTCCCCCCTTCGCTGACCTACAGGAATGAAGCTCCCGGAGTCCACACCTATGCCCGCATCGACGAGTTCACCACCCATGCCCGCACCGGCGAGTTCGACACCCGTGCCCGCTGCGAAACCAGAGCTCCGGCGATCGCAGCGCACGATCAGGGCGCCGGACAGACTGAACCTGTGAGCCCTTCACCCCCGCCGGACTTCAATTTTTTAACAGGGGGTGAATGTGGTGAACGTATTATAGTAACCATCCACCACTGTACTACATTGTACCACGCTGTTGCCCATGTGGGCTCCACCTATGGGCTATTGTACTGTACTGTGCTGGTTGTATGTCTGCCCCTGGCTCCGCCCCCTTGAGGGGAGGTATAAAGAGCAGCTGCCCTGTAGGCGGCTCTCATTGCAGAGCAGTCGCAGGCAGGCACTGTTCTAGTTGATTAAAGCTACTGTTCACTTCAACTCTCTGTCTCGTGTGAATTGATGGTCGCATCAGTATCCCACCCATGGAGGAGGCTGCCAGCTGTCCCTTAGTGGCACGCTCCACTGCTGCACTTTCCGCTGCTACACCTTCCTTCTCCTCGAGCAGCTCCCGCAGGGCATCCCCCAGAGCCGTGGCGACCAGCAGGAAGACCACCATTGCTGGTTGAATTCCAATATCCATTTACTGCAGTGAGTGAAAGGACGGCATGTTAGCATGTTGCGTACCCACGTGCTCAACCAGGTCCACCGGGCTACATGGTGATCCCGGTTGGCACTGCGGACTCTGCCCCGCGGGACCCCTCCCCCCATCCCCGCACCCGTGGCACCATAATTGGCCAGCACCGTGGGAGTTGCTGACCCAGGCACCCATCCCTGATGCCAGGGGTACCATCAGCTGTCACTGCCCTCACCAGGGGAATGCACCGCGGCCGCCCCGTAGGGGCTACTGTGGGTGTTCTCCAAGTTGGTCCGCTGGCAGGTGGTGGCCAGGTGGGAGGGTTGTGTGGCGGGGGTGGGGGATGTGGTGGAGGGTGGGGTGTGGGGCTCGGGGCCCATATGGCTGGTGTCATTCTGCAGAATCAGGGGCCAAGATGGGTGGTCAGTGGGATGCGCAGCAAGATGGCCGCGGTAATGGCAGTCCATACCTGGTCACCGCCCCAGTCCTGTGGGGGGTTATCCTTGCCATTCGGCCTGTGCCCCCCCTCACCCCCCTCCTCTAGCCCTGACAGGGCCTCCCCGCCCCAGCCAGCTGGCCAGTATCCGGCCCGGCAGCCCACAGTCCCTCCTCTCTGTGTCCTACCTCCTGTCTCTCTCTTTCATCAGCCACCACACCGGCTTTACGATTTTTGAAAGCACCAGTGAACCGTGCTGTCGGGAACTCAGTCCATCGGAGGAGGAGAATCGCGGAAGCCCCGGAGAATACCAGGTCGGGTCCGCTAACGAGATGCAAATGATTTTTTACTGTACTTGCGTTCCGGTACGCATTGATACCGCTGTCGAAGTGACGGAGAATTGCGATTTGGCGTCAAATCGGCGCTTGCTCAACTCACCATCTTTCCCTTTTATTTTTCTATCCTTCCCTCTGAAATATATTTCACAAATGCTCTGTATCTCTCATAAATGACCAAGATTACAAATGTACTTGAGGCACGATCAATTTGACTTAAAGACGAAAGTTGAATCCAAACTGAGGCTTTATTGGTATCAGATGTGTGGCCTCCCACAGCAGCTGGCGAAATGTCTGCGAGCTGGAGGACATGCATATTTATACCCCGCCTCCTGGGTGGAGCCAGCAGGCAGGGACCACAGGCGAACCTGTAGTGCAGGTTTAACCGTACAACCTCTAATACACGTACAACAGTGGTTTACCACATTCACCCCCTGTTAAATTTGAGTCCGGCGGGGGTGGTGGATAACTATATACAATCATGATTTTACTATTTACAGAGCAAAACAATTGTCTCTTGGCGTCCGGCGGGCCGGTCAGAGGTTCAGCTGGTCCGGGGCCTTGATGGTCCTTTGAGAGCGACGAAGTGGCAACGGCGATGTTGGTGCTGACCTGGTCGAGGGTGACTCTGGGAGCTTGCCGAAATCCTCTTCATCAACGGGCATGGGCAGGGGGAGGATGGACGGTCCTGGGGGGGGGGGGGGGGGGGGGGGGGGGGGTGTTGCGAGCAACGGGGGAGGAGAGGGTGGCACCGGGGGTGACGGGGGTGGTGTGGAGGTGGAACCTGCTGGTGCCATGTCCCTGAGGGAGACGGTATCCTGGCGGCCGTCGGGGAACGCCATGTAGGCGTACTGGGGGTTTGCGTGGAGCAAGTGTACCCTCTCCACCAACGGGTCCGCCTTGTGGAGTCGCACATGTTTACGGAGAAGCACGGTTCCCGGAGCTGTGAGCCAAGTCGGGAGCGACACCCCGGATGTGGATTTCCTGGGGAAGGCAAAAAGACGTTCATGCGGTGTACTGTAAGTAGCTGTGCAGAGTAATGAGCGAATGGAATGTAGTGCATCAGGGAGGACCTCTTGCCAGCTGGCGGCCTGGAGATTTCTGGACCGTAGGGCCAGCTGGACGGCCCTCCATACAGTTCCATTCTCCCTTTCTACCTGTCCGTTTCCCCGGGGGTTGTAGCTTGTCATTCTGCTGGAGGTGATACCCCTGCTGAGCAGGAACTGATGCAGGTCATCACTCATGAATGAGGATCCCCTGTCACTGTGGATGTAGGCGGGGAAACCGAACAGAGTGAAAATCGAATTGAGGGCTTTAATGACAGTGGCAGACGTCATGTCGGGGCAAGGGATGGCGAAGGGGAACCGGGAGTATTCATCGATCACACTGAGGAAATATGTGTGACGATCGGTGGAAGGGAGGGGGCCTTTGAAGTCCATGCGGAGGCGTTCAAAGGGACGGGAGGCCTTCACCAGACGCGCGCGGTCCGGCCGGTAGGAGTGCGGCTTGCACTCCGCACAGACCTGGCAGTCCCTGGTGATTGTCCTTACTTCCTTGACGGAATAGGGCAAATTTTGTGCCTTAATAAAGTGGTACAACCGAGTGACCCCTGGGTGACAAAGGCTGTCGTGCAGGGTCCGGAGTCGGTCTACCTGTGCGCTGGCACATGTACCTCGGGATAGGGCGTCTGGGGGCTCGTTGAGTTTGCTAGGACGATATCTAATCTCGTAATTATAGGTGGAAAGCTCGATCCTCCACCTCAAGATTTTATCATTTTTGATCTTGCCCCGCTGTGTGTTGTTGAACATAAAGGCTACCGACCGTTGGTCAGTGAGGAGGATGAATCTCCTGCGGGCCAGGTAATGCCTCCAATGCCGCACAGCTTCAACGATAGCTTGGGCCTCTTTTTCGACGGATAAGTGCCGAATTTCAGAGGCATGAAGGGTGCGGGAAAAGAATGCCACGGGCCTGCCTGCCAGATTGAGGGTGGCGGCAAGGGCGACGTCTGATGCGTCGCTTTCTACTTGGAAGGGCAGTGTTTCATCTACAGCGTGCATTGTGGCCGTGGCAATATCAGCGCTGATCCGGGTGAAGGCTTGTTGGGCCTCGGCCGTCAGGGGAAACTGTGTGGACTGTATGAGTGGGCAGGCCTTGTCCGCATAGCTTGGGATCCACTGCGCGTAATATGAAAAGAACCCCGGGCAGCGTTTGAGGGCCTTGGGGCAGTGGGGGAGGGGGAGCTCCATGAGGGGGCGCATGCAGTCGGGATCGGGCCCCAGAACTCCGTTCTGGACCACATAGCCGAGGATGGCTAAGCGGTTCGTGCTGAACACACACTTAGGTTTAGGAGAGTGCCGGTGCGGAGAAATTTAGCAAGGTTGGCGTCGTGGTCCTGCTGACCATGGCCACAGATGGTGACATTGTCTAGGTACAGAAACGTGGCCCGCAAACCGTACCGGTCGACCATTCAGACCATCTCCTTTGGAAGACCGTGACCGAGCAGGCAGGGGCTACAGGCGAACATGTAGTGCAGGTTCTCCTGTACAACCTCTAATATATCCTACGACAGTGGTTTACCACAGTACTTTGTGGGAGTTGTAGTTTTGACCTCGCATCTTATCACATGTCACTTCTTTAATGACAGAAAATTATGTGTAATTTTTTTGTTTTTACCTTTCAATGTCATTCCATGCATTGTTTGCCAAGGCAGTTGCCCTGTAAACCACCTGGAACATTTTCATAACAGATTTTAAAAGGCGTTAAAGATCCAGTGAAAAACAATAGGAATTATGCAGCCGATGAAGTGATTCAGGATAGCGGGTGGTCTCTCTGAGCTGGAGGGTTTAATTGCAGCTGGATGTCTTTACAGATAAAGGAAAGAAGTTTCCCCAAGAAGGAGGTGTCCTCTGTCTCATCTTCTCAGATTACAAAAAAAACACCTTGGCAGTCGGGTCACCATTTTGGAGAGGAAATCACTTACAGGACATCCCGTAGTTGTGGCAGGTGAAAAAAGCATGTCTGAAGCTCTAACCTTCATGAGCTGTGTCAAAACCCCCATGAGGACTATGGGAAACCACTGTCGATCTCCTGGTGGGACTCGTGCAGTATGAGCTTCCCAGGTAGGAGGCGCAGGCCACCCAGCTGGAGCTCGTTAGGCCTACATATAAAGCCGGCCCAAGCAAGGCCCGGAGCTGTTGGTTATCCCAAAAGGGCCTGGATTGGGAGAGAGTTACTGCTGTGGGCATAGTATTGTACATGGTTCAATAAATCCTTGTTCCTCTACCGCTGGCTTCCTCAGTTACTTAACTGGCAATGAGGACAAAGGAGACTCCAGACTCGCTTGTGGAACCATCCAGCCACCCCAGATAATGACTATCCTGGAGCTTGTGGGCATAGAAATTCAAGGTGCCACTGTCCAATGAGTTAGAAGCCTTCGATTCAGGCCTGGAAGATGAGCCAGTACGCTGAACATGTGAGATACTTATTCCAGGTATTTTGGGGGAAGACCATCAGAAAGTCATCCTCCTGACCGCTATCGGGGCCCTGACTTGTGGAATTATAAAGAATTTCATTTACCCGGCCACACCAGACGAAATCATTTGACGAGCTGTTTGTATTGATAGCTGAACATTAATGACCCGAGAACTTCCATTATCATGCAGCGGTATTGATTTAACATGGCGGTGCGGTCTGAAGGTGAATTGGTCACTGACTTCTTGACCCACCTTAGGCGACTGAAAGAGCATTACAAGTTTGGGGCGTCCCTCTCTGAAATGTTGAGGGCTAAGCTTGTTTCTGGGACAAACAACATGGCCACTCAGAGGAAGCTATTAGCAGAGCCCACTGTAGATTCCTTTTTCATAGGAAACCGACGTTTTTTAAAAATACATAATTCGATTTGAGCACTTTTATGACCAATTCATTGTAATATGTTTCTTTATTATCTGTATTGCCAGTTATTAAATGAATTTTGATAATTGAATCTTATAGTGACAAGTTATAGAAACAGGAACACTTATGTGTTTAAAGTAATTGAGGGTTTTCAATATACCAATATATTTTATTTGGATATCATTTCAATTCCAATCTAAAGCCATAGAACTTATTTTTTAAAAAATATATATTTTATTAAAGTTTTTCGATCAAACAAAAACAAAAATTTCCCATTTTACAACTTTGTAATAATATATACATTGATCGTTTTTTAAATAAATGATATACTAACTAACGGCAACTGCCAACAACAAAATAAGAAACAACAGAAATAGGAACTTCGTAAAATCTAATATAAATAACTAATATATAAACACACACATAAAACCCCTGAGGACCCAAAAGAGTCCCCCCCCCCCCCCCCCTGGGTTGCTGCTGCTACCTTTCCTATTTTCCCTTATCGCTCTGCAAGATAGTTGAGGAACGGTTGCCACCGCCTGCTGAACCCTTGAGCCGAACCTCTTAGTGCGTACTTTATCCGCTCCAATTTTATGAACCCTGCCATATCGTTTATCCAGGCCTCCACGCCCAGGGGTTTAGCTTCTTTCCACATAAGTAGAATCCTTCGCCGGGCTACTAGGGACGCAAAGGTCAAAACATCGGCCTCTCTCGCCTCCTGCACTCCCGGCTCATCTGCAATCCCAAATATAGCCAACCCCCAGCCTGGTTCCACCCGGACCCTCACCACCATTGAAATTACTTTTGCCACACCCACCCAGAACCCATGCAATACCGGACATGACCAGAACATGTGGGTGTGGTTCGCTGGGCTTCCCACGCATCTCCCGCACCTATCCTCCACTCGAAAAAATCTTTTCAGCCTTGCTCCAGTCAAATGCGCCCTGTGTAGAACCTTGAACTGTATCAGGCTGAGCCTGGCACACGAGGACGAAGAGTTTACCCTACTTAGGGCATCTGCCCACAGTCCCTCCTCAATCTCTTCCCCCAGCTCCTCCTCCCATTTTCCCTTCAGCTCCTCTACCATTGTCTCCCCTTCGTCTCTCATTTTCCAATATATATCTGACACCCTGCCATCACCCACCCATGCCCCCGAAATCACTCTGTCCTGGATCTCTTGTGCCGGGAGCTGCAGAAATTCCCTCACCTGTTGCCTCACAAATGCCCTCACTTGCATATAGCGAAATGCATTCCCAGGTAGCAGCCCATATTTTTCTGTCAGTGCCCCCAGACTCACGAACGTCCCGTCTAAGAACAAGTCCTTCAATTTTGCAATTCCTGCTCGCTGCCAAGATTTAAATCCCCCATCTATCCTTCCCGGGACGTACCTATGGTTGTTCCTTATCGGGGACCACACTGAGGCACCCATCACTCCCTTATGTCGTCTCCACTGCCCCCAAATTTTCAGAGTTGCCACCACCACTGGGTTTGTGGTGTATCTTTTCGGGGAGAACGGTAACGGCGCCGTCGCCAGTGCTTTTAGCCTAGTTCCCCTACAGAACGCCATCTCCAGTCTTTTCCACGCCGCTCCTTCCCCTTCCCTCATCCACTTACATATCATTGACATGTTGGCGGCCCAATAGTAATCACTTAGACTCGGCAGTGCCAGTCCCCCTCTGTCCCTACTGCGCTGCAGGAACCCCCTCTTTACTCTTGGGGTCTTTCCAGCCCACACAAAGCTCATAATGCTCTTGTCCACCTTCTTAAAAAAGGCCTTTGTAATCAGTACAGGGAGGCACTGGAACACAAAAAGAAACCTCGGAAGGACCAGCATTTTAACCGCCTGCACCCTGCCCGCCAATGACAGTGGCGCCATGTCCCACCTCTTAAAGTCCTCTTCCATCTGCTCTACCAGTCGTGCCAAGTTAAGCTTATGCAAGGTTCCCCAGTTCCTGGCCACCTGGATCCCTAAATACCGGAAATCCCTTGTTACCCTCCTCAACGGTAAATCGTCTATTCCCCTGCCCTGTTCCCCGGGGTGCATCACAAACAGTTCACTCTTCCCCGTATTCAATTTATATCCTGAAAATTCTCCAAACTCCCTGAGTGTCTGCATTATCTCAGGCATCCCCTCCACTGGGTCCGCGACATACAACAACAAATCATCCGCGTATAATGACACCCGATGCTCTTCTCCTCCTCTAAGTACCCCCCTCCACTTCCTAGAGCCCCTCAGCGCTATGGCCAATGGCTCAATTGCCAACGCAAACAGTAACAGGGACAGGGGACATCCCTGTCTTGTACCCCTATATAGTCGGAAGTGGTCAGATCGTTGCTTATTTGTAATCACACTTGCCACCGGGGCCCTGTACAGGAGCTGAACCCATCTAATGAACCCCTCTCCAAATCCAAATCTCCTCAGTACGTCCCACAGGTAGTCCCACTCCACTCTATCAAATGCTTTCTCTGCATCCATCGCCACCACTATCTCCGCCTCCCCCTCCGGTGGGGGCATCATCATCACCCCCAGCAGCCTCCATATATTAGCATTCAATTGCCTCCCTTTAACAAACCCCGTTTGATCATCATGCACCACCCCAGGGACACAGTCCTCTATCCTCGTCGCCATCACCTTGGCCAAAAGCTTGGCATCTACGTTCAAGAGGGAAATAGGCCTGTATGACCCGCACTGCAGCGGGTCTTTGTCTCTTTTCAGGATCAGCGATATCGTCGCCTCCAACATCGTCGGGGGTAGTGTCCCCCTTTCCCTAGCCTCATTAAAGGTTCTCGTCAGAAGTGGGGCCAGCAGGTCCATGTATTTCCTATAGAACTCCACGGGAACCCATCCAGTCCCGGGGCCTTCCCTGCCTGCATGTTCCCAATTCCTTTTACCACCTCCTCCACCTCAATCTGCGCTCCCAGTCCTGTCATCTCCTGTTCCTCAACCTTCGGGAAGTCCAACTGGTCTAGGAAACGCATCATTCCCTCTTTCCCTTCCGGGGGTTGCGCCTTATATAGCCTCTCGTAAAATACCTTAAACACCCCGTTCACCCTCTCTGCTCCCCGTTCCATCTTTCCCTCCTCGTCTCTAACCCCTCCGATCTCTCTCGCCGCCCCCCTCTTCCTAAGTTGTTGGGCCAGCAGCCGGCTCGCCTTCTCTCCATATTCATACTGCACTCCCTCTGCCTTCCTCCATTGTGCCTCCGCCTTACCTGTGGTCAACAAGTCAAAGTCCGTGTGCAATCTCCGTCTTTCCCTTTATAGCCCTTCATCTAGAGCCTCCGCATTATGCCTATCCACCCTCAAAATCTCCCTCAACAATCTCTCCCTTTCTTTACCCTCTTGTTTCCCCTTATGGGCCCTTATGGAGATCAGCTCCCCTCTAACCACCGCCTTCAGCGCCTCCCAGACCACTCCCACCTGGACCTCTCCGTCATCATTAATCTCTAGGTACCTTTCAATACATCCCCTCACCCTTACACATACCCCCTCGTCCACCAACAGTCCCAAATCTAATCTCCAGAGTGGGCGCTGTTCCTTTTCCTCTCCTACTTCCAGATCTACCCAATGTGGGGCATGATCTGAAATGGCTATAGCCGAATACTCCGTTCCTGCCACCTTCGGGATCAGCGCCCTTCCCAGGACAAAGAAGTCTATCCGGGAGTACACTTTGTGGACATGAGAGAAGAAGGAAAACTCTTTACTCCTTGGCCTAGTAAATCTCCAGGGATCCACTCCTCCCATCTGCTCCATAAAGCCCTTAAGCACCTTGGCCGCTGCTAGCCTCCTCCCGGTCCTAGATCTGGACCGGTCCAGCCCTGGGTCCAGCACCGTGTTGAAGTCCCCCCCCCATTACCAACTTTCCCAACTCCAGGTCCGGGATGCGCCCCAACATACGCTTCATAAAGTTCGCGTATTCCCACTTCGGGGCATATACATTCACCAGCACCACCGCCTCACCTTGCAGTCTGCCACTCACCATCACGTATCTACCTCCACTGTCCGCCACTATGTTCTTCGCCTCAAACAACACCCGTTTCCCCACCAGTATTGCCACCCCTCTATTTTTCACATCCAAGCCTGAGGGGAATACCTGTCCCACCCATCCTTTCCTTAATCTGAGCTGATCCGCCAGTTTCAGATGCGTCTCCTGAAGCATGACCACGTCTGCCTTTAGCTTCTTTAGGTGCGCAAGTACCCTTGCCCTCTTAATCGGCCCATTCAACCCTCTCACGTTCCACGTGATCAACCGGGTTGGGGGGCTCTTTACCCCCCCCCCCCTCGTCGACTAGCCATCCCCTTTTTTAGACTAGCTCCTCACCTGGTTCCCACGCACCCGCTTATCCCCCCGACGGTGCCCTCTCGTCCCGACCATCCCATCCCGTAACAGCTCCCCCTTCCCCTTAGCAGCAGCAACCCAGTTAACCCCCCCCCCCCCCCCCCCCGCTAGATCCCTCTCTAGCTTAGTTGCTCCCCCCATATTGCTTCTGGAAGTCAGCAAACTCTGGCTGACCTCGGCTTCCCCCGTTTATCCTTCGCCTCCTATCATGTGAGGCTCCCTCCTTCCTGCGCCCCCTTTTCCCGCCACAATTTCCATAGCGCGGGGACAAAGTCTTCCCTCTCGGCCCCGCCCCTGATGGCGCAGCTCCCTCTCTCCTTCCCCCTCCCCTTCCCCACCGGCGCCCACATTGCTTCGTGTCCCCCCCCCTTCGAGGGGAAAGAAAATTTCCCCCCATCTGATTCACAGTCCCTTGCCACCACCTCACTACTTCATTTCAAACACTCTTTCTCCAATCTAGTCCAACTTCTCCTCTTCAATAAATGTCCACGCCTCTTCTGCCGTCTCGAAGTAGTGGTGTTTACCCTGGTGTGTAACCCACAGTCTTGCTGGCTGCAACATTCCGAACTTCACTTTCCTCTTGTGGAGCACCGCCTTGGCCCGATTGAAACGCGCCCTCCTTCTCGCCACCTCCGCACTCCAATCCTGATACACGCGGATCACCGCGTTCTCCCACCTGCTGCTCCGTGTCTTTTTCGCCCATCTCAGGACCATCTCCCTGTCCTTGTAGCGGTGGAACCTCACCACTATTGCTCGAGGTATTTCTCCTGCCTTTGGCCTTCTCACGAGGACTCGATATGCTCCCTCCACTTCCAGGGGGCCCGTTGGGGCCTCAGCTCCCATTAAGGTATGGAGCATCGTGCTCACATACGCCCCAACGTCGGCTCCCTCTGCCCCTTCGGGAAGACCCAAGATTCTTAAGTTCTTCCTCCTCGAGCTATTTTCCAGGGCTTCCAGTCTCTCCATACACCTCTTATGCAGTGCCTCGTGCGTCTCCGTCTTCACCACCAAGCCCTGTATCTCGTCCTCATTTTCGGCAGCTTTTGCCTTCACTCCACGGAGCTCCATCTCTTGGGCCTTCTGCGCCTCCTTTAACCCCTCAATCGCCTGCAGCATCGGCGCCAGCACCTCCTTCTTGAGCTCCTCCACACATCGCCAGAGGAACTCCTGCTGTTCCAGGCCCCATACAAACTGGCCTCCCTCCGCCGCCATCTTGCTTCTCACTTCCCTTCTTTGCCGCTGCTCCAGAGGATCCTCCGCAATCTGGCCACTATTATCTCTTCTGTCCATTCACATCCGGGGGGACTCCCTTCTATGTCGCCTCACAGTGGGTTTAGCCTTCGAAAATTGCCGTTGAGGCTCCCGATAAGAGCCCAAAAGTCCGTTAAAACGGGAGGTGCCGAAACGTGCGACTTAGCTGGTCATCGCCGCACCCGGAAGTCTCCCATAGAACTTATTAATATATATATTTGTTAAAGTGCTTTTATCTCAGTTTCAAAATAACTTGCCAGATTCCAATTAAGGTAATTTGTCGGAATTGACAGCCAGGAGAAGATTAATGTTGCCCTGGAGACACACTCTGGTATCTTCGGGCTGCAGGCTTGAATTTTGTGAATTAATTTCCAACTATCGATTTCCAACTATCGGCTGGTTTAGCACACTGGGCTAAACCGCTGGCTTTTAAAGCAGACCAAGCAGGCCAGCAGCACGGTTCAACTCCATTACCAGCCTCGCCGGAATATGGCGACGAGGGGCTTTTCACAGTAACTTCATTGAAGCCTACTTGTGACAATAAGCGATTTTCATTTTTCATTTTCATTTCATCATGCTTTCTCCAAAGGGTGAAATAGTATTTCTCAAATAAAGATCCTGCTGAACGGAGTCACATAAGAACTAGGAGCAGGAGTAGGCCACCTGGCCCCTCGAGCCTGCTCTACCATTCAATGAGATCATGGCTGATCTTTTGTGGACTCAGCTCCACTTTCCAGCCCGAACACCAGAACCCTTAATCCATTTATTCTTCAAAAAACTATCTATCTTTATCTTAAAAACATTTAATGAAGGAGCTTCGACTGCTTCACTGGGCAAGGAATTCCATAGATTCACAACCCTTTGGGTGAAGAAGTTCCTCCTAAACTCAGTCCTAGATCTACTTCCCCTTATTTTGAGGCTATGCCCCCTAGTTCTGCTTTCACCCGCCAGTGGAAACAATCTGCCCGCATCTATCCTATTATTTTGTATGTTTCTATAAGATCCCCCCTCATCCTTCTAAATTCCAACGAGTACAGACCCAATCTACTCAACCTCTCCTCGTAATCCAAACCCTTCTGCTCTGGGATTAACCTAGTGAATCTCCTCTGCACACCCTCCAGTGCCAGTCAAGTAAGGAGACCAAAACTGAACACAATACTCCAGGTGTGGCCTCACTAACACCTTATACAATTGCAGCATAACCGCCCTAGTCTTAAACTCCATCCCTCTAGCAATGAAGGACAACATTCCATTTGCCTTCTTTATCACCTGTTGCACCTGTAAACCAACTTTTTGCTTCTCATGCACTAGCACACCAAGGTCTCTCTGCACAGCAGCATGTTTTAATATTTTATCGTTTGAATAATAATCCCTTTTGCTGTTATTCCTACCAAAATGGATAACCTCACATTTGTCAACATTGTATTCCATCTGCCAGACCCTAGCCCATTCACTTAGCCTATCCAAATCCCTCTGCAGACTTCCAGTATCCTCTGCACCTTTTGCTTTACCACTCATCTTAGTGTCATCTGCAAACTTGGACACATTGCCCTTGGTCCCCAACTCCAAATCATCTATGTAACTTGTGAACAATTGTGGGCCCAACACTGATCCCTGAGGGACACCACTAGCTACAGATTGCCAACCAGAGAAACACCCATTAATCCCCACTCTTTGCTTTCTATTAATTAACTAATCCTCTATCCATGCTACTACTTTCCCCTTAATGCCATGCATCTTTATCTTATGCAGCAAACTTTTGTGTGGCACCTTGTCAAAGGCTTTCTGAAATCCAGATATACCACATCCATTGGCTCCCTGTTATCTACCGCACTGGTAATGTCCTCAAAAAATTCCATTAAATTAGTTCGGCACGACCTGTCCTTTATGAACCCATGCTGTGTCTGCCCAATGGGACAATTTCCATCCAGATGCCTTGCTATTTCGCCCTTGATGATAGATTCCAGCATCTTCCCCACTACCGAAGTTAAGCTGGCCTATAATTACCCGCTTTCTGCCTACCTCCTTTTTTAAACAGTGGTGTCACGTTTGCTAATTTCCAATCCGCCGAGACCACCCCAGAGTCTAGTGAATTTTGGTAAATTATCACTAGTGCATTTGCAATTTCCCTAGCCATCTCTTTTAGCACTCTTGGATGCATTCCTTCAGGGCCAGGAGACTTGTCTACCTTTAGCCCCATCAGCTTGCCCATCACTACCTCCTTAGTGATAACAATCCTCTCAAGGTCCTCACCTGTCATAGCCTCATTTCTATCAGTCACTGGCATGTTATTTGTGTCTTCCAATGTGAAGACCGACCGAAAAAACCTGTTCAGTTCCTCAGCCATTTCCTCATCGCCCATTATTAAACCTCCCTTCTCATCCTCTAAAGGACCAATATTTACCGTAGCCACTCTTTTTTGTTTTATATATTTGTAGAAACTTTTACTATCTGTTTTTATATTCTGAGCAAGTTTACTCTCATAATCTATCTTACTCTTCATTATAGCTTTTTTAGTAGCTTTCTTTTGCCCCCTAAAGATTTCCCAGTCCTCTAGTCTCCCACTAATGTTCGCTACTTTGTATGCTTTTTCCTTCAATTTGATACTCTCCCTTATTTCCTTAGATACCCACGGTCGATTTTCCCTCTTTCTACTGTCCTTCCTTTTTGTTGGTATAAACCGTTGCTGAGCACTGTGAAAAATCGCTTGGAAGGTTCTCCACTGTTCCTCAACTGTTTCACCATAAAGTCTTTGCTCCCAATCTACCTTAGCTAGTTCTTCTCTCATCCCATTGTAATCTCCTTTGTTTAAACACAAAATACTAGTGTTTGATTTTACCTTTTCACCCTCCATCTGTATTTTAAATTCCACCATATTGTGATCGCACCTTCCGAGAGGATCCCTAACTATGAGGTCCTGAATCAATCCTGTCTCATTACACAGGACCAGATCTAGGACCACTTGTTCCCTTGTAGGTTCCATTACATACTGTTCTAGGAAACTATCGCGGATATATTCTATAAACTCCTCCTCAAGGCTACCTTGACCGACCTGGTTAAACCAATCGACATGTAGATTAAAATCCCCCATGATAACTGCTGTACCATTTCTACATGCATCCGTTATTTCTTTGTCTATTGCCTGCCCCACCATAATGTTACTATTTTGTGGCCTATAGACTACCCCTATCAGTGACTTTTTCGCCTTTCTATTCCTGATTTCCACCCAAATGGATTCAACCTTATCCTCCATAGCACCGATGTCATCCCTTACTATTGCTTGGATGTCATCCTTAAATAACAGAGCTACACCACCTCCCTTACCATCCACTCTGTCCTTCCGAATAGTTTGATACCCTCGGATATTTAACTCCCAGTCGTGACCATCCTTTAACCATGTTTCAGTAATGGCCACTAAATCATAGTCATTCACGATAGTTTGCACCATCAACACATTTACCTTATTCCGAATACTACGAGCATTCAGGTAAAAGTACACTGATGTTTGGATTGTTACCTCTGTTCTGAATCTTAACACCTCGATCAGTAACCTTTCCTAAGTTATATTTCCTCTTAACGTTTCTCCTAATTTTCCTTGTCGTTGAACCCATATCTTCATGTAACAGCCTGCCGCGTCGCTTACCATTAATGTTTTTACTTCCCATTTTATTCCTTTTAGTATTACTGGTCCTATTCACTGAGCTCCCCTCAGTCACTGTACCTTGTACTGTCGCCCTTTTTGATTTTTGACTGTGGCTTCTCTGCCTTACACTTTCCCCCTTTCTGCCTTTTGTGTCTGTCCCTGTTTTACTACCTTCCAACTTCCTGCATCGGTTCCCATCCCCCTGCCACATTAGTTTAAACGCTCCCCGACAGCTCTCGTAAACACCCCCCTCAGGACATCAGTTCCAGTCCTGCACAGGTGCAGACCGTCCGGTTTGTACTGGTCCCACCTCCCCCAGAACCGGTTCCAATGCCCCATGAATTTGAATCCCTCCCTCTTACACCATCTCTTGAGCCATGCATTCATCCTATCTATCCTGATATTCCTACTCTGACTAGCTCGTGGCACTGGTAGCAATACTGAGATTACTACCTTTGAGGTCCTACTTTTTAGTTTAACTCCTAACTCCTTGAATTCAGCTAGTAGGACCTCGTCCCATTTTTTACCTATATCGTTGGTGCCTATGTGCACCACGACAGCTGGCTGATCACCCTCCCTCCCCAGAATATCCTGCAGCCGCTCCAACACATCCTTGACCCTTGCACCAGGGAGGCAACATACCATCCTGGAGTCTCGATTGCGTCCGCAGAACCACCTGTCTATTCCCTTTACAATTGAGTCCCTTATCACTATAGCCCTTCCATTCTTCCTCCTGCCCAGCTGCGCAGCAGAGCCAGCCATGGTGCCATGAACCTGGCTGCTGCGGCCTTCCCCTGGTGAGCCAACTCCCGCAACAGTATCCAAAGTGGTATATCTGTTTTGCAGGGAGATGACCACAGGGGACACCTGCATTGCCTTCCTACTCCTGCTCTGTCTTTTGGTCACCCATTTTCTATCTCCCTCAGTACCTTTCACCTGCAGTGTGACCAACTCGCTAAATGTGCTATCCACGCGTCCACAGCATCGCGGACGCTCCAAAGTGAGTCAATCCGCAGCTCCAGAGCCATCAATCGGTCTAACAGGAGCTGCAACTGGACACAGTTCCTGCACGTGAAGGAGTAAGGGACAGTGCACGTGTCCCTGAGCTCCCACATCGCTCATAAGGAGCATGACACAGTTCTGAGATCTCCTGCCATGTCTTAAACCTTAGGTAAACTTATACAACTACAATTCTAAAAAAGAAAGAAAAAATAAATAAATTAGACAATGAAAAGAAAAATAACTTACCAGAAACTTGCCAGGGATAAAAGCACCTCCTCCCGACCCAGCTTTGAATTCCCACCTAGATTCAAATTCCCAAACTCACTCTTTGCTGTCTCACTGCGGCTGTGTCTTCTCTGGCTCCTGGGAGAACTCACTGGGAGTGAGTTTACAAGTGGCTCTTTTTAAATTGGCCTGAATTGACTCCCCTCCCCCACCTGCTTTTAGATCAAGGTAGATTTAAAGTGACTGACACGTACCTGCCAACCAGTTATGTGAGTGGGTGGGGCAGCCCTTGTTAACCTACACTGCACAATTCTAGATTAATTTAAATTAATTTAAACTCCTGAAATTTAAAAGGAGCAGACATACTGATTTGATTCAATTTCCACCGAGATTCAAATTCCCAAACTCAGTCTTTGCTGTCTCACTGCGGCTGTGTCTTCTCTGGCTCACTGGGTGATCTCACTGGGAGTGAGTTACAAGTTGCTCTTTTTAAATTGGCCTGAATTGACTCCCCTCCCCCACCTGCTTTTAGATCAAGGTAGATTTTAAGTGACTGACACTTCACTGCCAACCAGTTATGTGAGTGGGTGGGGCAGCCCTTGTTAACCTACACTGCACAATTCTAGATCAATTTAAATTAATTTAAACTCCTGAAATTTAAAAGGAGCAGACTTACTGATTTGATTCAATTTCCACCTGGATTCAAATTCCCAAATTCAGTCTTTGCTGTCTCACTCTGGCTGTGTCTTCTCTGGTTCGCTGGGGGAACTCACTGGAAGTGAGTTCTGACACTTACCTGCCAACCAGTTATGTGAGTGGGTGGGGCAGCCCTTGTTAACCTATACTGCACAATTCTGGATTAATTTAAATTAATTTAAACTCCTGAAATTTAAAACGAGCTGCTCTACTGATTGGCTTCAATTCCCACCTAGATTCAAATTCCCAAACTCACCCTTTGCTGTCTCACTCTGGCTGTGTCTTCTCTGGCTCACTGGGCGATCTCACTGGGAGTGAGTTACAAATTGCTCTTTTTCAATTGGCCTGAATTGACTCCCCTCCCACACCTGCTTTTAGATCAAGGTAGCTTTAAGGTGACTGACACTTAACTGCCAACCAGTTATGTGAGTGGGTGGGGCAGCCCTTGTTAACCTACACTGCACAATTCTAGATTAATTTAAATTAATTTAAACTCCTGAAATTTAAAACGAACTGATCTACTGATTGGCTTCAATTCCCACCTAGATTCAAATTCCCAAACTCACCCTATGCTGTCTCACTCTGGCTGTGTCTTCCCTGGCTCACTGGGGGATCTCACTGGGAGTGAGTTACATGTTGCTCTTTTTAAATTGGCATGCATTGACTTCCCTCCCCCACCTGCTTTTAGATCAAGGTAGATTTTAAGTGACTGACACTTCACTGCCAACCAGTTATGTGAGTGGGTGGGGCAGCCCTTGTTAACCTACAGTGTACAATTCTAGATTAATTTAAATTAATTTAAACTCCTGAAATTTAAAAGGAGCTGACTTACTGATTTGATTCAATTCCCACCTAGATTCAAATTCCCAAACTCACTCTTTGCTGTCTCACTCTGGCTGTGTCTTCTCTGGCTCACTGGGAGAACTCACTGGACGTGAGTTACAAGTTGCTCTTTTTAAATTGGCCTGAATTGACATAGATAAGCTGCAGCGCTGGGCTGAGAGGTGGCAAATGGAGTTTAATGCACCTGCTTTTAGATCAAGGTAGATTTTAAGTGACTGACACTTAACTGCCAACCAGTTATGTGAGTGGGTGAGGAGCCCTTGTTAACCTACACTGCACAATTCTAGATTAATTTAAATTAATTTAAACCCCTGAAATTTAAAAGGAGCTGACTTACTGATTTGATTCAATTCCCACCTAGATTCAAATTCTCAAATCACTCTTTGCTGTCTCACTCTGGCTGTGTCTTCTCTGGCTCACTGGGAGAACTTGAATGCAGAGGTTTTGGAAAGTAATTCCACAATAAGATGCAATGAAAATTAATATTTCTGGCAGTTTTCCAATAAATAAGTTAATTGCTGCAGCAGGATAACTTTAATACTCTCTCAATAGCACAATCTTTACACATTTGGATTTACTCGGGAGAGTTTGCTAAGGAATAAAGCAGAATTTACCTAACAGTGCAAATGATGACAACAATGCAATATATATGTAACCTGGGTCTTTTCTCTTTATTATGTAGTGTAAGTTCTACACATATTTTGTACTCCATTCAACATCAAACCTTTCTCATAACTTAGTCTAATACAGCAACCATAGAAGTAATAAAACTGATCCATCATGGCTGTGTAACCGAAGCACTTATGAGATGCTACATTTTGGAAACTTTACTTCACAGATAAATGTACAAAATTTGAAAAACAGTTTTAAAACGTTGCTTAAATGAGCAACAATTACAAATGTGCAACAAATCTTTGGGGGACATGAGAAATCTTTGGGGGACATGAGAAATCTTTAGGGGACATGAGAAATCTTTGGCAGGTAGGATCAAGGATAACCCTAAAGCTTTCTATAGATATGTCAGGAATAAAAGAATGACTAGGGTAAGAGTAGGGCCAGTCAAGGACAGTAGCGGGAAGTTGTGTGTGGAGTCCGAGGAGATAGGAGAGGTGCTAAATGAATATTTTTTGTCAGTATTCACACAGGAAAAAGATAATGTTGTCGAGGAGAATACCGAGATTCAGGCTACTAGACTAGAAGGGCTTGAGGTTCATAAGGAGGAGGTGTTAACAATTCTGGAAAGGGTGAAAATAGATAAGTCCCCTGGGCCGGATGGGATTTAGCCTAGGATTCTTTGGGAAGCTAGGGAGGAGTTTGCTGAGTCTTTGGGGTCTTTAAGTCATCTTTGTCAACAGGAATAGTACCAGAAGACTGGAGGATAGCAATTGTTGTCCCCTTGTTCAAGAAGGGGAGTAGAGACAACCCCGGTAACTATAGACCAGTGAGCCTTACTTCTGTTGTGGGCAAAATCTTGGAAAGGTTTTTAAGAGATAGGGTGTATAAACATCTGGAAAGGAATAATTTGATTAGACATAGTCAACACGGTTTCGTGAAGGGTAGGTCGTGCCTCACAAACCTTATTGAGTTCTTTGAGAAGGTGACCAAACAGGTGGATGAGGGTAAAGCAGTTGATGTGGTGTATATGGATTCAGTAAAGCGTTTGATAAGGTTCCCCACGGTAGGTTACTGCAGAAAATACAGAGGCATGGGATTCAGGGAGATTTAGCAGTTTGGATCAGAAATTGGCTAGCTGGAAGAAGAGAAAGGGTGGTGGTTGATGGGAAGTGTTCAGACTGGAGTCCAGTTACTAGTGGTGTACCACAAGGATCTGTTTTGGGGCCACTGCTGTTTGTCATTTTTACAAATGACCTGGAGGAAGGCGTAGAAGGATGGGTGAGTAAATTTGCAGATGACACTAAAGTCGGTGGAGTTGTGGACAGTGCGGAAGGATGTTACAAGTTACAGAGGGACATAGATAAGCTGCAGCGCTGGGCTGAGAGGTGGCAAATGGAGTTTAATGCAGAAATGTGTGAGGTGATTCATTTTGGAAGGAATAACAGGAAGACTAAGTACTGGGCTAATAGTAAGATTCTTGGCAGTGCAGATGAGCAGAGAGATCTCGGTTTCCATGTACATAGATCCCTGAAAGTTGCCACTCAGGTTGAGAGGGTTGTTAAGAAGGCGTGCGGTGTGTTAGCTTTTATTGGTAGAGGGATTGAGTTTCGGAGCCATGAGGTCATGTTGCAGCTGTACAAAACTCTGGTGCGGCCGCATTTAGAGTATTGCGTGCAATTCTGGTCACCGCATTATAGGAAGGATGTGGAAGCATTTGGAAAGGGTGCAGAGGAGATTTACCAGAATGTTGCCTGGTATGGAGGGAAGATCTCATGAGGAAAGACTGAGGGACTTGAGGCTGTTTTCGTTAGAGAGAAGAAGGTTAAGAGGTGACTTAATTGAGGCATACAAGATGATCAGAGGATTGGATAGGGTGGACAGTGAGAGCCTTTTTCCTCGGATGGTGATGTCTAGCACGAGGGGACATAGCTTTAAATTGAGGGGAGATAGATATAAGACAGACGTCAGAGGTAGGTTCTTTACTCAGAGAGTAGTAAGGGTGTGGAATGCCCTGCCTGCAACAGTAGTGGACTCGCCAACACTAAGGGTATTCAAATGGTCATTGGATAGACATATGGACGATAAGGGAATAGTGTAAATGGGCTTGAGAGTGGTTTCACAAGTTGGCGCAACATCGAGGGCTGAAGGGCCTGTACTGCGCTGTAATGTTCTATGTTCTATGTTCTAATATTTTTTTATTTTTAATATTATAATCCTATCCAATTTTGCACCTTCTAGGTATCCCATCTTCTCTAGTTGAAATAGCCTCATTCATCAGTCCACAAACTCTATTAGTCAACAGATTCAGAATTCTCTCCCTTACTTTTCGAGTTCAAAGCAAACTGTAGGCTAAACAACCTCTCTTCAGGCTGACCTGGCAGCAGCTCATGTTTGCACTGATTAACTTACTACTGGGCAAAGCACAGAAAGGATTAATTTGCATCAAAGATCAGAGTTCTCCCCATCAGTTGGTTTGATTCACCCACTTATATTCTGGCTTTTTCAGATTAAGTTCCATACTTCTAGCCATAGAAAGAAATTGACTCTGAAGACTTCTGATGGCTCAGTTGGTTAAATCAGTGAACGTTCCTGTCATATCAATCAGGAAGTTCGCAAATTTAATCTCTGGTTTAAGCCTTTGTAAATATAGCCAATTCTCCCTTCTATAAGGGAAGGAAAATACACTCTGTTTAATGATGTCGAAGTAAGTGAGATTTAGCCTACAGCTGTCATGTCTGACTCATGAGTTTATATTTAACCCATTCATCCAAATGCATGAAAGCTAATTCACTGGTGAACATGGTAGGTCCTTGACCACCAACAATGGCCTAGTTTAAAATAACATTTCATTTTTACTAACTGTGAATCACAGACCTTAATCGTTGGGCTTTGTGCATTTGTGATCCTTTCTGAAGAACAAGGAGCATCCATTTTTTAGGCGGCCACCGAGTGCTCAAAAATGGAGTCTGAGTTGCATACATGGGATGCATACATAGGATACTTGGCAGCCCGTTATAGAGGCAAGTGTCGCATTATACTCTTTTGAGCAAGTCTCTCTTTATACTCAATTAATGAAACAAAAATCAATAAATTAAACAAAAATGGGAGGGGGTGGCATACTCTGGTGCAGCATTGTTACAAAAATCAACATTTCAAAAGAAACATAACTAATCAAACTAAAATATAATTCCCGAGACTAATGCTGCAACCTAGCCCCGCAGCGCCTACTCATCATGGCAGGGCTACAGCGTACTGGTCAACATGTGTGCTCCCCATCTCGGGATTCCTGGCCATAAATGTAACCATGGCAAAGAGACAGACTGTCTGGTCAGACAACCTCCTCGATCACCCGCTACCTGTAAATGGGCAACATAGCCAGGCTCAGAAGTAGATTTATGAGGAGGTCCCTCTTCCCCCCGCCATCTTCTGCATTCGGTGAATGCTTCTTTATATTGTTTGAATAAAACTAAAATCAAGAAATTAAACACAAATGAGTGTCAGCCCCTGGCGGGGCTCTGTAATTTGAACATGACCGCAAAAGGAAACTGAATTAAATCAAAATATCATTCCTGGGAGTGATGATTCACCCCCAGCTCTCATGGCACCCAGCAGTCATGGAAGGCTTGAAGCATGTTGGTGGACAACATTGTGGTGATGTGCATCACTGTAAATACATGTAAGCTAGACAGACACTAGAGGGAGCACCAGAAACATCACACACACACACACACACACACACACACACTCAACCAATAGATAAGTTAGATAGGAGGCGACCAATGGACATTCACGATACACAAGGAGGTGACACGACCACAGGGGGACATTACACCAACCCATACATAAAGGACACCACACACATGATCAGCCCTTTGGCCAGTTGAGACAGTCAGTGAGGAAAGGCACAGGGTTGATTCAATATTACACCCACCACGTGGCAGACAGCAGATGGTTAGTCAGTTAGGTAACTACAATAGGATTAGCAGTAGTGTCAAACTCAAGTTATAAAAGTGTACATAGTGTAAATAAATGAGTTGAAGTTATTTACACGTCTCGACCTTCCTTGACAAATGTAACACAAGGAAGCCGCTTATGTTACAAAGGAAACATAACAAAACAAACATGTGCCCCTCTACAACGCCGACCAGCCACGATCGTAGCCGTGAGAGAAGGGCAGGCTGGTCATATGACCCCCCAAAACCTCCCGCTGCCTCTAAGTCGCTCAGCTCCTGACTTCATTACAGCCTTGGTTTAAATATGGACAAAAGAGCTGAACGCCAGAGGTGAGGGGCGGGATTCTCCCCTACCCGGCGGGGCGGGGGGTTCCGGCGGGATTGAGTGGCGTGAACTACTCCAGCATCGGGACGCCCCAAAGGTGCGGATTGCTCCGCACCTTTAGGGGCCAAGCCCGCACCTTTAGGGGCTAGGCCCGCGCCGGAGTGGTTGGCGCCCCGACGGCTGGCGTGGAAGGCCTTTGGCGCCACGCCAGCCAGGGCCGAAGGGACTCCGCCGGCCGGCGGGAGTCCACGCATGCGCGGGAGCGTCAGTGGCTGCTGACGTCATCCCCGCGCATGCGCGGGGGGGGTCAGCTACGCGTCGGCCATCGCGGAGAACTACACGGCTGACGCATAGTAAAAGAGTGCCCCCACGGCACAGGCCTGCCCGCAGATCGGTGGGCCCCGAGCGCGGGCCAGGCCACCGTGGGGGTACCCCTCAGGGCCAGATCGCCCCACTCCCCCGCCCCCCCCCCCGGACCCCGGAGCCGCCAGGTCCCGCCGGGAAGGGACCTGGTTCAATTCACGCCGGCAGGACCGGCATAGCAGCAGCGGGACTTCGGCCCATCGCGGGCCAGAGATTCCCGCCCCCGCTGAATCTCCGGTGCCGGAGAATTCGGCGGCCGGCGGGGGCGGAATTCACGCCACCCCCCAGCGATTCTCCGACCCGGCGGGGTGTCAGAGAATCCCGCCCGAGGTGAGAGTGACTGCCCTTTCCATCAAAGCCGCATTTGACCGCATATGGCATCTAGAAGCATGAGCGCAACAGAAGTTAATTGGAATCGGGGGGGAAACCCTCTGCTGGTTGGAGTCATACTTGATGTTACGATCCCAGTGATGTTATTACTGGACAGGAAGATCCCAGAATGGATCCCTGGCTCAAAAGTCCCTAACATTTAGTTTTTTGGGAAAAAAACATGGAGGAATAGAGTCACAGGACCACTAATTAATTTTAACAACAAGAAAAAAACATTTATTCAACATGAAAAGTTGGATTATTATACAATAATCCTTTACTCCCCCTCCCTTAGTTTAACAATACACACAAATTTTAGGATTAACACAGATTACAAAGCACATCGTAATCTACAATGGTCTCATTAATACAAAATCCGTTTTTTTGCACATAAGATTACTGTGGGTAAATACTCTAAACCCCAAGTGAATGTTTGCGGATGTCTCTTCAGAATTCCCCCAGATGATTATCATGTGAGTGTTTTCAAACTCCATACCCAAAACCACATTTTAAAATCTTCTCTTATAAGTTTCCAAAATCCAGACCGGCATTTCCAAATGACACTTTTAAACAAAGCTTCCAGTCCGCTGTTAACAGTAAGTCCAGTGTAGTTTTTACACCACCCCCTCTTCTGGCCCATTTTTCTTGACTGCTTTTACACAAACTGCAAGATCCAGCCACAAATTTCCATAGTTATTCCAACTCGTTCCACAAACTGTAGTAACATCTCATAAACCTGAATATCACTTCAGGTATCTTTCCGGTGTCTCAGTCTTCTTCTCAGCTTTGTCGGTTTTGTAAAGAATAGTACTCTGTTCTATTACCTTCAAATTCAGACACCTTGGAGGAAACTTCTCTTCATTCCTCTATTTTCCTTAACCAGCTGCTCTTCAGGGGCTAAATTCTCCCGAAACGGCATGATGTCCGGCGACTGGCGCCCAAAACGGCGCCAATCAGACGGGCATCGTGCCGCCCCAAAGGTGCGGAATACTCCGCATCTTTGGGGGCCGAGCCCCAACATTGAGGGGCTAGGCCGACGCCGGAGGGATTTCCGCCCCGCCAGCTGGCGGAAACGGCGTTTGTGCCCCACCAGCTGGCACGGAAATGACATCTCCGGGCGGCGCATGCGCGGGAGCGTCAGCGGTCGCTGACAATTTCCTGCGCATGCGCAGTGGAGGGAGTCTCTTCCGCCTCCGCCATGGTGGACACAGTGGTGGAGGCGGAAGGGAAAGAGTGCCCCCACGGCACAGGCCCGCCCGCGGATCGGCGGGCCCCGATCGCGGGCCAGGCCACCGTGGGGGCACCCCCCGGGGCCAGATCGCCCCGCGCCCCCCCCAGGACCCCGGAGCCCGCCCACGCCTTCTTGTCCCGCCGTTCAAAAGGTGGTTTAATCCACGCCGGCGGGACAGGCAATTTATCGGCGGGACTTCGGCCCATCCGGGCTGGAGAATCCAGCGGGGGGGCCCGCCAACCGGCACGGCTCAATTCCCACCCCCACCGAATATCCGGTACCGGAGACTTTGGCAACCGGCGGGGGCGGGATTCACGGCAGCCCCCGGCGATTCTCCAACCCGGCGGGGGGTCGGAGAATGACGCCCCTGATCTTTGTACTTGTTATCTTAGCTTGTTATCTGTAGTATGTATAAATGATCTAGAGAAAATGTGCGTGGTCTGATTAGTAGGTTTGCGGATGACGCGAAGATTGGCGGAGTTGCTGATAATGCCGAGAATTGTCAGAAGGTACAACAGGATATAGATAGATTGGAGACTTCGGCACAGAAATGGAAGATAGGGATTAATCCACCTGGTGATGCATTTTGAAGGATCAAATCTAGGTATGAATTATACTATAATGGCAGGACCCTTAGGAACTGTTGCTAATTGTGTTCCTCTTTATTCGGCTCTGAAGATGGCGGCCAATATGGTCGCCTTCCTTAATTCTAATTACATTTCGCTCTAGAGTCGCCAGGTACCTTTCGATACCGCCACAAGGTTCTAAACCGAATACTGATCAAAGACTCGATACACCAGTTAGTAAGTTCAAAATCAATGCTCATTTATTTACACACACAGTCAAATATACTCATGCACAAAACTCTACAGACTAAACTATCACTACTGCTAAAGCCTATACTTAGCTTCAGGCACCCACTTAGTCAGAGGAACAATGGCTGTTGTTCGGTTCTGAGGCTGCTGGGGTTGAACTGGTACGGGATGACAGCTAAGGTCATCTGTCTGGTAGCTTGCGTTGACCTTGGACTTGCTTTCTCAGTATTGTCCATTTTCCCTGCAATCTTTGCAAAGTGCCCATTTTGTAATCGGGAAGTGGCCATCCCAGATGCGTGAAGGACCACATTACTGCGTCGTCTTCATTCTCTGACCAAGCGGGACACCCATAAGCATTTCACGGGCTCTACACTGCCCTATCCTATGAAATGCAATTTTACCTAAAATCATTTTACTTACATACATCAGTATAAATTCTACGGGGCGCTATGACATTCAGGCATGCATTACAAAAATAAAAAAACTGGAACCTCTAACTATCCTCAATAAACTATCCTCACCTAAACAATCAACAATAATTCTACAACATTTTAAATGTACAAATAGCAGCAACACAAGTTTCTCTGGCTTGGCAGTCAAGCACATAGGTTTACATTTCTTTATTGAACAAATACACACAAAAAGAAAACGGATGCACTTTAATTCACTCAAGGGGTTGGGGGGATTTGGTGAAGTCCAAAAATAGGGGACCTTAGCGTGTATACCGGGGTGCGAGAGCGGTAGGCTCTCCTTCGCCATTTTCTGAGTCGAAGTGCCTGCATGACACTGCAGGGTATCGCCAGTACGAAGAGTGATTCGGCTATGTACGATAGTGAATACCAGGTTATGAACTTGTTACACCAGGTCGGGGTGTCGTTAACTATCTCGGGTTAACTATCTCGGGGTGCAGTGTATGGTAGGGGTGGGAATCATTCACGGCCTGTGTGGTAGGGGTCGGGGGGGTAGCGTCCGCACGGAACTGAAGGAATCCCTCTAAGATCCAGGTGAACATGAATGTTGTCTTCATCTTTCCGTCTTTCTGTCTTCTTCTTTTTCTTCCTCTGGGATTCCTGAGGTTCCGGAGTTCTATGGACACAAGCATAATATCTGTTATTATCTTGCTTAAGATCTTGTATGTCTGTCCATTGTTGCCAATTGTCCATTATGATTGGTCACCATCTGTGACTCTCCCATTTTATTTATTTTTTTAACCCAAATATTTGGGACAAGACATCCGAGAAAAATACTGACACAGTGCGAGTCATCTCGCAGCCTGTGTGATCTGCCATCCTAGTGGTTGAGGATGTAAATAGCATACGGAAGCAACCTAAGGGTCGCCAAAAACAAACAAAAGAATTTTGAACGTAACAAGCCAAAATGGGCTGCGGGTAAGAAATGGGTGGAATCCCCGGGTAAGATGGTGACCAGTGCCGTATGTGCTCTACCCGAGCGTAGCTGACCAGAGGGGGGTCCTCAGGCAGGGCAGGGACAAGTGCCGTTTCTCCACTGCCTGAGCGACCAGCAAGAACGGGTAAGAATGTGGTCGGTGTGGGGGGCTGCCTCTCGTGATCGGATCAGGAGAGTAGCTATGAGTGGTGTCTGTCGGCAAATTAGTTCCTCTGAATGGTTGTCTGTCGACAAACTAGTTCCCCTAACAGCCATTGGGCATCAAAAGGGTGGTGGCGTGGGGCCATGAAAAACTTTCAAATTCACAAACAACAAATATGTGCATTAAACGAACAAACATACAACAAACATGGTGCAGGTTCCATTAGAAAGGACACCGTATCTCTCCATCGGTTCCTTTTTACCATCATGCGGACACCGCATTGCTCAATAGCGAACAGGGTCGCAAAGGGATTCGTTTTGTGGGAGTCAGACTCTATGTCATCATCTTCTCCCTGCTGCCAAACTCTTGACTGTAGTAACCGTGCTAAAGCTGCTTGGGGCGAATTGGGGTCCATCTCATCATTCCGGATGAGCCTGAACAAATTGTCTCGGTGCCAGAATCGTGTGTCGAGGTTGGAGCTACTAGGTTTTAATCCCTAATCGTCGGCCGGTGGGTCTGGGTCTGGCTTTGATGTATGTGATTTTGAAGGGGTCACTGGAATCATGCTCGGATTCGCTGGGAGTGGGGCCTGGTGCAGGGGTATAATGATAACGTGGTGTGCTGTGGCTGTCGTCATTGTTATGGCTATCACTGTCGCTGTCGCTGCTGGTTGAAGGAAGGGAGAGGCGGAGTCGTGCATCCGGGGGTGGAGTTGAAGTTGTGCCTGAGGACGGGCTGGACTGGCTGGGGGAGGGTAGGAATACGTCATCTGTGGGTGGGGCGTGCTCGTCTGCTGCTGCGAGCAAGATGTGGTGTGAATGGTTGTTCTGCGAGCCATAAACCTTAAGCTGGTTTATGTGAAACCATGCAGACTTGCCATTGGGATATGTGATCTTGTATACCGAGGGGCTGGCTTTGTCTGAAATGGAGTACGGTCCGGAAAATTTGGGGGAAAGGAATGAACTGGGGTTGTATAGGGAAAGCATCACTTGCTGCCCTACTACAAACTCGGTGGCGTGTACCTTTTTATCGAAACAAGCCTTGCCTTGTTTCCTCCTGGTCCCAAGTTTCACAGCTGTTGCGAGTTGGGCTGCCTTTATGTTCTCAATAAGCTGCTGTACAGCATTTTCATGCGTGAGGGCGGTGACTGCGCGGCTGGCCAAATCCAGTCCTAATAAATACTCTGTCCCTTGCATAGGGCGTCCGGTCATGAGGGTGTGGGGGGTGTATCCTGTGGACGTGGATACCGTGTTTCGTAAGAACATCAGTGCAAATGGGAGAACTGAGTCCCAGGTTGTTCTGTTGTATCATTTTCCTGAGAGTGGCTTTTAAAGTCCTATTCATCCTCTCTGCAATGCCGCTTGACTGGGGGTGGTAGGCTATGTGAAACTTTTCCCTCATTCCAAAAATTGTGAGGACGTTTTTCATTACTCGTCCTGTAAAATGGGAGCCTTGATCAGACTCTATACTGCGTGGGAGGCCCCATCTTGTAAAGATGTACTGTGTTAGTATTTTAGCTGTTGTCTTGGCCATATTTGTTCTCGATGGAAAAGCTTCCACCCATTTTGTGAAGGTGTCGCTGACCACCAACACATACTTAAGCCCATTTCTGCAGGGGGGTAGGGGTCCTATCTAATCTGTCTGAAAATTCATCCAGGGGCCATTAACGGGGCAGGTGTGACTAAGCTGAGCCTTTCTTGCATATCTGTCCGGATTGTTCTGGGCACAGATCAAGCAATTTTCAATGTAGTGAGTAACATTGGATTTTAAATCAGGCCACCAGCAGAGAGGTCTGAAGTGGTGTTAGGGTGGGTTCAATGCCTTGGTGTCCATGATTGTCATGGAGCTGACAAATAATCTGGTTCCTGTCCTGGCTGGGAACTACATAAATGCCTTCTTTCAAAATCACACCGTCATGTGTGGTGATTGCATTTTTAAACGTGTCATATGGGGCAGGGAAGGTTCCTTTTAAAACTTCCCTGAGTTTTTCATCTTCCTTCTGAGCCTTTGCTAGATCCTGAATGGTGGTCTGTGAGACCTGAACCGCGTGTACTGGGGTGCTCTCGGGGGGGGGGGGGTTCCAAAAGTAACCATGTCTGGAACCTGCCTTCGCTAGGGCGTCTGCTTTAACGTTACATGGGGGGGGGGGGGGGGGGGAGAGCGGTGATGACTGCAAACTTTAATTATACTGTATTTCCTATCTTTAGCTGTCTTTACGATATGCCGGAGTAATGGGGCTGAGGTTAGGGGTTTTCCGTCTGCGAAAACAAATCCTCTAGTTTCCCACAGGGGTAGGAATTCCGTTAAGCTATTACAGACATACAAACTGTCCGAATAGATGTCTGCTGGGGTCGGAAACCAGTCAGGGCGGTCTACAATGTAAGCTATGGCTGCGAGTTCTGCTGCCTGCGAGCCTAGATGTCCTGGCAACTTTAGTGAAATCTCATCTAGGGCGCGTCCCTGCGCGGCCTCTACATAAATGCCACAACCGGTGATTCTCTTTCCATTCAAAACTGTGGAGGAGCCGTCCACATACATTTTCAGGGGTGCACATGTGTCAGTGGGCTGGGGTCTCTGGGGTGTATTTCCTGCTTTCCTGGGAGCTGACTTAGGTATAAATGGGCCTGTGTTGTCTTTTGTGGTGATGATCTCACACTCCTGTGGGGTACCTGCATATTGCAAATTGTTGGCTCGGAAAGTGTGGATCTTGGTTCTTTTAACTGTGATGTCCCGTCCCTGTAAAAGAAGGGTCCAACGGGCTGCGCGGATTTGGCTGACTGTGCCATCTTTAAGTCGACCGTCTAATAATAGCTGTGTTGGGGTGTGTTCAGTGAGAATGGTAATGGAGTTGAGTCCTGTAATGTAGGTGAAGTACTGGGCTGCCCACAAAACTGCAAGCAGGTGCCTTTCGCAGGTAGAAAATCCTTGCTCGACAGGATCTAACACGCGTGAGGCGTATGCCACGGGGCGTAATTGGTCATGGCGTTCCTGGAGGAGCATGGCTGAAAGGGTTCGGTCGGTGCTTGCTACTTCGATTGCGTACGGGGAAAGTGAATCTGGGACCTGTGCTGAGGGCTCTTTTTAAAGTACCCACGGAATCCGTGTGCTGTGGAAGCCATTCCCAAGGTGCCTCCTTCTTGAGAAGTTCGGATAGGGGCGCTGCTTTTGTGGCGAAACCGTCGATATGATTTCGGCAGTAGCCAACCAGTCCTAAAAATGACTGGAGGGCTGTTACGTTATGGGGAAGGAGCAATTTGATGATCGAGTCAATTCGCTTTTGCTCGGTCTCGCGTTGACCATGTGTGATTACTAAACCCAAGTAAATCACTTTTTCCTGCAAATTCTGGGCCTTCTTGGGGTTGCCTTTACATCCAATTTCTTTTAGGAGTGCTAGGAGTTTGGCGAGAAGCGAAATGTGCTCACCCCTTGTGTCTGTCTGTAGTAGCAAGTCATCTACATACTGGACCAGACAATCGGGGCGGGAAAACTTTGCTAGTCCATTTGCCAGCTGTCGGTGGAAAATGGAGGGGGAGTGGTGGAAGCCTTGTGGAAGGCACGTCCACGTGTATTGTTGTCCCTGGAATGTAAAGGTGAATTTGTACTGGCACGCTTTAGCCAATGGAATGGCCGAAAAAGCCGTGGCAAATGCCCAAAACCGAAAAAAAACTTTGACTGGAGTCCCTGTTTGAGCATGGTCTCGGAACGCGTGGCTACGGTGGGGGCTGCTACTGGGGTTACTTTGTTCAGTTCCCGGTAATCAATGGTCAGTCGCCATGATCCATCGGGTTTCCTGACGGGCCAAATTGGTGTGTTGTTTGTGGAGGTTACTGATCGGAGTACGCCTTGATCCAACAAACTCTCTATTACTTTGGAGATTTCTCCCTCTGCCTCTTGGGGAAAGCCATACTGCTTTTGGGGTCTGGGATCGGGACCTGTAATGTTTACCAAGCCAGCTATTTTGCCACAGTCGTGCTTGTGCTGTGCAAATGCTGCTTTGTGTTGCCTCACAACTTCCCTAACCTGTTTGTCCTGACTAATGGCTCGAGGGTCGAACCAGAAGTCTCCTACTGAGCTAATCCTGTTTTCATAGTCTCCTACTGTGAGTGTGGTGGGGGCTCGTGCTGCCTTTGCCATTCTCCATACACATTTATTAACTGGATCAAAAAAGAGGTTGTGGAAGCTCATAAAATCAATTCCTAGGATGTGTTCAGCTGTCTGGGGTAGATCGACCAAAACTATGGGGTGTTTGGTTGTAATGTTCCCTATTTGTATCGCTACAGGGGCTGTGATGTGTCCTCGTTGTAAATGACCTGTAAAGCCGCTGAGTGTGATGGTGTCTGTTGTGGGCCACGTGTCTCGCTGAAACATCGTGGAGGAATTGAGTGTGGTGCGGGACACAGGAGGGCAAAGAAATTCTACGGGGTGTCCCTGGACTTTGCTTGCTATGACCGGTCTACCGGACTTGTCCCAAAGGGTGTCGCAGACCCAAGTTGGGGAGCCCGAACACAGTCAGTCGGTGCTGTTCATGTCTATGTTCTCTGAACGGGCGCTAACGCTATGGATTGGCTTTGCCCTATTCTTATTTAGGGTGTCTGTCTGTTGGTGTCTCTGCTGCTTTTGGGGCGCGTTGCACTCTCGTGCAAAGTGTCCTAATTGTCCACAGTTGTAACATTCCTGGGATTTAGACTGCTGTGGTGGGCTGTTCCTGCGCTCATTTACCCATGCGGGGTTCTGGTGCGCTTTAACTGGATTCATGTCTGCCTGCTCTTCCTCGGGTTTTGCAAATGCGGTTTTGCCTTGGACTGATTGTTCCCAAGCGCGGGACAATCTCTTCAAAACCCATTTCTCATTGTGGGCCTTGTCTGAGGGGTCGTAATTTGCGCAACCTCTCTGTCCTGCCTCTGAGACTAGGATTTGAGTCCATTTGGCCATGTTATCTGCTGACAAATAGGCGCAGGCTAATTCTCCAAATACCGCTGTAAAATGTATCCACAAGCATCCAGCAAACGCTGTGGGGTGCTCTGTTTTCTTTTGCCCACAATTTTTAGGCCTTCTACGGGGTCTCCTCTGTTATAGCCGATCGCATCTAGGATTGCTGCATGCATTTCTTGGAGTGTGCCTCCTCCTACATTCTGTGGGTCGGGAAGGGCTGCCACGACTGAAGGGTCGAGGCTTAAAACTGTGAGCTTCACTTGCTCCTTTTCATCCAGGCCGTACATGGTCGCCTGCTGTTTAACTCTTGCGAAAAACTGGTGGGGGTCTGATGTGGGAAGGAACGGTGTAATCTTTCCACACGCGTCCCGTAATTGGGTCACGGTTAACGGGGTTGTATATAGGAAATCTGCGTTTCCTTCTGCTGTGGCCCTGCGGTGTGTGGTTACAGGGTTCATGGGGGGGGTGTTCAGTTGGGGGATGGGGTGTTTTCCTCTTTTGAGGTTATTCTTGCGTACATGTCCCATGTACGTATCTGTGGGCTGTTTCATTTAACTCCTGCCAATCGGGGCCGTTTTCCTGGTCTAATTGGGGTCCAAACATATTTTGAAACCCATTCTGGACAGAAAGCAGAGATTGCAATTCTGCAATTTGCTTCTGGCACTTTGAGTGATCTACTGAGCTCTGCCTTTGTTCCGTCATGGAAGTGTGGAGCGCTCGTAGGGCTTCTTTCAAATCATTGCATTGTTTCTGCAATTTCTCTACCTGTTGCTCAGTTTCTTGTCTTACCAAGACCACACGTTGCGTGTCCTGGTAGGCCTTATCATATTGGTCTGAAAACTACTCAAATGGGCGAGACAAGACTGGCCTGCCCTCTTGGCATCCTCCACCTCTCTGTCCCTCGCTGCTAACTGTTCTCTCAAATCTTTATTCTCCTTCTCAAACTCGCTCACATCTCCCTCACTATTTCTGTCTCTCTCCTCAATCTCTCTATGGAGCATCCTAACGACCTCCTCTGTGCCTAGCAATTGTGCCAAGCAGGACACGATTGCCATCGGCTTGCGAGCTTTCCCTAAACTCTTCTTGTGGATCTCTGACAGGTTCTCCCACCAAGTATGTCCTATACTCCCGGGACCTGTTTCATCCCCCCCGTGTGTGCGTGGGTTTCCTCTGGGTGCTCCGGTTTCCTCCCACAGTCCAAAGATGTGTGGGTTAGGTGGATTGGCCATGATAAATTGCCCTTAGTGTCCAAAATTGGGGTTACTGTGTTATGGGGATAGGGTGGAGGTGTTGACCTTGGGTAGGGCACTCTTTCCAAGAGCCGGTGCAGACTCGATGGGCCGAATGGCCTCCTACTGCACTGTAAATTCTATCATTCGCGCAGAATTCGCGCCAAAGGGGCCATCCTTTCCCTTTGAGATATTTCTGATTTTCTCTTCTCATATGGGACACTGTCCTACTCTACTGGTCGCTGCGACCTCGAATTCCTGGGGCTTCATAAGGCGTTCCATTGCCTTCATTGCCATTTTCTCTATCTAGGTTCTCTACTGAATTTGGAACAGGGGGTGATAAAGTGGTGATGCAAACACGGGTACGGCTTACGCTATTTTCTGGCCTACAAAACTCCCAACAGTTTTACGCAACAAAATCTCTCAGGTGTACCTTATATCCCTGTTAATACGCATGCATTAACACGCTTCCGAATCTCGGAAGTTTGATCAGTGTTGTTCTCACACTTGTGGTTTTTCTGTTTCCAATTGGATTCCAATTCAAATTTGGGTTCTCTCAGAGTGACTAGGCCACTTCTAGGTCGAATCCCGTCAGAGGTCGTCAGTAAATGTTGCTAATTGTGTTTCTCTTTATTTGGCTCTGAAGATGGCGGCCAATATGGTCGCCTTCCTTAATTCTAATTACATTTTGCTCTAGAGTCGCCAGGTATCTTTCGATACCGCCACAAGGTTCTAAACCGAATACTGATCAAAGACTCGATACACCAGTTAGTAAGTTCAAAATCAATGCTCATTTATTTACACACACAGTCAAATATACTCATGCACAAAACTCTACAGACTAAACTATCACTACTGTTAAAGCCTAACTTAGCTTCAGGCGCCCACTCAGTCAGAGGAACAATGGCCGTTGTTCGGTTCTGAGGCTGCTGGGGTTGGACTGGTATGGAATAACAGCTGAGAGCGTCCATCTGGTAGCGTGCGTTGACCTTGGACTTACTTGTTCTGATGCAGCTTTGGCAGGTCTCTCCTTGGTGAGAGCCGGAGCCAAGAGAACGATTCTCTCTTGGGGGTTCCGTCTTAAACCCAAAGGGGGCTTCGCGCGCTTTTGGGCGGGCCTTGAACTTGGCCCCAATTAATTGGGCTGTTTCTCAATCGTTCCTATCGATTTCCTCCAATAAAGGGGTGGGTGCCCTGATGGCTGGGCATGTCCTAGGTGTCCGTTGTCCTGCTTTGTTCTAGTTTCCTCTGGCGCCAGGGTGTCTGCCTTGGTATCGTTTACTTAAATGTTACTCTTTTGTCCCTGGAGATGGCTCATTAGTACGGTAATGGCTTTGCAGTTTTGGTCTTGTCTGGGAGCTGCGGCTCCAATCAACAGACAAACCCTGCACTTGCTTGCTTTCTCAGTATTGTCCATTTTCCCTGCAATCTTTGCAAAGTGTCCATTTTGTCATCGGGAAGTGGCCATCCCAGATGGCTACAGAACATTTACATACAGAGGGATCTGGGCGTGCAGATCCACAGTTCCCTAAAAGTGGCAACACTGGTGACCAAGGTGATTAAGAAGGCATATGGCATGATTGTTTTCATCAGCCGGAGCATTGAGTACAAGAGTTGAGAAATCATGTTGCAGCTCGATAAAACCTCGGTTAGGTCGCATTTGGAGTATTGTGTGCAGTTCTGGTCACAACATTATCAGAAGGACGTGGAAGCTTTGGAGAGATTTCAAAGAAGGTTTGCCAGGATATTGCCTGGTCTCAAGAGTGTTGGCTATGAGGTGAGGTTGAATAAACTAGGATTATTTTCACTGTAAAGATGGAAGCTGAGGGGAGACCTGATAGAGGTGTACAAAATTATGGGAGGCATAGACAGGGTGGATAGTCAGAGGCTTTTTCCAAGGGTGGAAGTGTCAATTACAAGGGGTCACAGGTTCAAGGTGAAAGGGGGAAAGATTAAGGGAGTTTATGCAGGGTACGTTTTTCACACAGAGAGTAGTGGTTGCCTGGAGCACGCTGCCAGAGGATGTAGTGGAAGCAGGCACATTAGCAACATTTAAGAGGCATCTGGATGCGCAAATGAATAGGGAGGAAATAGGGGGATATGGACCGAGTAAGGGCAGAAGGCTTTGTTTTTAGTTTGGGCATCATAAACGACACAAGCTTGGAGGGCCGAAGGGCCTGTTCCTGTGCTGTATTTTTCTTTGTTCTTAAACATGATACCAAAACTGGACACAATACTCCAGATGCGGTCTCACCAACATCCTACACAATTGCAACAATTCTTCTCTACTTTTATATTTCAGTCCTTTTGTAATAAACATTAATATTTGGTGCTTTCAGGGCGAGTAAGAGCGGAATATTCTGCGATCATAATCTCTGACCACGCGCCACATGATATGGATGTTAGGTTGGAGACGGGCCGTGCCCAACGCCCCCCTCATGGAGGTAGGACTCGGCCGTCCTGGCCGATAAGGCTTTCTGCGAGAAAATACCACAGGCCATAGATGAGTATGTTACTAATAACCAGAATCGGGAGGTCTCACTTTCCACGTTCGGGAGGCGCTGAAGGTTGTCATCAGGGGTGAAATTATAGCTTACAAAGCATGGAGAGATAGGGAAGAGAGGGTGATTAGGCAACAGCTAGTTGACTCCATACTGGAGGTAGTGTCATGAGAATGTTTCTTTAAGAAATGTTTGGCTGCTCACATTACTTCAGTGATGTCAGAGTGTGGGTGGAGCTGTGCTGTCTGTTTGCTTTTTACTTTCATTTTAGGCTGTTTGCGGCAGGGTGTGTTTTAGTTTCGTTTTCAGTGTTGGGCCTGAAGCCAGACAGAGCAGGTGTACTCCTGTTCTCTCTGCCATGAAAAGATTATCTCATGATCATTTGGTGAATTCAGAATTATAAACGTTTTCCGTAGTGAATGTAAACCTGATGTACTTCTGTTAAAAGGTGTTTCTTCTGTCTTCTGGGTGTTGTTTGGGAAGTTGTTAAGGATTACTTAGTGTTGTATTCTTTGGGGGTTGTATTTGAATTGATGATTGCTAAGATGTTCACTGTCTGTTTTAAAAAGGTTAACATAAGTTCATAGAATAAACATTGTTTTGCTTTAAAAAATACTTTTTGATTTCTGCAGTACCACACCTGTAGAGTGGGCCGTGTGCTCCCCATACCACAATCTATTAAAAGTTGTGGGTCAGGTGAACTCCATGATACACTTTGGGGTTCTCTAAACCTTGGCCCATAACAGTTGGCCAACGATACTCCGAGGCCCCAACCATAGAGCTCCTGGTGGAGAGGAAGACTTTGACCTGCTCTCCACGAGGAAAGCAGTACACTAGCTCCGTCAGGCATGGGGTACCCAGTATGAACACGGAGACAAGGCCAGCTGCCTGCTGGCTCACCAGCTCAGAAAGCAGGCAGCCACGGGGGAAATAGCCCAGATTAGCAACAGCAAAAGCATCTTCGCAGCAGAGCCAGATAAGGTCAACGAGGCATTCGAGACCTTCTACCGGGACTTGAGGATGAAACAGTTATTCGATGGGCTGGACATGCCAGTTGTAGGGGAGAATAGCAGACGGGACGGCATACCAGAATGATAATAGAAGACCAGATGGGCTTTGTCAAGGGTAGACAGCTAACATCGAACATCAGGCGCCTACTGAACATGATTATGACCCCACCCGGGGAATGTACACCTGAGGTGATCATCTCCCTGGACGCAGAAAAAGCCTTCGACAGAGTCGAATAGAAGTACATCATATCGGTACTGGAGCCATTCGGGATTGGAACAGAATTCACCGCTTGGGTGAAACTCCTGTTCAATGCATCCACAGCAAGCATATGGACAAATACCACCAACTCTAACTACTTGCACCTTCACAGAGGCACAAGGCAGGGATGCATGTATTCCCCACTGCTGTTCGCCCTGGCGATCAAACCACTGCCGATTGCACTTCGGGCGGCAAAGTACTGGAAAGGGATCTGGAGAGGAGACAGAGAGCACAGAGTCTCATTCCATGTGGAAGACCTTCTCCCCAAATCTCGGACCCGCGAAGCAGCATGGAAGGAATCATGGCGCTCTTGAGAGAGTTTGCAGACTCCTCGGGCTACAAACATAGCCTGTGCAAAAGCGAGATCTTCCCGGTGAACCTGCAACGCAGAGCTGGAGGGGTTGCCTTTTAAGCAGGCCAGATGCAAGTTCCTCTACCTGGGGATCCAAATCGTCATGACTGGACAAGGATCCACAAGTAGAACCTGACCAGCCTGACGGAGGAAGTAAAAAAGGACATGCAGAGATGGAACACACTCCTACTCTCACTGGGAGGGAAAGTGCAGACGATCAAAATGAATGTACTGCCCAGGTTTCTCAACCTGTTTAGATCCATTCCGATCTCCATCTCCAAGGCCTTTTTCAACTCACTGGACAAACTGATTAAGTTGTTTGTATGGGTAGGGCAGAATGCAAGGATCCCAAAGAGAGTACTGCAGAGAACAAGATCCACGGGGGGCCGTGCCCTCCCAAACCTGTAATATTATCACCGGGCAGCAACCGCAGAGAGTGTAAAGGGTTGGATAAAGTAGCCAGAAGCCGAGTGGGTACTTATGGGTTACATTAACGTGTTTCCAATCCACCGGGACCCTTCCAGAATCCATGGAATTCTGAAATATCATAACTAATGCATCCACTATCTCTGCTGCCACCTCCCTTAATATCCTGAGGCGCAGGCCATCAGGTCTCGGAGACTTATCTGCCTTTAATTCCATCTGTTTATTCAATACCATCTCCCTAGTGATGTTTATTGCACCAGGTTCCTCTGCAGAAAGCTTGTGATGGAATTGGAGGCAGTTCAGAGGAGGTTCACCAGATTGATTCTGGGGATGAAAGGGTTGACGAAAGGAATGAGGAGAGCTCATATTCACTGGAGTATTGAAGGATGAAAGGCAATTTGATCCAGGTATATAAAATACTAAAAGGAATTGATAAAGTAAACGTAGACCAAATGTTCCCCCTTGTGAACCGTGACGTCACAGCCTGCAGATAAGGGATTGGCTGGTGACTGGTAGGTAGTTTTTCTTTTATTTTCCCTCAGGTGTTACCGTGCAGGGCGCAGAGGTTGCTGAGTGAGTGCTTGCTCAGAAGGGGAGTGAATAACAGGTAAGCTCTTTCTTTCTTTTTTTATCTAGAGGGGATGGCAGGGAAGGTAGTGCAATGTTCCTCCTGCAGAATGTTTGAGGTGAGGTATGCCGTCAGTGTCCCTGCTGATTTCATCTGCGGGAAGTGAACCCATCTCCAGCTCCTCAGAAGCCGCATTAGGGAACTGGAGCTGGAGCTGGATGAACTTCGGATCATTTGGGAGGCAGAGGTGGTCATAGATAGAAGCTTCAGGGATGTAGTTACTCTGAAGAATAAAGATAAATGGGTGACGGTGAGAGGGGCTGGGAAGAAGCAGTCAGTACAGGGATCCCCTGTGGTCATTCCCCTAAATAACAAGTATACCGCTTTGGATACTGTTGGGGGGGGGGGGGGGGGGACTTACCAGGGGTAAACCATGGGGTACAGGTCTCTGGCACAGAGTCTGTCCCTGTTGCTCAGAAGGGCAGGGGGGAGAGGAGCAGAGCATTAGTCATTGGAGACTCCATAGTTAGGGGAATAGATAGGAGATTCTGTGGGAACGAGAGAGACTCGCGGTTGGTGTGTTGCCTCCCAGGTGCCAGGGTCCGTGATGTCTCGGATCATGTTTTCGGGATCCTTAAGGGGGAGGGGGAGCAGCCACAAGTCGTGGTCCACAAAGGTACCAGTGACATAGGTAGGAAAAGGGATAGGGACGTAAGGCAGGAATTCAGGGAGCTAGGGTGGAAACTTAGATCTAGGACAGAGTTATTATCTCTGGGTTGTTACCCGTGCCACATGCTAGCGAGATGAGGAATAGGGAGAAAGAGGAGTTGAACACGTGTCTACAGGGATGGTGCAGGAGGGAGGGTTTCAGATTTCTGGATAATTGGGGCTCATTCTGGGGTTGGTGGGACCTCTACAAATGGGATGGTCTACACCTGGACCAGAGGGGTACCAATATCCTGGGGGGGAAAATTTGCTAATGCTCTTCAGGAGGGTTTAAACTAGTTCAGCAGGGGCTTGGGAACCTGAATTGTAGCTCCAGTATACAGGAGGTTGAGAGTAGTGAGGTCATGAGTAAGGTTTCAAAGTTGCAGGAGTGTACCGGCAGGCAGGAAGGTGGTTTAAAGTGTGTCTTCTTCAATGCCAGGAGCATCTGGAATAAGGTGGGTGAACTTGCGGCATGGGTTGGTACATAGGACTTCGATGTTGTGGCCATTTCGGAGACATGGATAGAGCAGGGACAGGAATGGTTGTTGCAGGTGCTGGGGTTCAGATATTTCAGTAAGCTCAGGGAAGGTGGTAAAAGAGGGTGAGGGGTGGCATTGTTAGTCAAGGACAGTATTACGGTGGCAGAAAGGACGTTTGATGAGGACTCGTCTACTGAGGTAGTATGGGCTGAGGTTAGAAACAGGAAAGGAGAGGTCACCCTGTTAGGGGTTTTCTATAGGCCTCCGAAAAGTTCCAGAGATGTAGAGGAAAGGATTGCAAAGATGCTTCTGGATAGGAGCGAAAGCAACAGGGTAGTTGTTATGGGGGACTTTAACTTTCAAAATATTGACTGGAAACGCTATAGTTCGAGTACTTTAGATGGGTCCGTTTTTGTCCAATGTGTGCAGGAGGGTTTCCTGACACAGTATGTAGATAGGCCAACAAGAGGCGAGGCCATTTTGGATTTGGTACTGGGTAATGAACCAGGACAGGTGTTAGATTTGGAGGTAGGTGAGCACTTTGGTGATAGTGACCACAATTTGATTACATTTACTTTAGTGATGGAAAGGGATAGGTATATACCGCAGGGCAAGAGTTATATCCGGGGGAAAGGCAATTATGATGTGATAAGGCAAGACCTAGGATGCATCGCATGGAGAGGAAAACTGCAGGGAACGGGCATAATGGAAATGTGGAGCTTGTTCAAGGAACAGCTATTGCGTGTCCTTGATAAGTATGTACCTGTAAGGCAGGGAGGAAGTGGTCGAGCAAGGGAACCGTGGTTTACTAAAGCAGTCGAAACACTTGTCAAGAGGAAGAAGGAGGCTTATGTAAAGATGAGACATGACATAAAGGTTCAGTTGGGGCGCTCAAGAGTTACAAGTTAGCTAGGAAGGACCTAAAGAGAGAGCTAAGAAGAGCCATGAGGGGACATGAGAAGTGTTTGGCAGATAGGATCAAGGATAACCCTAAAGCTTTCTATAGATATGTCAGGAATAAAAGAATGACTAGGGTAAGAGTAGGGCCAGTCAAGGACAGTAGCGGGAAGTTGTGCATGGAGTCCGAGGAGATAGGGGAGGTGCTAAATGAATATTTTTCGTCAGTATTCACACAGGAAAAAGATAATGTTGTCAAGGAGAATACTGAGATTCAGGCTACTAGACTAGAAGGGCTTGAGGTTCATAAGGAGGAGGTGTTAGCAATTCTGGAAAGTGTGAAAACAGATAAGTCCCGTGGGCCAGATGGGATTTATCCTAGGATTCTCTGGGAAGCTAGGGAAGAGATTGCTGAGCCTTTGGCTTTGATCTTTAAGTCATCTTTGCCTACAGGAATAATGCCAGAAGACTGGAGGATAGCAAATGTTGTCCCTTGTTCAAGAAGGAAAGTAGAGACAACCCTGGTAACTATAAACCAGTGAGCCTTACTTCTGTTGTGGGCAAAATCTTGGAAAGGTTTTTAAGAGATAGGATGTATAATCATCTGGAAAGGAATAATTTGATTAGACATGTTCAACACGGTTTTGTGAAGGGTAGGTCGTGCCTCACAAACCTTATTGAGTTCTTTGAGAAGGTGACCAAACAGGTGGATGAGGGTAAAGCAGTTGATGTGGTGTATATGGATTTCAGTAAAGCGTTTGATAAGGTTCCCCACGGTAGGCTACTGCAGAAAATACGGAGGCATGGGATTCAGGGTGATTTAGCAGTTTGGATCAGAAATTGGCTAGCTGGAAGAAGACAAAGGGTGGTGGTTGATGGGAAATGTTCAGCCTGGAGTCCAGTTACTAGTGGTGTACCACAAGGATCTGTTTTGGGGTCACTGCTGTTTGTCATTTTTACAAATGACCTGGAGGAGGGTGTAGAAGGATGGGTGAGTAAATTTGCAGATGACACTAAAGTCAGTGGAGTTGTGGACAGTGCGGAAGTTTGTTACAAGTTACAGAGGGACATAGATAAGCTGCAGCGCTGGGCTGAGAGGTGGCAAATGGAGTTTAATGCAGAAAAGTGTGAAGTGATTCATTTTGGAAGGAATAACAGGAAGACAGAGTACTGGGCTAATGGTAAGATTCTTGGCAGTGTGGATGAGCAGAGAGATCTCGGTGTCCATGTACATAGATCCCTGAAAGTTGCCACCCAGGTTGAGAGGGTTGTTAAGAAGGCGTATGGTGTGTTAGCTTTTATTGGTAGTGAGATTGAGTTTCGGAGCCATGCGGTCATGTTGCAGCTGTACAAATCTCTGGTGCGGCCGCATTTCGAGTATTGCGTGCAATTCTGGTCGCGCATTATAGGAAGGATGTGGAAGCATTGGAAAGGGTGCAGAGGAGATTTACCAGAATGTTGCCTGGTATGGAGGGAAGATCTTATGAGGAAAGGCTGAGGGACTTGAGGCTGTTTTCGTTAGAGAGAAGAAGGTTAAGAGGTGACTTTATTGAGGCAAACAAGATGATCAGAGGATTGGATAGGGTGGAGAGTGAGAGCCTTTTTCCTCGGATGGTGATGTCTAGCACGAGGGGACATAGCTTTAAGTTGAGGGGAGATAGATATAAGACAGATGTCAGAGGTAGATTCTTCACTCAGAGAGTAGTAAGGGTGTGGAATGCCCTGCCTGCAACAGTAGTGGACTCGCCAACACTAAGGGTATTCAAATGATCATTGGATAGACATATGGATGATAAGGGAATAGTGTAGATGGGCTTTAGAGCGGTTTCACAGGTCGGCGCAACATCGAGGGCCGAAGGGCCTGTACTGCGCTGTAATGTTCTATGTTCTATGTTCTATGTTGTGGGGCATTCTAGAACGAGAGGATATAGTTTGAGAGGCGGTAGATTTCGAACTGAGATGAGGAGGAACTACTTCTCGCAGAGGGTGGTGAATTTGTGGAACTCGTTGCCCTTAGTTTAGTGGAATCTGAGTCCTTAAATGGTTTCAAGAGCGAGATAGGTATATTTCTGATTTTAAAAAAGGGTTAAAGCGATTTGAGGAACAGGTGGGAAAGTGGATTTGAGACCAGGAAGAGACCCAAGGCAGACATCATCCTGACTTTGAACTATATCACTGTTACTTCATTATCGCTGGATCAAATCCTCGAACTCTCGTGCAAACAGCATTGTGGGGTGTAACTACACCTCTTTAACTGCAGTGGTTCAAGAAGGAAGCTCACTACCACTTTCTCAAGGGCAATTAATCCCTAATTATCAAATACTGGCCTAGCCAGTGACACTCACATCTTATGAACAAATTTAAAAAAAATCTTTTTCCAACAACACAAAAATAAGGACCACTAGAAAATGCACATTCTAATCCAATGTGTTAAATTCAGTTTGACCAATCCACAAAAATAATTTTGTCATCCATATGGATTATTTTTGTGCCTGCCTGCCTTCTGTGATTTTCTTTATTCTTGTGCTCCAATATGGTGCTTCCCCAGTGGTCCCTGCTGACCTTCAATTATGTTGATCACAGAAAGCCTTGCAGGACAAACCTGAGGCGAGATTCTCCCACCCCCCGCCGGGTCTGAGAATCGGCGGGGGCTGGCGTGAATCCCGCCGCCGCCGGTCGCCGAATTCTCCGGCACCGGATATTCGGCGGGGGCGGGAATCGCGCCGCGCCGGTTGGCGCCCCCCCCCGCGATTCTCCGGCTCAAATGGGCCAAAGTCCCGCTGCTAAAATGCCTGTCCCGCCGGCGGGCTCCGGGGTCCAGAGGGGGCAATCTGGCGCCGGGGGGTGCCCCCACGGTGGCCTGGCCCGCGATCGGGGCCCACCGATCCACGGGCGGGCCTGTGCCGTGGGGGCACTCTTTCCCTTCCGCCTTCGCCACGGTCTCCACCATGGCGGAGGCGGAAGAGACTCCCTCCACTGCGCATGCGCGGGAATGCCGTCAGCGACCGCTAATGCTCCCGCGCATGTGCCGCCCGGAGATGTCATTTCCGCGCCAACTGGCGGGGCACCAAAGGCCTTTTCCGCCAGCTGGCGGGGCGGAAATTATTCCGGCGCAGGCCTAGCCCCTTAAGGTTGGGGCTCGGCCCCCCAAGATGCGGAGCATTCCGCACCTTTGGGGCGGCGCGATGCCCGACTGATTTGCCCCATTTTGGGCGCCAGTGGAAGGTTCAGGGTGGGAGATATAGGAGGGATGTCTGAGGTAGGCTCTTTACTCAGAGAGTGGTTAGGGTGTGCAATGGACTGCCTACTGTGATAGTGGAGTCGGACACTTTAGGAACTTTCAAGCAGTTATTGGATAGGCACATGGAGCACACCAGAATGACAGGGAGTGGGATAGCTTGATCTTGGTTTCGGACAATGCTCGGCACAACATCGAGGGCCGAAGGACCTGTTCTGTGCTGTACTGTTCTATGTTCTATGTTCTATGATACCGGAGAATTTCGTCCCTGATCACTTCTGGACCCAGCAGGCTTGACTACAGACTGCAGTACCTCCGCCTAGACTTCAATAGTCTGGCGGTGCCTTGACAATCTGTTGGAAAGTAAATTGATGGATATCTATGATGCACTGAAAATCTTTTTAACTGATGGCGTCGATGATAGCCACAGTCTGAGCTTTTATTGCAGTACTCAGAGCTTTGATGAAAGCCTTTGGTGATGCAATGCAAGCTGTCATCAGACTCTGCAGTATGGAGGCTTCCAAAGATTACCAACCATTCCATGCTGAAAAGGAAAGGGTCCAAACGTTGCACAAAGCTCTGTGCTTAGTTGGTGCAGGATTCCGCCGTGTTGTTTGACATTTAGCACAGGCTTTGTGCAACAATCATTTGGTTATGTATATCCATCAGCCTTCTTATCCAAAGTTCGGGGCCGGGATTCTTCGAAACGGCGGATAAGTGTTGACGCCAGCGTAAACACCGGAGCGTTTCATGCCAGCGTCAACGGGCAGCTTGGCCCAGTGATTCACGAACCTGAATGGGGACAGCAGGGTACCGGAATGCTCCGCGCAACTCCGGCTGCCGATACGGGCCCTACGCTTCCGGCCGCGGACCCACACAGCAAGCCGGCCCCAACAATATAGGTCCCCCCAGATTGTGCGCGCCCGCTGATCGGTGGCCCCCGATCGGAACCTTGGCCGTCCTGGAGGACCCCCCACCCCCACCCCTCCCCCCCTCCCCCACCAGGGCGGCCGGGGCAGTCGCCACTCCGTGTGGAACCATGTTAGAACCAGGCCGGCGGGAAACTGGCCAGCTGCCGGCAGAGAATCGCTGCGGGGGCTTCCTTCAATGGCCCCCAACTGGCGCTGCGTCGACCACGCAGAGTATTGCGGGAAGGCATCATACCCGATCGCGGGTCTGACGCCCCATTCTCCGTGCCCGTGCCGAGCGCGATTCCGCCGCAGAGGCTCGGAAAATCCCTGCCCTCATCTCACTATAGTACGATTGGTGCATGATACCTGAGAACTGGGGCCTTTGCTGTCCTTTCCCACCTCTAGGCTCCTGTCTTGGCACAAGCAGTTTCCTTCTAAGTCCTAATCTCTGAAATACATGTAGATGTCAGTGAAGGCCTCCCTTTATTTTTAATGTTATCTTCTTCATCCTTCATTGACTGGAATAATTCCAGTTTTGAGTGTCTAAAATCAAAGAGACAAATGTTGTTGGGGATGGGGATGGGGTGCAGGGAGAGGGATGGCAAAAGTAAGAAATGTTTTCTTTAACTATCTGCAGAATGAGTCAGAGGGGTTCTTGGGATGAGGGAGATGTGGGATGAAAAGGAGGATTAAGCATGGGGATACCTTGCTTGAGCTGCATTCCCTCTTCCTGGCCCTTGTTCGCCTGTGTCCAGTATACTGCCACGTGCAGCTTCCTCCTATATTTTAGGATTTTAAAACAGTTTGAAAAGTAAGGGCAGCACGGTAGCACAGTGGTTAGCACAGTTGTTTCGCAGCTCTAGGGTCCCAGGTTTGATTCGCGAACTGTCTGTGTCTGTGTGGTCACTGTCTGTGTGGAGTCTGAATGTTCTCCCCGTGTCTGCGTGGGTTTCCTCCGGGTGCTCTGGTTTCCTCCCACAGTCCAAAGATGTGCAGGTTAGGTGGATTGGCCATGATAAATTGCCCCTTGGTGTCCAAAACGGTTAGGTGGGTTACGGGGATAGGGTGGAGGCATTTGCTTGGGTATTGTGCTCTTTCCAAGGGCCAGTGCAGACTCGATGGGCCGAATGGCCTCCTTCTGCACTGTAAATTCTATGATAAACTGTCTGATCATAACCACAATCTAAAGAATGGGGTACAAAGTGATTGAAGAAAAATAATGTGAAGCAAGTATCAGAAAGATAAATGGGAAAATTGATGGATTGTTTCTGGAATAAGAGTTATAACTGAAAATAACTCCAGCTGAGCATGTGAAAAACATTGATTTAACTTTGAAGATACCAGGATAGTTTGTTCCTGTGGTAATGACAATCACGTTACTTTAATTCTTCCTGCTGTTTTTAATTAAGCAAGTACTTTGATAGTAACCTTTTCACACTTTTTTCAGAATTCTAATTGTTTGCTTGGTTGGGTTTGCCAAAAATTGTATGAAAGTAATTAATGTACAGTCACTTGAAAGCTACAAGATTCAGAAGGTCTTAAATATCCTATGTTCTAAATTCACTTAATTTGTGACAAAGATAACAAATGTGTTCTTTATTTTGAGAATTTATTGCAGATTGTAAATCATTTGGTTTGCAGGCTGTGTTATATATACAAACACAGCTTTTAGAGAAATAAAACAATGTTTCTGAATGTTATTTATCATTTTGAGCAGGTCATATAATCTACTGAATCCCACACCTCATTAGTGCTCTGTTAATCATAAATCGAAAGAGAGCAAAAATATTCCCTACTTACTAAATAATATTAACAACTTAAAATAAATTCAACTGTTTTGAGAAAAAAGCAATTCGGTTTTAATTATTCAACTTGTTCCAGAAATAAATCTTGGATATGGAACTGGAAGAAATACAAGTTAGAATTCAAGGGTAATTTTGCGAAGTTATAAAACCATTGGGGAACACAGACCAGAAGTTGCCCTCCAGAATATTTCATTCATCAATTCTTAAAAAGTCCAATTAATTAAGAAAGAAATTAAGTTAAAGAAAGGCTTGCATTTGTATTGCACCTTTCATGATCTTGAGGCATCCCAAAGAACTTTGAAGCTAATGAAGCACTATTTTGAAGTGTATTGTGGGAAATACAGCAGCCAATTGTCACTCCGAACTCTCATAATCAACAATGTGAGAATGACCAGACAATTTATTTTAGTGATTTTTGAATGGGATAAATCGAAAACACTGGTGGAATTATTTTGCTTGTGTTATGGGCCAGGGTTTAGAGAACCCCAAAGTTCACCTGACCCACAATAGATTGTGCTATGAGGACCACACGGCCCACTCTACAGGTGTGGTACAGCAGAAATGGAAAAGTATTTTTTAAAGCAAAACAATGTTTATTCTATGAACTCAAGTTAACCTTTTTAAAACATACAGTGAACATCTTAGCAACCATTAATTCAAATACAACCCCCAAAGACTACAACACTCAGTAAACCTTTAAGCTTTCCTTTTTAATATCCATACGACTTAAAAACAAAACCTTTATCAGAAGCACATCAGGTTAAAGTCACTCCTGAAAACATTTATAATTCTGAATTCACCAAATGATCAAGAGATTTGATGGCAGAGAGAACAGCAGTACACCTACTTGGTCTGGCTTCAGCTCCAACACAGACTGCTCAAAAACAAAAGTAAAAAGCTGACAGACAGCCCAGCTCCACCCACTCTCTGATATCACTGCAGTAATAAACACCCATTTCTTAAAGGTACTCTCACTACAGATATTTATATACACACCCATTTATAAACACCTATTTCTTAAAGGTACTCTCACATGACACTTGTCTTTAAAATAGTGCCATGGATTCCTTTATGCCCACTTGAGAGCGGAAAAGGTTTTGCTTTAACATCTCATCTGAATGATGGCAGATCTGTCAGCCTGGATGTTAATGCTCAAGTGTCTGAAGTGAGACTTGGACCAACAACATCTGGTTTGAGTCAAGAGTGCTCCAGCTGAGCCATGATGTAATTGTGGAGTTCAGGTACTTAAAACTGATGCAGTTCATGGGCGACCCGGCCTGGATGGGCCCGGCCACTGCTCGGGTATTTCAGGTGGCGTGGTACCGTCCTGTTCCGCCCGCTGCCCACCAGATGCACCAGGGACAGGAGGGGGTGAGTCCGAGGTGCTGCGGTGTTCCGGCACATCCCCTGCGGGAGTCACCGACGTGGGCCCCAGCACCTCCTCCTCCCTCGGGGTGCCCAATATACCCCGGGCCGCTGCATTGATCAGGGTGCAAGCGGAGCCATCCCCTGAGGCTCCCCTGCCACCTGGTGCTGCCAGTCCTGGAGGCCCGCTCTGGTCTCAACCAGGGACTGCATGATCGCAGCGATGAAGCGCAGGGAGTGGACCATCTCCACCTGGGACTGCACCACATCATGCTGCGACTGCGCCACCACCCTGTAGGTCTATGCCAAATCAGCCAGTGAATGGGCCACCTCACTCTGGGTCTGGGCCATCTCCCTCTGGGACTGGGCCACCCCGCCCAGTATCTGTGCACCACCTGCCAGCGCCTTGGCAATGCCGCCGACGTTCCCAGCCACGGCCTGCTGTGACTGGGCCACACTGAGGAGCGCCACTGCAATGTCTAGGTGGCTCTGGCACATGGCTGCCTGTGAAAGGGCAGCTCTGTCCTGGACCTCGGCCCCCGCCTGCACAGAATGCCCCAGGCCTTGGCCACGCTGATCCAGAGCCAAAACCGTCGCCCCCAATGCCTCCACTGTGGACGCCACCCATGCAGTGTAGGCCACCACCCCCTGCTCCTGCACGCGGATGGACTTCTCCACCTGCGCCTGCAGGTGGTGGATGCCCGCCGTCATCCCCTCTTGTGGTCCCTGGCTCTCTGACTGCATCTGCACTGTGGCTGGGACTGGATGTTCCAGGAGCCCGGGATCTGTTCTGGATGGCAGCTGGTTCTTGGGGACGGCCTGTCCTCGGACCATCTGGCCCCTAGGCTGCTCCTACCTCACCTGCAGCCCGATGCGATGTGTAGTGTGCACCAGATAGTGTACCAGGAGCCTCTTCCCTGAGGTGCCCAGCCGAGGGGATAGTCTCTGGGATGGTGGAGAGTGTAGGAGACAGCTGTGACAGGAAGTCAGTGTCTTCCTCCGAACCGAGCTCCTTAGTCTCGGGCGGGGGGCTGGTGTTCGGACTGCTTTCCCCGTCAGTGCTCGGCTGTCTGGGGGGCACCCACACGATGACATGTATGATTCTACAGCGGGCCAGGGTGGTGTGGGGGGGTGGGTTCAGGAGGTTCAGGGGATGGGTTTTGGGGAGTGCGGGGGTTGCAGAGGGTGAAGGAGTGTGGGTTGAGGGGGGTGAGAGGGTGCAGGTTGAGTGGGGTGCATATTCGGGGGGGTGAGGAGTGTGGGGGGTGAGGTGTGGGGGGGGTTCAGGGGGTTCAGGGAGTGGGGGTTTGGGGGGTGCAGGTGTTGCGGAGGGTGAAGTAGTGTGGGTTTAGGGGGGTGAGAGGGTGCAGGTTGAGTGGGGTGCGTATTGAGGGGGTGAGGGGGTGTGTGGGGTGAAGGGTGGGGGGGAGGAGTGAAGGAGGTGTGGAGTGAAGGGTGGGGGGGAGGGGTGAAGGGGGTGTGGAGTGAAGGGTGGGGAGGGGTGAAGGGGGGTGAGGGGCGTGTGTGGGGTGGGTGTCCACACATGTGTCATGGGGATCTACAACAAAGCAGGGTCTCACTTCCTCTCCTGCTGCCGAACACCACCTCGGTGACCTCCCTTTCCTCCGGGCCGCTGATCACGTCCAGTGCCCGCTGCTCGGGCATGGCGAGGGGCCGCAGGTCTGGTGGTCCCGCTCCGGTCTTCTCCCACTCCCGGCGGTTGTGCGCGGCCTTCTCCTGGTGGTGGTGGTGGTGTGGGGGGGGGGGGGGCAATATGAACAACGAAACCGTTAGACGGTCTGAAGCATGCAGCCCAGTAGTTGGGTTGATGGTGGCCTCAGTGGCCAGGGCACACTGCCATGTTGGCTGGCATGGGTGCTGGAATATGGAGCAGGGTGGGGCTTCGGCCATCCACCGGGGGAGGGGTGGCCGGGTTATGGGTGCGTGGGGTGGGCGGGGTTAGTGTCGGGGGCACGGAGCGGCCAGCTCACCCTGGCCGCCCTGAGGAGGTCGTGGAGTTTCTACCGGCGCTGCAGCCAGTCCGGACGACGTTGCCCACGGCGCTGACCACCTCTGCCACCTGCGCCCAGGCATGAGGAAATGACAGCGTGAACTTGTGGTCCTGACTGTCATGCCGGGATAATGACAGGTTGCCCAACCATCAGAAACCCGTTTAGCATATAATTAATGGAATTGAAATGAGCACTGGTTAGAGTGATGGGCAGCAGTGTGATGAAGGGCAGTTCAAGGGTCACAAATGGGAAGGTGAATGTAACACCGGTAGAGCCAATATGATGTGGGGGGGAGGGTGTAGGTTACAGGAGGAGGGCCGAAGATGTTGGAAATTGTCTGAATGCTAAGGCACAATAGTGGGTCCACACACTCAACGTCCAGTTCAAAAAATGCTGGTTGGGAGGGGTTTGTCATCGGGTGGGCGAAGCTGCAGGTCAGCTCAACTTAAGAGCAATACTAATAAGGGGCGGGATTCTCCAACCCCCCGCCGGGTGGGAGGATCGCCGGGGGCCGGCGTGAATCCCGCCCCCGCCATCCTCCCAATTCTCCCGCCACCCAAAAACCGGCCCGGCGTGAGTCGTGCTGCCCGCCTCGGAAAATGGCGGGGTTCGGCACGACTCAATGGGCGCCGAGGCCACCCGAATTCTCCAGCCCGCGATGGGCCGAAGTCCCGCCCGTCTGAAGCCGGTCCCACTGGCGTAAATATGAGTAGGTCCCTTACTGGCAGGACCTGGCGGCGCGGGCGGGCTCGGGGTTCCTGGGGGGTCGCGGGGGGATCAGGCCCCGGGGGGTGCCCCCACGGTGGTCTGGCCCGCGGTCGGGGCCCACTGATCTGCGGGCGGGCCTGTGCCGTGGGGGCACTCTATTGTTCCGCACCGGAGGCTGTGGTCTTCCACCACTCACGGTGCGGAAGCGAATCCCTCTGCGCATGTGCGGGGATAACGCCAGCACGCGCAGGCGCGCCCGCGCATGCGCCGACTCGTGTTGGCTGGTGGAGGCCCTTCGGCGCCGGTTGGCGTGGTGCCAAGCCCCTATCCTGCCGGCCGGCGGGGCGCCAACCACTCCGGGGCGGGCCTAGCCCCTGAAGGTGCATAGGATTCCGCACCTTTGTGGCGGCCCGACTCCGGAGTGGTTCACGCCACTCCGTCCCGCCAGGACCCACTGCCCCGCTGGGTACGGAGGAATCCCGCCCAAGGTGTTCTGTTAGAACAAACACTCAGAACGGCAGTGGAGGGAAAGGCAACAGTGTGTGGGGGAGGCTCCTCGCATATGGTTCACGAGGGCCTTAAGAGATCACAGGCATGATTCGGGGGATGGACCCAGCCTGGCTCAAACCCTTGATGGGGGGGCAGATTTGTGCGCAGGCATAAACACAAGCAGCAGCAAGATAATCCCAGCAGACATCCATAATGTACAATAAATCATATATTTACAAAGAAGCTGCATCTACACGTTTGCACACTTGTGCTACCAGAGTGAACTTCGACCGTGTAATTTTCCTTATCCCACCACTACATCTAGGTGCTTCCCCGACATCCAGAGCAGACGTGTAGGCAGCCTGCTAACCACCATGTCCTGTCTCCCATGATGGTTGGTGTCCTCTGGAGACTTGACATCTGGAGAGCTTCGGCCTTTGGGATTCCTGCTCTAAGGCAGGTGCACACTCTGCAATCCCAGAGTGATGGTGTTACAGGCAGAGGAGCCTCGGAATGCTTGCACACTCTTAGAGAGTCCTAGGTGGTGGCTCCAGGCGTCTCCACCTGACGCTTCTCCATTTAGGTGCTCGAGGGCCCTCCCTGATTTCTTGAGGAGAAAGAGCACCTGGAGTGAAGTTAAGTTGCCCCATTCCCCTCTCATGTAGCTATTACAAACACACACCCATTGCTACAGTGAAGGTCTAAACGCATCTCTGGCAAACACTGGGTGCTCTGCTGGACCAGGGTCTCCATGGCATTCATCATCCTCTCCATGGAGACCTTGATGTGCTCACATGTTGGTGCCACTACATCAGAGAGCAGGCAGATGGACTCCACCTTACTTGCTCCTCTGTTGAAAGCCTCTGACACCTCTGCCTGATACTCCCTACATCTTTCTGCATCTCTAGCATCTTGTCCATGACCACTCCAGAGCCACATCATCATCATTCGGACTTAGTAGAGGCCCCCTTCTCGAGCACTTCCTCTGAATGTCAAGGACCTTGGCTGTCACTGCCTCCATCTGATGTGGACACATGTCCATGAGGTGAACACCATGATCACGGTCAAGGTCCTTTCTTGCCAGTCTGGCAGCCCGCTGTTCATAAATCCACCCCTCTGTGTTTTCCCTCTGGTGCACGTTGTGTGCTGTCTTCTCCTGCGTAAAGATAGAAGATGGTTTGTGAACAATTCTGATGCAGGTGCAGGTCACAGGCTGCTAATTCTGTATAGAAACCCACTTACCCAGTTGGGCGCCGTTCAGTACAGGTCACCACAAATGGGGAGCAGGCAAAACGATATTTGAGGGGTCTCCCTGGCAATCGGAGGCCCCCGGGGGGTCGGCCTCTGGGCAAGTTGGTACCCTGGCACTTCTGTGCTACCTGGTCACATTGGCACAGTTGAAAGCGGCCCCCGCGGCAATTTTGTGCGCTCAACGGGCCGAGTGCCCGCCGAGTCCCGCCGGCGTTGTTTGCGTATGGTCCTACCCGGCGGGACCTCGGCATTCTGGCTGCAGCGGCCATCGTGGTGGGGGGGGGGGGGGAGCCGACTCCGCGGGGGGCATCCACTGTGGCCAGGCCAGCAATCAGGGCAACAGATCGGCGGGCGCGCTAATTCCGGGGGCCTATGTTCCACCGTGCCGGGTCCCTCTAGTGCTCCGCCATGTTGCCCGTGGGCCGGCGCGGCGACGGCCGTGGCCTGCATGCATGGATCCGCGCCGACTGTGGCGCGCTGCCTTTTGGCGCCGGAGCAGCGCACAGCACTCTGGTGCCGTTCTGACCCCTGAGGTTGGGGAGAACGACTGGACCTGGAGGCCCGTTGACGCCGGTGTCGCTCGCACTGGTTTTGATGCTGGCGCCAACACTTGGCCGGGGTATTTCCCGACGGCGGGGGCTGCCCACAATGGGAAACCCCATTGGTCGGCTGGTAAGAGGGAGAATGCCGCCCAGGTTGTTTTTCAGCTTGGGGAGATGGTGTCATTGCTGGGTGGAGCCAAGGAAGGCAGAGAAACATTTTGAAAGCATTAGAGAGGCAGTTGGAGAGAAGAGTTATCGTCAGGGGCGAGATTCTACGACCCCCCGCCATGTCGGAGAATCGCCGGGGCTGGCGGGAATCCCACCCCCACTGGTTCTGCTACCTGGGGATCCAGATAGCCCATGACTGGACAGGGATCCACAAGTGGAACCTGACCAATCTGGCTGAGGAAGTTAAAAAGGACCTACACAGATGGGATGCACTCCCGCTCTCCATGGCAGGGAGAGACCAGACGATCAAGATGAACGTACTGCCCAGGTTCCTCTCCCTGTTTAGATCCATACTGATCTTTATCCCCAAGGCCTTTTTCCAAAGATTAGAAAGAATGATTATGGGGGAGGGGAGGGGGGAGGAAGAATCCAAGAATCCCTAATGCAACACTGCAGAGGAGAAGAAGCATGGGAAGACTGGCCCTTCCGAACTTGCAATTCTACCGCTGGGCTTCCACAGCTGAGAGAGTGAGGAGATGGATATGGGAAATGAGCAAGGAATGGGTGAGGATGGAGAAGTCCTCCTATATGAGATCGACCCTCCAAGCCCGAGCCACGACAGTGCTTCCATTCCCCCCGGCAAAGTACACATCCGGTCTAACAACTTGGTGGTAGCAACGCTAAAAACATGGAACCAGATAAGACAACACTTCGGCTTAACCAAGGCTTCCACCATGGCCCCCATCTGCCGTAAGCACAAAATCACACCATCATGCTAGACGCCACCTTTAAGAAGTGGAGACAGGACGGGGGGACACTAGCGATTAGGGACTTCTACATGGGGGACAGGCTTGCAACCTTGGATGAGCTAACGGAGAGACTGGAACTACCGAACAGATAGGAGCTCTGGCATTTACAAATCAAAAACTTTCTCCATAAGGAGACAACGAGGTACCCAAGAGCCCAGAGAGCCACAATGCTGGAGGAGCTACAGTATGGGGAAAGGAAATTGGGGGTCATATATGGACGACTTTTAGAAAGGGCGAGAATATCACTAGACAGAGCAAGACCGAAATGGGAAGATAAACTAAGGACGGAAGTAGGGTGGGGGTTCTGGAGCGAAGCACTAAGCAGGGCTAACTGCACCTCCTCCTGTGCTAGGCTGAGCCTCAGGCAGTATAAAGTGTTGCACAGAGCACACCTAACCAGAACCCGAATAAACAAATTCTTCCCAGAGCTGGAGGATAAATGCGAAAGGTGCCAGGGAGAAAACACCTTAGGCGAGATTCTCCGACCCCCCGCCGGGTCGGAGAATCGCCGGGGGCTGGCGTGAATCCCGCCCCTGCCGGTTATTCGGCGGGGGCGGGAATCGCGGCGTGCCGGTTGGCGGCCCCCCCCCCCACTGAATGGGCCGAAGTCCCGCCGCTAAAATGCCTGTCCCGCCGGCGTGGATTAAACCACCTACCTTACCGGCGGGACAAGGCGGCGCGGGCGGGCTCCGGGGTCCTGGGGGGGGCGCGGGGCGATCTGGCCCCCGGGGGTGCTCCCACAGTGGCCTGGCCCGCGATCGGGGCCCACCGATCCGCAGGCGGGCCTGTGCCGTGGGGGCACTCTTCTCCTTCCACCTTCGCCACGGTCTCCACCATGGCGGAGGCGGAAGAGACTCCCTCCACTGCGCATGCGTGGGAATGCTGTCAGCGGCCGCTAACTCTCCCGCGCATGCGCCGCCCGGAGATGTCATTTCTGTGCCAGCTGGCGGGGCACCAAAGGCCTTTTCCGCCAGCTGGCGGGGCGGAAATTCGTCCGGCGCCGACCTCGCCCCTTAAGGTTGGGGCACGGCCCCCAAAGATGCGGAGCATTCCGCACCTTTGGGGCGGCGCGATGCCCGACTGATTTGCGCCGTTTTGGGCGCCAGTCGGCGGACATCGCGCCGTTTCCGGAGAATTTCGCCCCTTGAATTTAACTCTCAAACTTTAGGGAAATTGTTTCACTAGAATGGAACATGAAGAATGAACATTCATTTGGGACAAATTAAAGGCATTTTTCCATATGTTCTAATCATAATCCAGAATTGTATTAAATTGTAATATTTTTCCTCATTTAGCAGAAAGATAGTTACAGACGTCTGTTAATAAAAGTTAAAAGAAAAATCTATGGCAGTAACCAAAGATATAAGCAAATGGTTAAATGTAAGTAGAAAAGGTTTCTTTTTTAAAAAAAATATATTTTATTCGAGTTTTTTGGCCAAACATAACAATACGTAGTGTTTCTTTTACACAACAATAAAGCAATATAAATAGCCGTGGCCAGTTCTAAACAAATAAATAAATAATATATATAAACAAAAACAAAAGAAAAACAAAACTAAATGGCAACTGCCTTGTCCAAAATAAATACTCTCCAAAATTACAGTCCAACAGTCCAATATACAATTACATATACCAAATACCTATACATGTACAATAACATCCCTGAGAGTCTGTCCGATTCCTTCCCCCCCCCCCCCCCCCCCCCCGGGTTGCTGCTGTTATCTACTTCTTTTCCATTCCCTCTATCTTTCTGTGAGGTAGTCGACGAACGGTTGCCACCGCCTGGTGAACCCCTGAGCCGAACCCCTTAACACAAACTTAATCCGTTCTAACTTTATGAACCCTGCCATATAGTTTATCCAGGTCTCCACCCCCGGGGGCTTAGCTTCCTTCCACATTAACAATATCCTGCGCCGGGCTACAAGGGACGCAAAGGCCAACACGTCAGCCTCTCTCGCCTCCTGCACTCCCGGCTCTTCTGCAACCCCAAATATAGCCAACCCCCAGCTTGGTTCGACCCGGACCCCCACCACCTTCGAAAGCACCTTTGCCACCCCCACCCAGAACCCCTGTAGTACCGGGCATGACCAGAACATGTGGGTGTGATTCGCTGGGCCTCTCGAGCATCTCGCACACCTATCCTCTACCCCAAAAAATTTACTAAGCCGTGCTCCAGTCATATGCGCCCTGTGTAGCACCTTAAATTGTATCAGGCTTAGCCTGGCACACGAGGACGATGAGTTTACCCTACGTAGGGCATCCGCCCACAGCCCCTCCTCAATCTCCTCCCCCAGTTCTTCTTCCCATTTCCCTTTCAGCTCATCTACCATGATCTCCCCCTCGTCCCTCATCTCCCTGTATATGTCCGCTACCTTACTGTCCCCCACCCATGTCTCTGAGATCACTCTATCCTGCACTTCCTGCGTCGGGAGCTGCGGGAATTCCCTCACCTCTTGCCTCACAAAAGCCCTCAATTGCATATACCGAAATGCATTCCCTTGGGGCAACCCATATTTCTCCGTCAGCGCTCCCAAACTCGCAAACGTCCCATCTACAAATAGATCTCTTAATTGTACTACCCCAGCTCTTTGCCATGCTCCAAATCCCCCATCCATTCTCCCCGGAACGAACCTATGATGGTTTCTTATCGGGGACCGCACCGAAGCTCCCATCCCTCCCCTATGCCGTCTCCACTGCCCCCAAATTCTCAATGTAGCCACCACCACCGGGCTTGTGGTGTATTTCTTTGGTGAGAACGGCAACGGCGCCGTCACCATTGCTTGCAGGCTAGTCCCCTTGCAGGACGCCCTCTCCATTCTCTTCCACGCCGCTCCCTCCCCTTCTCCCATCCACTTACACACCATTGAAACATTGGCGGCCCAGTAGTACTCACTTAGGCTCGGTAGTGCCAGCCCCCCGCTGTCCCTACTACGCTGCAAGAATCCCCACCTCACTCTCGGGGTCTTCCCAGCCCACACAAAACTCATAATGCTCTTCTCAATTCTTTTGAAAAAAGCCTTTGTGATCACCACCGGGAGGCACTGGAACACAAAAAGGAATCTCGGGAGGACCACCATTTTAACCGCCTGCACCCTACCTGCCAATGACAAGGACACCATGTCCCATCTCTTGAAATCCTCCTCCATCTGTTCCACCAACCGTGTTAAATTAAGCCTATGTAATGTACCCCAATTCTTGGCTATCTGGATCCCCAGGTACCGGAAGTCCCTTGTTACCTTCCTCAATGGTAAATCCTCTATCTCTCTGCTCTGCTCCCCCGGGTGCACCACAAATAACTCACTTTTCCCCATGTTCAGTTTATACCCTGAAAAATCCCCAAACTCCCCAAGTATCCGCATTATCTCTGGCATCCCCTCCGCCGGGTCCGCCACATATAGCAACAAATCGTCCGCATAGAGAGATACCCGGTGTTCTTCTCCCCCCCAAGTACTCCCCTCCACTTCCTGGAACCCCTCAGTGCCATGGCCAGGGGTTCAATCGCCAGTGCAAACAATAACGGGGACAGAGGACATCCCTGCCTCGTCCCTCTATGGAGCCGAAAATAGTCAGACCCCCGTCCATTCGTGACCACACTCGCCATCGGGGCCCTATACAGCAACTGTACCCACCTGATATACCCATCCCCAAAGCCAAATCTCCTCAACACCTCCCACAAATAATCCCACTCCACTCTATCAAATGCTTTCTCGGCATCCATCGCCACCACTATCTCCGCTTCCCCCTCTGGTGGGGGCATCATCATTACCCCTAGCAGCCTCCGTATATTTGTATTTAGCTGTCTCCCCTTCACAAACCCAGTTTGGTCTTCATGGACCACCCCCGGGACACAATCCTCTATCCTCATTGCCATTACCTTGGCCAGAATCTTAGCATCCACATTCAGGAGGGAAATGGGCCTGTATGACCCGCATTGCAGCGGGTCTTTTTCCTTCTTTAGGAGGAGCAATATCGTTGCCTCTGACATAGTCGGGGGCAGCTGCCTCCTTTCCCTCGCCTCATTAAAGGTTCTCACCAGTAGCGGGGCCAGCAAGTCCAAATATTTGTTATAGAATTCAACTGGGAATCCGTCTGGTTCCGGGGCCTTCCCCGCCTGCCTGCTTCCAATCCCTTTCACTACTTCCTCCGTCTCAATCTGTGCTCCCAGCCCCACTCTCTCCTGTTCCTCCACCTTAGGAAATTCCAGCTGATCCAGAAAGCACATCATTCTCTCCTTCCCGTCCGGGGGCTGCGCTTCATATAATCTTTCATAAAATGCCTTGAACACTCCATTCACTCTCTCCGCTCCCCGCTCCATCTCCCCCTCCTCATCTCTCACCCCCCCTATCTCCCTCGCTGTTCCCTTTTCCTCAGTTGGTGGGCCAACAACCTACTCGCCTTCTCCCCATATTCGTACTGTACACCCTGTGCGTTCCTCCATTGTGCCTCTGCCTTACCCGCAGTCAACAAGTCAAACTCTATATGTAGCCTTTGCCTTTCCCTATATAGTCCCTCCTCCGGTGCCTCCGCGTATTGTCTGTCCACCCTCAGCAGTTCATTCAACAACCGCTCCCTTTCCCTAGCCTCCTGCTTTCCTTTATGTGCCCTAATAGATATCAGCTCCCCTCTAACCACTGCCTTCAGTGCCTCCCAGACCACTCCCACCTGTACCTCCCCATTTTCATTAATTTCCAAGTACCTTTCAATACACCCCCTCACCCTTAAACACACACCCTCATCTGCCAATATTCCCATGTCCATTCTCCAAGGTGGAAGCTGTTGTTTCTCTTCCCCTATCTCCAGGTCCACCCAGTGTGGAGCATGATCCGAGATGGCTATAGCCGTGTACTCCGTCCCCGTCACCTTTGGGATCAGTGCCCTTCCCAAAACATTCCCTTCTATTCGTGAAAATACTTTATGTACATAGGAGAAAAACGAAAACTCCTTACTCCTAGGTCTACTAAATCTCCAGGGATCTACTCCTCCCATCTGCACCATAAAATCCTTAAGCACCCTAGCTGCAGCCGGCCTCCTTCCGGTCCTGGACCTCGATCTGTCCAGCCCTGGGTCCAGCACCGTATTAAAGTCTCCACCCATTACCAACTTTCCCACCTCTAGGTCCGGGATGCGTCCTAACATACGCCTCATAAAATTGGCATCATCCCAGTTCGGGGCATACACGTTCACCAATACCACCGCCTCCCCTTGCAGTTTGCCACTCACCATCACGTATCTGCCCCCACTATCTGCCACTATAGTCTTTGCCTCAAACATTACCCGCTTCCCCACTAGTATGGCCACCCCCTTGTTTTTTGCATCCAGCCCCGAATGAAACACCTGCCCCACCCATCCTTTGCGAAGTCTAACCTGGTCTGTCAGCTTCAGATGCGTCTCCTGAAGCATAACCACATCTGCCTTAAGCTTCTTTAGGTGTGCGAGTACCCGTGCCCTCTTAATCGGCCCGTTCAGCCCTTTCACATTCCACGTGATCAACCGGGTTGGGGGGCTCTTTACCCCCCCCCTTGATGACTAGCCATTTCCTTTTTCAATCCAGCTCCTCACCCGGTTCCCACGTAGCTGTATCCCCCCCAGGCGGCGCCCCCCCGACCCGACACCCCCCACCCATACCAGCTCCCCCTTCTCCCCAGCAGCAGCAACCCAGTTAACCCCCCCCCCAGCTAGATCCCAAGCTAGCGTAATTGCACCCCCCCATGTTGCTCCCAGAAGTCAGCAAACTCTGGCCGACCTCGGCTTCCCCCCGTGACCTCGGCTCACACTGTGCGAGGCCCCCTCCTTCCTGCTTCCCTGTTCCCGCCATGATTACCATAGCGCGGGAATAAAGCCCGCGCTTCCCCTTTTAGCCCCGCCCCCAATGGCCGGCGCCCACAGCTCCTCATCCTCCCTCACCCCCTCCCCCACGACATGGGGAAGAGAGAGAAGTTACAGGGTCGCAGGTTTAACAATCTGGGAAGTCTTCTCTTCCCCCTTTTCCCCCCCTTCATCCCACAAATTCACCCCCCCCTTTTGTCCCAAACGTTCTTTTTCTTCTGGCCCGCTCACTCCAGCTTCCCCTCGACAATAAATGTCCACGCTTCGTCTGCCGTTTCGAAATAGTGGTGTTTCCCCAGATGTGTGACCCACAGTCGCGCCGGCTGCAACATTCCGAATTTGACCTTCCTTTTATGCAACACCGCCTTGGCCCGATTAAAGCTTGCCCTCCTTCTCGCCACCTCCGCACTCCAATCTTGACACACACAGATCACCGCATTCTCCCACCTACTGTTCCGAGTTTTCTTGGCCCATCTGAGGACCATCTCTCTGTCCTTGTATCGGAGGAATCTCACAACTATTGCTCGAGGAGTTTCTCCAGCCCTCGGTCTTCGCGCCATAACTCGATAGGCTCCCTCCACCTCCAGCGGACCCGTCGGGGCCTCCGATCCCATTAACGAATGCAGCATCGTGCTCACATATGCCCCGACGACCGCCCCCTCTGCACCATCGGGAAGACCAAGAATCCTTAAGTTCTTCCTCCTCGCATTGTTCTCCAGCACCTCCAGCCTTTCCACACATCTTTTGTGTTGTGCCTCGTGGATCTCCGTTTTCACCACCAGGCCCTGTATGTCATCCTCATTCTCAGTAGCCTTTGCCTTCACGACCCGAAGCTCCTGTTCCTGGGTCTTTTGCTCCTCCTTTAGCCCCTCAATCGCTTGTAATATCAGGGCCAACAGCTCCTTCTTCATCTCCTCTTTGAGTTCATCTACGCAACGCCGCAGGAACTCTTGTTGGTCAGGGCCCCATATTAAACTGCCTTCTTCCGACGCCATCTTGCTTTGTGCCTGCCTTCCTGGCCGCTGCTCTAGAGGATCCACCGCAATCCGGCTACTTTCCTCTCTTTTTTCCATCCGTGTCCGGGGGGGATTCCCTTCTGGATTACCGCACAGTGTTATTTGCCATTAAAATTGCCGATGGGGCTCCTATTAAGAGCCTAAAAGTCCGTTCCACCGGGAGCTGCCGATACATGCGACTTAGCTGGTCATCGCCGCACCCGGAAGTCGTAGAAAAGGTTTCTAACAGGAAAAAATGTACATCTTGTAACAAAAACAACATGGAAAGGATCACGATCAGACTCTGGGTTCAAAATAATGTTGAAGCCACTTGAACGTCATCTCATGTCAGCCTAATCAGACAAGGAAATTGTAGTTCGTAATTGTGGTAGTCACCACTGTTGTATATATCACATACGAGGGGTATTACAGTAAGGCTCCTGTACTACAGGTACGGGGGTAGATCCCTGCCTGCTGGCTCCACCCAGTAGGTGGAGTATAAATGTGTGGGCTCTCTGAGCTGCAGCCATTTTGGCAGCAGCTGCAGGAGGCTCCACATCTCTGCATAATAAAGCCTCGATTACTCTCTACTCTCGTCTCGTCGTAATTGATAGTGCATCAATTTATTAAGGAGAGATTTTACAACGATGGACCTCCGCATCAAGCCGGATCGCCTGCAGCTGCACCCTCAAGCAGACAACGCCAAGTTGCCTTCGCACATTGGCTCACTTGCTTTGAAGCATACATCGGATCTGCGACAGAACCACCCTCACAGGCACAGAAGCTCCAGATCCTGTATACGCAGCTGAGCTCCGATATTTTTCCTCTCATCCGGGACGCGCCGACCTACGCTGAGGCCATGACACTACTGAAAGAGAACTACACTCAGCAGACCAACAAGCTCTACGCCCGGCACCTCCTGTCCATGCGGCATCAATACCCCGGTGAGTCTGTGGAAGATTTCTGGTGTGCCCTGCACGCCCTGGCAAGGGACTGCGATTGCCAGGCCGTTTCGGCCATTGAACATTCCGAACTCCTAATTAGGGACGCTTTCGTTACGGGCAGAGGGTCGGCCTACATCCGCCAGCGCCTCTTAGAAGGGGCTACCCTCGACCTCACGGCGATCAAGAAACTCGTGATCTCACTAACGGTCGCCTCCCGCACGGTGCCCTCCTCCCGGACATCGTGGACCCCACCAGCGAACACCCCATCGAGGACCCCACCAGCGACGGCCCCCAGCCAACCCCAAGCCTGCGCCGCACGGCAGCCACCCAACTCTGGGGGACCCAAGTGCTACTTCTGCGGACAGACAAAGCACCCCCGGCAGCGCTGCCTGGCGCAGAGTGCACTCTGCAAGGCGTGCGGGAAGAAATGACATGGACGCCACCATTTACGCCCCCCCAACCCATGTGCGGCCCGTGGGCGCCGCCATCCTGCTCGCCTAAGACCACGTGCGGCCCGTGGGCGCCGCCATCCTGCTCGCCTAAGACCATGTGCGGCCTGTGGGCGCGCCATCTTGCTTGCCGGGGTGAGGGGGCGCGTGCCGGGGTGAGGGGGCGAGTGCCTGGGAAGGGGCGAGTGCCGGGGAGGGGGGAGAGGGTGAGTACCGGGGAGGGGGGAGAGGGTGAGTGCCGGGGAGGGGGCGAGTGCCGGGTAGGGGGGAGGGGGCGAGTGCCGGGGAGGGGGGAGAGGACGAGTGCCGGGGAGGGGGCGCGTGCAGGGGAGGGGGGACAGGGTGAGTGCCGGGGAGGGGGCAAGTGCCGGGGATGGGGGAGAGGGTGAGTGCCGGGGAGAGGGCGAGTGCTGGGGAGGGGGGAGAGGGCGAGTGCCGGGGAGGGGGCGAATACCGGGGAGGGGGCGAGTGCCGGGGAGGGGGGACAGGGCGAGTGCCTGGGTGAGGGGGCGAGTGCCGAGGAGGGGGGAGAGGTGAGTGCCGGGGTGAGGGGGCGATTGCCGGGCAGGAGGGAGAGGGCGAGTGCCGGGGTGAGGGAGCATGTGCCGGGGAGGGGGCGAGTGCCGGGGAGGGGGGAGTGGGCGAGTGCCGGGGTGAGGGGGCGAGTGCCGGGGAGGGGTGAGGGGGCGAGTGCCGGGGAGGGGGGAGAGGACGAGGGAGTTTGTCCGCCTGGCCAGGTGCCAGCTTCCAACATACGGGACCATGCAGCCCATGGCACCTGGCTGCAGGGGGGTGGTGGGGGGGGGGGGGGGGGGGTGGTACGGGCAATGATGATATGCCGTCGTTCCCACCCCCACCCCCTGCAGGCCGTTATGTTTGGTGATCACCCAGCGATGTTGGCCGCCGTGGCGGCAGCCGCACTTCTACATGTTGCCCTGAGAGAGGAGGAGCAGGAGCGTGCCAGGGAGGCGGCGGAGGCTGCCGCAAAGGAGCGTGCCGCAGAGGGGCAGGCGGCAGCCGCCCAGGCTGGAGGGCCACCCGCATGACAGGACGAGGAGGAGGAGCACGAGGAGGAGGAGGAGGAGGGGGAGGAGGAAGGCGTAGCCCCACGGCGACGGAGACGCCCGAGGAGGCCCCGTGTGTACCGGCGCCGCTCGTCGTACCAGGATCTCACGGACCGGGCATGCAGGAGGAGACTCCGGATGAGCCGGGAAACCGTGGCACACATCTGCCACCTGATGGCACAACTGGCACCGCGTGGCACTGTGGGAGGACATCCTCTCCCCGTGTCCGTCAAGGTTGCAGTGGCCCTGAACTTTTATGCCATGGGGCCATTCCAGGCGCCGAGTGGGGACCTGTCCGGCATCTCGCAGACATCGGTGCACCGGTGCATCCGGGCAGTGACAGACACCCTATATGCCATTGCAGACCGGTACATCCAGTTCCCTGTGGACCAGGCCAGCCAGGATGCCCGGGCAGTGGGCTTAGCTGCCGTGGCCGGGTTTCCCATGGTCCAGGGCGCGATCGATGGGATGCACGTCGCCGTGCAGCCACCTGCAGATAACTGGGCCATGTTCACGAATAGGAAGGGGACCTATTCCATGAACATTCAGGTGGTCTGCGACCACCGCATGATGATCCTGCACGTCTACACCCGGTACCCGGGCAGTAGTTTCCAAAGAACAGTCCGTTTCAATTTTCTTCTCAGTTACTTCATATGCATCCTTTTCTAATGTACATGCCTTCATAGTCTCTGGCTCTGATTTTGCTGGGACTGGCACAGTCACAGTCTCGCTTTTACTGTTCTCAATTGCCCACATTCTACTCCCCAGACATAAATGCTTAATCTCTGGAGTTAATGTGGTACAATGGATAATCGGGTCGACCTTATCTGCATCTTCACCATCACTGGAAAGCACAATTAGTTCACTTGAAACTGCTGCGGGTTTTAAGTGCTTTATCTGGCTACTCGATGTCGGTGTCCTCAGGATTCTTGCTCCAATGTTCTGCGCATTTATCAGTGGAGTGTGCAGAGGTTCAATGCGATTAATATTCCCATCAGGGGTTGAAGAGCCATTACTGACTAACTGCTGGTCTCTGTAGTTGGGACTTTGCGGTTTTGTGTTGAAGGGAGACAGTTGTCCCTGCTGTAGATATGATTCAGGTTGTGTTATTTCCATTAAATGAGGATCAATGTCTTGTCCATTTTTTCGATCCGTACTAAAGCAATGGCAATTTTCAGTCTGCTCCTTGCAAGTTAGACATACAAGCAATTTCTTTAGCAAATCCTCAGCATCCTTCTGTGACTCTGCAGCATTATTAATATCTCTTCGGCTAGAATGATCCTGAAGGTCAGCACATAATCCTTTTTTCTTCGGGCTTGGAAGAGGCAATTCCTTTGGCTTGTCTTCATTTGGGCTTGAACAGTCATCAGCGCTGTGCCCTTCATTGTAGCATGAGAGACCATCATGGCCATGCTGCTGTGCAGTGGAGCATGGTAGATTGTTATAGCCTTCTTGCTGTTTACGTGAGCATGGCAGACATGCATCGTCTGCCGCTAGTTGGTCAGAGGAGGTTGCTAGACCCTCATGGTCTTGTTCCTGCAAGGACTGCGCATCGGAGTCATGCGTTTCTGCAATTGTGGAGTCTGTCCACGAGCTTGCTGTGGAGTCTTGTGACACTGGAGTCACGTCTTGTTCCTGCAAGGACTGCGGTGTTGAGTCTTGCATGTCTTCTTTCGTAGAGCCGGGAACCCTGAGCGGGGCGTGGACCACGCTCTGTGTGGCAGCAGGCCGCTCTCTGTGGGCTTGTACCACTTTCTGTCTCTTAATTTCAGGCTGCAGCATCATCCTGCACTGATGAGTTGGGACGTCATATCTGCTGGGTTGAAGATCCTCAAATCCGAAAAATGAATCCGCATCTGCGTCGGATTCAATGCGAGGGTCGCCAATGTGCAACACGAGAGGTTCGTCCGAGTCGTAGTCATCGAGGACCATGGAGCTGTCATTGGGCTCGTGAGGTCCAGAGAAAATGTATAGGTCGGTATCGAAGTATTCAAGGTCGGAATCATCGGTTTGTGCGTAAGTAACTGCTTGTTGCAGGGTTCTTCGGAGGTTAAATTCATTTCCTGGTTCAATTTGAGGCATTGTGCTGTCATTCCAGGTGAAGGAAGGTTGTTTTACAGCTTTAAAAGATTTTTTCTTTGATTTGGGACGGTTCCCCTTTAAATTGGATTTGGGACGTTTCCACTTTAAATTGGGGCCTCTGACGTCATGACGCGCGTGACGTAGCACGTAGGAAGCGATTGCGCATGCGCAGATCACTGTTCCTTTACCGATGGCCGTTTTCTTGATTGCGCATGCACGGCGTCTCGCGCATGCGCAAACGAACTTTGCGCTAGTGCTGTCCCTTTAGCAAGATGGCCGCCTACCTCGACCCAAATCGCTCTCTGGTCCGGGATTTCGGCCTCGAGGTGAGTACTGGCGCTTCAATAACTTGAGTTCGACACTACTGCTAATCCTATTGTAGCTACCTAAACTGACTAACCAGCTGCTGTCTTCCACGTGGTGGGTGTAATATTGAATCAACCCTGTGCCTCTCCTCACTGACTGTCTCCACTGGCCAAAGGGGCTGATCATGTGTGTGGTGTCCTTTATGTATGGGTTGGTGTAATGCCCCCCCTGTGGTCATGTCACCTCCTTGTGTATCGTGAATGTCCATTGGTCGCCTCCCATCTAACTTACCTATTGGTTGAGCGTGTGTGTGTGATGTTTCTGGTGCTCCCTCTAGTGTCTGTCTAGCTTATACGTATTCACAGTGATGCACATCACCACAGCACCGATGCCCCCAGCGATGGCCTGCTGAGACTGGGCCACTGCCTGTTGAGACTGAGCCACTGCCTGCAGAGACTGGGCCATGGCCTGCTGAGACTGGGCCACAGCGTTGAGCGCCTCGGCGATCTGCTGCTGGCTCTGGCTCATGGCTTCCTGTGAGAGGGCAGCCATGTCCTGGGCCACAGACGCCGCCTGCATGGAAAGACCTAGGCCTTGCATACTGCTCCCCATGTCTGACACCGTCGCACCCATTGCCTCCACCGTGGACGCCACCCATGCGGTGTCAGCCTGGGTGGCACGCATGACCGGCACCACTCGCAGCTCCTGGACGCGGGTGCACTCCTCCACCTGCGACTGCAGCCGCTGCAAGCCGGCCGTCACCCCCTTCAATCATCCCTGGTTCCGTGACTGCATCGGGTCTATGGGTGGCTGTGGTAGCTCCAGGAACCCGGGACCCGTCTGGGCGGCAGATGGTTGCTTGCACTGGGATGCCCTCCGACCTCCCGGCCCCTCGGCTGCTCCTACTTCCACCAGCTGTACCGGTACGGCTGTGTCGCCGCACTCGCAGTGAGTGTACCAGAAACCACATCGCTAAAGTGCCCAACCAAGGTGAGTGTCTCTGCGATGGTGGAGGGTGTTGGAGATAGCAGTGGCGTTGTGTCATGATCATCGTCCGACCCAGAGTCCACGGTCCCCTGGAGTGGCGGTTCCTATCCACCCGTCCCCTGTGTGTCGGTGTCATGTGTGTCAGTGTCCCGGGTAGGGGTGTCCTGGGTAGTGGTGTCCTGGGTAGGGGTGTCCCGGGTAGGGGTGTCCTGGGTAGTGGTGTCCTGGGTAGGGGTGTCCTGGGTAGGGGTGTCCTGGGTAGGGGTATCCTGGGTAGAGCTGTCCTGGGTAGGGCTGTCCTGGCTCGGCTGTGACGGGGGCCTGTGGCTGCCCGCCTCGTCGCTGGGTGTCGCACGCCTGCCGCACTCGCATGAGACGGGGGCGTCGTCTCTCTGTTGCTCCGGGCCTGTCCCTGTGTCATGGCCACCCTGGGGCGTCCTGGGGGCGTCGCATGCCGGAGGGGCCGGGTCTCTCCCTATCTTGTGGCCGCCCTGGGGCGTCGTGGGCACAGTCGGCATCCGCGGGGACGGGTGCCTCGACGTTTGGTCCTGCAATACACAATACAGCATGCATGGTTCGACACGCAGGCGGTGATCGGGGAATTGGGGAAGGGGGGATATGGTGGAAATGGGGGAGGGGGGATACGGGGGAGAGGAGATATGGGGGAGGGGGGATACGGGGAATATGGGGAAGGGGGATATGGGAGGGGGGATATGGGGGATATGGGGGTGGGGGGATATGGAGAATATGGGGGAGGGGGATACGGGGATATGGGGAGGGGGGATACGGGGATATGGGGAGGGGGGATATGGGGGATATGGGGAGGGGGAATATGGGGGAGGGGGATACAGGGGATATGGGGGAGGGGGGATGTGGGGGAGGGGGGTATGGGTAAATGGGGAGGGGGAAATACGGGGGATATGGGGGGATACGGGGGATATGGGGAGGGGGGGATACGGGGATATGGGGGAGGGGAGAATCGGGGGATATGGGGGGATTTGGGGGAAGGGGGACGGGCCTTTGGGGGTCTCACTTGGTGGTGCGCCCCCGACCTCTGCATCGGCAACCTCCCGGTCCTCGGGTCCGCCTGCCAGTTCCAGGGCCCTCTCCTCATGAACGGTTAGTGGTCTCTCATCAGCTGGGCCCCCTCTGGTCCTCTCATGCCCCTTGTTGTGTGCGCGCTTCTCCTGTGGGGGGCGGGCGGTGGGTGGCAGGGATAAAGGGCAACAGTGTTAGGCAGAGATATACATGCAGGCCAGCGGTTGTGTGTATATTGGCAGAGGTGCGCCGTTTGGGGGGGGCCCGACGCCAGAGTGATCCGCGCCGTTTTTGGCGCCAGGTTCCGGCGATCGCGCCGATTATGGGAGAATCCCGCCCTGCATCTCCAAAGTCACTGAACCGACTGACTGGGTCAGCTCGATGGTGTGCGTCAAAAAGCCTTCGGGGGATCTACGAATCTGCCTTGACCCCAAGGGTCTAAACAAAAACATTATGCGGGATCATTACCCGAGCCGAAAAAGAGAAGAAATCAGGAGCGAATCACGCGCACTTCTTCACCAAGCTAGACGCTTCCCAAGGATTCTGGCAAATCCAACTTGAGGAATCCAGCACAAAGCTCTGCACCTTCAACACGCCTTTCGGCAGATTCTGCTGCAAGCGAATGCCATTTGGGATCATCTCAGCATCTGAAATATTCCACCACATCATGGAACAGATGATGGAAGGAATAGACGGAGTTTGTGTCTACATGGACGATTTTATTATCTGGTCTTTGACTCCGGAGGAACATGTGTCGCGACTGAAGAGAGTATTCCGACGCATACATGAGCATGGCCTCAAGCTAAACAATTCCAAATGCAGCTTTGGCACGTCCACGCTCAATTTCCTGGATGATCAGATATCGAAATACGGTGTACGCCCGACACGGACAAGATAAAAGCTATTGAGGCAATGAAAGTCCCCGAGGACAAGAAACCAGTATTGCGCTTTCTTGGAGTGGTGAACTTCTAAGGCAAATTTATCCCAAATTTGGCCATCCACACAACGTCTCTAAGAAAATCGATAAAGAAATCAACCGTGTTCGAGTGGACGACGGAACATCAGAAAGAGTGGTTGGAGCTAAAGGCGAAACTCACCACTGCACCAGTCCTAGCGTTCTGAGACCCAGATCTTAACCGATAAACGTCAGGATGGCATTGGAGCAGCACTGCTACAGAAAGTTGACACGCCATCATGGGACCCAATAGCATATGCATCACATGCAATGACACTGACAGAGACTCGGTACGCTCAAATTGAAAAGGTGTGTTTAGATTTTCTCACCAACATTTTAAACTTCCATGGCTACGTCTACGGACTGCCAACATTCACTGTTGAGACGGATCATAGACCTCTGGTGCACATCATCCAAAAGAACCGAAATGACATGACTCCTCAATTATAGAGAACTCTACTCAAACTTCTGAGGTACGCTTTCAATCTTGTGTATACGCCTGGCAAAGAGCTAATCATTACAGATGCATTGCCTCGCTCCTCACTGAGTGAACCACTAGAGATAATCCAGCACATCGAATCTCAGGTTCAAATGTGCGCAAACAACCTTCCTGCAACAGACGAAAAACTCATTCTCATCCGAGAAGAGGCGGACAAAGACCCCCTGCTGCAACGAGTCAGTCACAACCTCAACAATGGGTAGCCGAAAGGCCAATGTCCGCAATTCTACAACATCAAAGACGACCTAACGCTGATCAACGGAATACTGCTGAAGATGGACAGAATAGTAATCCCGCTGCGTCTCAAGCCAATGGTACTGCGTCAAATTCACGAGGGACACCTTGGCATAGAAAAGTGCAGGCGCAGGGCTCGACAAGCCGTCTACTGGCCCGGCATCAACCAGAACATCACGGACATGGTCTTGGGCTGCGAGACCTGTCAAAAGTTCCAACCAGCGCAGTGTAAGGAGACGCTTCAACCAAACGACTTGGAAACCCCTCCATGGTCCAAGGTAGGCACTGACCTATTCCACTCGAATGGTCGTGACTACATACTACTCATAGATTACTTCTCAAACTACCTTGAAGTATTGAAGCTGTCTGACCTCATCTCAAAGACCGTGATCAAAGCATGCAAAGAAACATTTTCTCAGCATTGTTTTCCCAACACTGTCATAAGCGACAATGGACCATGCTTCCCTAGTCGAGAATGGACCACATTTGCAGAAGGATACAACTTCAAGCACATCACCTCTAGTCCGCACTACCCGCAGTCCAATGGCAAAGTTGAAAAAGGGGTGCACATAATCAAATAGCTCATCAACAAAGCCTCGGACCCCGCATCCGACATTCACTTAACACTACTCTCATATCATGCTACTCCCTTATCAACTGGCATGTCACCAGCTCAACTGCTGATGAATAGGGACCTGAGAACAACGCTTCTGGCCCTACACCTGCCTAACCTAGATCACCTACTGGTAATAAAAAGGTTGCAACAGCTTCGTGATGGTCAGAAACATCACTGTGACAAACATGCAACCAACCTGGTCGTGCTATCTCCAACAGACACCGCCAAGGTCAAAATACCTGATGGCGGGTGGTCTGCCCCAGCTGTCATCATTCGACAGGCCACGCCCAGATCCTACGTGGTAAAAACAGCTGATGGCACTATCATTCGAAGAAATCGAAGGCCACTTCGGAAAATCACATGCCCGCGACCAATTTCCCTTCCACCGCCGTTTGCTGAAGTGACACGTCAAGACACCTCAACCCACAATTCCACTAGTCGTTATTCCCACACGACTATCAAGCCACCGGCGTCTCATTCGCCACCTCTCAGAAGGTCATCCAGGACGAGACGGAGACCTCACAGACTGAACTTATGAACATTTTCCTTCCCATGTCTACTGTGTATCCAAGTCATACATATCATGTTATTACCTTTAGTACTGTCAACCATTTTTCTAATTACCACACTAGAAATGTAAAAAAAAAAGGAAGATGTAATGACATGTAATCAATGGGTAATCAGAACTAGACATGTAACCTATGGGTAATCAGAACACCCAGCGATGGCATCACCACTAGAGGGCATTACATGACCACTATAAAACACAACACCCACAGACTCTCGGCCTCACTCCCCGGCAGAGACCGAGAGGACAGAACGAGTGGAGCAAGTATCACTGTCAGGCCACCACATGCGGTTTAGAGTCAGTTTCTATAGCTAATCAAGCTTACTGTGTTGCTAGAGTTAGATCAGCAGAGTGTTGAACTCATTTAGAAGCTTTGTTAATTGCTCAATAAATACTTTCAACTTACCTCGAAGACTGGAGTATTCTTCAACATCGCCTACAGCAAGTAGTGACTTATGTTACTCAAATAACATAACAATATACTGTCCATGCCCCTCGTAATCTTGTACATCTCGATCAGGTCGCCCCTCAATCTTCTCTGTTCCAATGAAAACAACCTAAGCCTATCCAACCTTCCTTCATAACTTAAATGTTCCATCCCAGGCAACATTTTGGTGAATCGCCCCACCCCTCCCCCACACAGAGTAATCACATCCTTCCTATAATGTGGCAACCAGAATTACAAACAGTACTCCAACTGTGGCCTCCCCAAAGTTCCATGCAACTCCAACATGCCCTCCCTGCTTTTGTAATCCATATCTCGATTGATTAGCTCATTCACCTAAGGAAGGAGCAGTGCTCCGAAAGCTAGTGATTTGAAACAAACCTGTTGCACTTTAACCTGGTGTTGTAAGACTTCTTACTGTGCCCACCCCAGTCCAACGCCGGCATCTCCACATCATTGATTGATAAAGGCAAGCGTCCCATATGTCTTTTTCACGTCCCTATTAACCTGCCTTCCTGCCTTCAGAGATCTATGGACACCACACCAAGGTCCCTTTGTTCCTTGGAATTTCCCAGTGACATGCCATTCATTAAATATTTCCTCGTCACATTACTCCTTCCAAAATGAATCATCTCATACTTTTCAAGGTTAAATTCCATCAGCTACTTTTCAGCCCATTTGACCATCCTGTTTATATCTTCCTGTAACCAAGACTCAACCTCACTGTTAACCACCCAGTCATCTGCAAACTTACTGATCCTACCCTCCACATAGTCATCTATGTCATTTTTATAAATGACAAACAGTAGGGGATCCAGCACAGATCCCTGTGGTACACCAATGGACACTGACTTCCAGTCACTAAAGCAGCCACCTGTCAGCACCCTCTGTCTCCTACAGCTAAGCCAATTTTGAATCCATCTATCAAGTTACCCTGTATCCCAAGTGCATTTGCCTTCTGTATAACACTCCCCTGTGGGACCTTGTCGAAGGCTTTGCTGCAATCCATGTAAACGACATCAACTGCACTACCCTCATCTACACACCTGACCACATGTTCAGAAAAGTCAATCAAATATGTTAGGCATGACCTCCCTCTGACAAAGCCTTGCTGACTACTGTGATCAAACCTTGCCTCGCCAAGTGGAGATAGATTCTCTCCTTCAGAATTTTCTCCAATAGTTTCACTACCAATTAAAAAATAAACTTCTGGGGCAAAATTCTCTGTAATCGGCGCGATGTCCGCTGACCGGCGCCAAAATTGGCGAGAATCGGTCCGGCATTGCGCTGCCCCAAAGGTGCGGAATCCTCCGCCCCTCGAGCGGCCGAGCCCTCACCTTGAGGGGTTAGGCCCATGCCGGACTGATTTCCGCCCCGCCAGCTGGCGGGAAAGGCCTTTGGTGCCCCGCCAGCTGGCGGGAAATGACATTGCCGGGCAGCGCATGCACGGGAGCGTTAGCGGCCGCTCACGGCATCACCGCGCATGCGCAGTGGAGGGGGTCTCTTCCGCCTCCGCCATGGTGGAGACCATGGCAAAGGCGGAAGGAAAAGAGTGTCCCCACGGCACAGGCCCGCCCGCGGATCGGTGGGCCCCGATTATGGGCCAGGCCACCCTGGGGGCACCCTCCGAGGCCAGATCGCCCCGCGCCCCCCCCAGGACCCGGGAGCCCACCCGCGCCGCCTTGACCCGCCGGTAAGAGAGGTGGTTTGATTCTCGCCGGCGGGACAGGCATTCTAGAAGCGGGACTTCGGCCCATCCGGGCCGGAGAATCGCCGGGGGGGGGGGGCCCGCCAACCGGCGTGGCGCGATTCCCGCCCCCGCCGAATCTCCGGTGCCGGAGAATTCGGCAACCGGCGGGGGCGGGATTCACGCCACCCCTCGGCGATTCTCCGCCCCTGCGCGGGGTCGGAGAATCTCGCCCCAGATATTTGAAAAGCAAAATAAAACTGTGAATGCTGGAAATCTGAAATAAAAACAGAAAATGCTGGAAGCACTCAGAAGGTCAGGCTGCATGTGTAAAGACCGAAACAGAGCTAACATTTCAGATCCAGAGGGGGGTCGGAGCATCGCTGGGGGCTGGCGTGGATCCCGCCCCCGCTGGTTGCCGAATTCTCCGGCAGCAGAGATTCGGCGGGGGCGGGAATCGCGCCGTGCCGGTTGGCGGGGCCCCCCCGCGATTCTCCGGCCCGGATGCGCCAAAGTCCCGCTGCTAAAATGCCTGTCCCGCCGGCGTAGATTAAACCACCTACCTTACCGGCGGGACAAAGCGGCGCGGGCGGGCTCCAGGGTCCTGGGGGGGGCGCGGGGCGATCTAGCCCCGGGGGGTGCCGCCACGGTGGCCTGGCCCGCGATCGGGGCCCACCGATCCGCGGGCGGGACTGTGCCGTGGGGGCACTCTTTTCCTTCTGCCTTCGCCACGGTCTCCACCTTGGCGGAAGCGGAAGAGACCCCCTCCACTGCGCATGCACGGGGATGCCGTCAGCGGCCGCTAACGCCCCCGCGCATGCGCCACCCGGAGATGTCATTTCCGTGCCAGCTGGCGGGGCACCAATGGCCTTTTCCGCCTGCTGGCGGGGCGGAAATTAGTCCGGCCTGGCCCCTTAAGGTTGGGGCTCGGCCCCCCAAGATGCGGAGCATTCCGCACCTTTGGGGCGGAGCGATGCCTGACTGATTTGCGCCGTTTTGGGCGCCAGTCGGCGGACTTCGCGCCGATACTGGAGAATTTTGCCCATGATCTTTCATTAGAACACCCACATCTCTCATATCTGGGTGTGGGAAGGTTTCAGGGGGACTTTGACAAGTTGTTGGAATAGGCAGACAGATGTCAGGTGAAGCTCAATGCAGATAAGTGTGAGGTGATTCATTTTGGTTGGAAGAACATGGAGAGACAGTATAAAATAAAAAGCACAACTTCAAAGTGGGTGCAGGAGCAGGGGGACTTGAGTGAAAAGAATCATTGACGGTAATAATACTAATCTTTATTGGTGTTACAAGTAGGGTTACGTTAACACCGCAATGAAGTTACTGTGAAAATCCCCCAATCGTCACACTCTGGCGCCTATTCTGGTACACTGAGGGAGAATTCAGAATGTCCAATTCATGAAGCCTGGGTTGTATTAATTGAGCACAAGAGCAAGGAGGTTATGTTGAATTTCTGTAAAGACACCAGTTCAGCTTCTACTGGAGTAGTGTGTCCAGTTTTGGATGCCACACTTTAGGAATGAAGCAAAGACATTGGGAAGAGTGCAAAGAAGGTTCGGGAGAATGATTCGACAGATGAGCAACTTCAGTTATAAAATTAGACTGGAGAAGTTACAACTGTTTTCCTTGGAGAAGCAAGGGCTGTGTTGAGATCTGATGGAGGTATTCAAAATCATGGGGGTTCTGGACAGAGTAGATAGGGAGAAGCTGTTTCCACTCAGGAAATGAGCAAGAACAATAGGGCATAGATTTAAAGTAATTGGCAAAAGAAGCAAAGTGAAACGAGGAAAACATTTCCACGCAGCAGGAGGCGAGGTTTTTGAACGCACTGCCTGAACGTGTGGTGGAGGCAGGATTCAATCACGACATTCAAAAGGGAACCAGACTGTTATTTGAAAAGGAAGAATGTGCAGTGTTTTAGGGAGAAGGCAGGAGAATGACATGAGGTGAATTGCTCATTCAGAGAGGTGGTGTAGACATGATGGAGCAAATGGCCTCCTTCTGCATTGTATCAACTCTGCGACTCTGTAAAGAATATCTCATTGGAAATCATTCTATACTGAGATAGTTATTAATCCACTGATACTTTTGCTGGGCACAAAAATATTGGTGAATTACCTCCCAGAATACAGGTTTCATTTATGCCACAAGGGGTTTAAGCTTTTATTTCACACATACTCAGCTTCAAATGTAATATTGGGAATTACTTTTTAATTTGGGAGCCCAGAAGTAATGTGATTAAACAGGTCAACCATTTCCACATTGTTTTCAATGGTCTAAAATTGTACAGACTCTATAATGGGTGGGTAATTCACTCTGGCAGATTAATATTCAGATGGCAGAATTCAACATTACCACCATTATTGTTGGATCCAAGCCAGCGACCACAAAAAGGTTTAATACACAAATAACAAGTTACACTCACCACTCCTCGAAGGTTCTCCCGCGCCGATCCACACTTGGGTCGCACTTTTTATCCACAGAGCTTCCCAGTTATGCATTTAGCCCTGCCCCCTCATCGGGGAAGATTTATTTTTAAAATGTTTTTGATTTTGTGATTAAAATGGTTTTTTTCCAATTAAGGAGCAATTTAGCGTGGCCAATCCACCAATCCTGTACATCTTTGGATTGTGGGGGTGAGACCTATGTTATTCTCTAAGTCTGAATAAAGATTGTAGACTTCCAGTAAACACAAATACTCTATTCAATGGGTTTGTTCTGTTTCCAGAGCTTAACTAGATATAATACAGTCAAGAGGTATGACCAGTGAAGCTAAGGTAAACTGCCTATGCTGAGCTGTCTCTGTGTGCTGCTGCTCCCTAGCCCTGTGATTCTGAAAGAGGCCGATCCTGCCTTGGGCCCAACCCTTTATACCCGTCGCTGATGCTGCCCTCTCGTGATGCTGTGGCTGTTACATCTGTCTGCAGTCCCTGGTGTATGTACAGATGTATGTACAGATGTACAGATCACCACAAGACCCACACAGACACGGAGAGAATGTGTCAACTCCTCACGGACAGTGACCCGGGGCCGTCATTGAACCCGGGGCCATCATTGACCCCGGGTCCTCGGAGTCATGAGGCAGTAGCGCTAACGCCTGTACCACCGTGCTGCCCTTCGGGAAAGATTGTATTGAGGTGAGGCCATGGGGAACCTAATGGTCCAGATCCTGTGACCTCCATTCGGATTATAATAATATTGTGAACTCCAGTATTGAGCTCTTTTTTTAAAATAACATTTAGAGCAGCCAATTCATTTTTCTTTCCAATTAAGGGGCAATTTAGTGAGGCCAATCCACCTACCCTGCACATCTTTGGTTGTGGGGGCGAAGCCCACGCAAACACGGGGAGAATGTGCAAAGTCCACACGGACAGTGACCCAGAGCCAGGATTGAACCTGGGACCTCGGCGCCGTGAGGCAGCTGTGCTAACCACTGTGCCGCTGTGCTGCCCCGCATTGAACTCTTTTGAAGTCCAACCAATTAAATGAAAGTAAACAAATTAAGGGATAAATCAAAAGGGGCCGCTCCTCATAGGGGCACTACCCAAACTAGAATTGGCTGTTACATGCCCTCTACTTTCAAATAAGGATAAAAGCAGCTGTATGCCGCTGAACATCTTGTGCCTGCTCCACTTTTCAATAAAATCAAGACTGATCTTTGGCCTCAACTTTACTTTCCCGTCCAAACCCCTTATTCCTTGAGTGCAGCAATTATCGAATTCAGCCTTGAAAATACTCAACCTTTCATGTGACTCCTTACCAAATGTCTTTTTAAAATTCAAATGTACAGATCTGTTGCTTCTCCTTTATCTACTCTGTCCGTTACATTCTCAAAGCTAATTGATCTATCAAACATGTTTTCTCTTTTATAAAATTATGTGGAATCAGCCTCATCATATTTTGATTTTCTAAGTGCCCCCTTACCATTTCCACAATAATAGATATCAGCAGTTGACACCACCCCCCCGCCGAGACTTTCCCGCCCCCATGCAAGCAGCCCCCAACCTTCCATGTGCCCCCCAACACGCCCTTCCTTCAACCCCTCCACCAACCCTTCCTTCACCATCTCCACGACGCACCCCAACAACCATTGTGAACTGCACGAGCGGCTAACGATGCTCTCTTAAGCTCTCCCACAATTGCTAGGAGAGGCCCCAGACTGACGGAGGGGTGATGGACATAAGAATCCTCATGACCGTCAAGAAATGGACACTGGAGGTTACAGGAGTGGCCAAGGGCAGAGTGGTCACCAATGCGGAGGTCAGCGCAGGCCGCAGAGGTGAGGATCCACCGGGCACCATCCTGAGGAACTGGCACATGTGACTTGCTATTGCCAAACAGACTGACCCATCCCCACTGACCACGTACGTGTTCATTCTTCCACAGGTGCTCCAGCCAATGCCGCCGGCCCATCCAGGATGGTTCCCCCCGCCTCCCATGAGACCACCTTGGAGGAGAGCTCCAAGGATGCCACAATCGATGCGTCACATTTCCCACCCCCCACCAGCACAGAGAGACATACCTCATTGGGCAACATTAGTGGTCAGGCTTATGGGTCACATTCTGGTGTGCACCACACAGTCGCTGATGCACATCAGGTGAAGGCAGGAACCCCCAGGTGAGAGTGCAGTCAGAGGGCTGCTGGATCCCAGGACCCAGCTGGGTTCCAGCCAGGTGCTGAGCCTATGGACCAGGCTATCCCAAAGCTAGTGGAAACGTTAGGGAGCGGCCGGGACATTCAGAGGGAAATGTCAGCGACACGCCAGCAGGTCAATAGCCAATTGGAGGATTCCCAGAGGCTATGGCCCCAGGAGATGTCACTGGCAATACGTGGCACCAAGGCCAACACTACTAGGGTGGCAACCGCAGTGGAGAGCTGGGTGCACAACGTCAGCAGCATTAGAGAAGGTGTCCTAAGCATGGCGCTGTCGGTGACAACCATTGCTGAGGGACTCGGCAGAATGTCCGACTCACTGGGGGACATGACCCAGTACCAGACTGACCTTGATGAGATGCTACTGGACATGTCTCGGTCTCAGATGGGAAAGGTTGAGATGCTGCAGAGCTTGTCCCAGTCACAGGTGGACATTGACGAGGCACTGTAGAGCATCTCTCAATCGCTGATGAGCATCGCTGAGGGTGTCAGCACAATGATGCAGATATTGGGGAACCACCAGCGCTGGCAGAGCCAGATAACGCAGGGGCAGCTGGGTTCAAACCAGCTGCCCTTCTGTCCCAAGGTGAATGCCGGGGCCCTATGGACACCGACCGGGAGGAGGAAGTGCTCCGTGCCAACTCGGGCCCATCCCATGGAGCGGAGGTGGCGGCCCCCAGCTCCCCTGAGTTCCATCCCTTTGACGATGCCACATCTCGCAGTTAGCACACGAGACAGGGCAGCACGGCTGTGCATGTGCCGCCGAAAAGTGCGCCGGGGCCCTCTGGCCCCATATTCGCTAGTAGGGGCATCGAAGGCCACAGGAGTAAGAAGCTGGCTGCCTCCACCTCTGATGTACATTCTAGGGACACACCTAGACGTAGTGGTAGAACAAGGAAGGCTGAGCATGTCGCGGATCACTGAGAGAGCACTGAGTGAGGGGGATAGAGGGCATAGATAGGGGATGAGAGGGTGTGTAAGGGTGGTGGGGAGAGTGTGCCCCCGCCGGGCACACCGCGCCCAGGTGATGGGTTTGAGCGAGCACTCAGCAGACAGGCTGGCGTCAAACCATGGCATAGATTGAAGAGATCCAGCGCTCAGCTCTCTGTGGGTTATCATCACCACCCTGCCCTCAACAGTGACCCGCTGACAGCATAAACAAAGTCCTAGCACCCTGGATTGGTGTAACACAGACTCTCAGAGGGTGGGAAATGGGGGGAGGGGGTTGGAGTGGGGGAGGTAGCGATGACGGACTGGACCACATCCTTAGTGAAGCGGGTGAGTATGAGGGCCTCCTGGCCCTCCGGGCTTGCCGCACCCTTGTCCTTGCCACTTGTCCTACAGCTTCTGGCTAAGTCCTCCGGTACCTCCCCAGAATCATCCTCTATCCCCTTCTGGTCAGGTGCCTCCTCATCACCCTCATCCTCGCATTTCTCCTCCGCCTCGGAGGTGACCACAAGTTCCTCATCCCCACCTTCAGCACATCGCCCCGCTGCTGTGCCAGGTTGTGGATGACACAGCACACCACCACCAAGCGGGTGACCCTTCGGGGGTGTACTGCAGGGCACCACCGGGTGGTCGGGGCATCAGAAACATATTTTGAACAGTCCGATGCACCACTCAATGGCAGCCCCGTTGGCCACATAGGCCTCGTCGTATCGGGTCTTCGCATCAGTGTCCGGCCTCCGTACTAGCGTCATTAGCCAGGTCCTCAGCGGGTACCCCTTGTGCCCCAAAAGCCAGCCGACCATCCTGGGGTGGTTCTCGAAGAGGCTGGGTATGTCTGACTGCCCCAGGATATATCTATCGTGCAGACTTCCTGGGACGTGTGCACACACATGCATGTGGTAGTCACACACAAGCTGAATATTCAGGGAGGGGGAACCCCTCCCTGTTAATGTAGGGCACTCCTAGCTGGTCTCGTTCATGCACGGCGACATGCGTGCAGTCTATCGGCCCCTGGATCTGGGGCATCCCAGCGATTGTGGAGAATCTTGCTGACTGGGCATCTTGTTGAGCTTGGTCCATGTCAAAGTTGATATAGGTTTCCGCCCAGGCAAACAGGGCGTCCATGACCTGTCGGATGCACCTGTGAGTTGTGACCTGTGAGATGCCACACAGGTCCCCGCTCAAGCCCTGGAAGAATCCAGAGGCATAAAAATTCAGGGCTGCAGTGACCTTGGCAGCCAGAGAGAGCGGGTGCCCTCCTCCTCCTCCACATGGTGCCAAGTCCAGGATAACATGGCACAGGTAGTCGCACGGTCTCCTTGTTGAAGCGGAGTCTCCTGCGGCACACGCTGCCGTCACCTACTCGAACGAGCAGCAACACTTGTGCACCCTGGGGTTAAACTATGGCATAGATTAAGGAGAACCCATCTGGGTCTCTCCCTGGCCTGATGGGTAACCAGGTCCTCAGGGGCGAGGTCCGGCACATCGTAGGCGCCTCTGTAGACGCTGCTGCTGCCACCATCTCCGGTGTCTGGCCGACCGACCTAGCAACAGCACCACTAAGGGCCTGTTCTGCGGGATCCAAAATACCGTCCATATAGTTCAATATCTGTAACGAATTGGGAGAGGGTGTTAGACTAACAAAAGGTGGCTCCACCCAGGGCCCTCCATTCTCCCATTGATCTTCTCCCACCTCCCCTGCGCCCGAAACACCCTGCCCAAACACTCCCGGTCACAACGGGCCACCCCTCACCAGGCCCCAGACCCATACCCCTGACACCCGCACATAATGTTACCTGGACCTTACGCTGGTCCCCTCCCCGTTGCCCTCATCCATCCTCCAGCCGTGGACATGCCCCAAGGCTGGGGCCAATCCCCTGGTTTTCAGATCTTAGATGTTGGGGGGTTATGGGTGGTTGGTGGGGCAGACGGGAAGGGACAAGCTTTGCCTCGGAATGGGTACAAACGATCCAGGGGTTGGCATGGCAGAGCCGCGTGGTTTGACCCCGCCCCCCTAAGCTGACCATCCCCCACAATTCAATGCTGAACCACGCCCTTCCAAGGTGACCCACCCCATTCGAGGGTGCATGTCCCTCCGGGCACTGAGATGGCAAGCCCAGTGCCCCCAGGCTCATTGCCTGTGAACAAAGATGGCTACTCACCTCCTCGGCTCCCCACAGAAGCTCTTCTGCCAGGTTTACGTTTTTAAAAAGTAGTACTTGCTGGGGACGCTGCTGGATCACGGGAAGCCATTGGATATGGGGTGGCTCCCGTTTAGTGTATGGTAATAGGGGGCGAAATTCTCCGGTATCGGCGCGATGTCCGCCGCCTGGCGCCCAAAATGGCGCAAATCAGTCAGGCATCGCGCTGCCCCAAAGGTGCGGAATGCTCCGCATCTTGGGGGCCGAGCCCCAACCTTAAGGGGCTAGGTCGGTGTCGGACGAATTTCCGCCCCGCCAGCTGGCGGAAAAGGCCTTTGGTGCCCCGCCAGCTGGCGTGGAAATGACATCTCCGGGCGGCGCATGCACGGGAACGTTAGCGGCCGCTGACGGCATTCCTGCGCATGCACAGTGGAGGGAGTCTCATCCACCACCGCCATGGTGGAGACCGTGGCGAAGGCGGAAGGGAAAGAGTGCCCCCACGGCACAGGCCCGCCCACGGATCAGTGGGCCCCGATCGCGGGCCAGGCCACCGTGGGGGCACCCCCCCGGGGCCAGATCGCCCCGCGTCCCCCCCAGGACCCCGGAGCCCGCCCGCGCCGCCTTGTCCCGCCGATAAGGTAGGTGGTTTAATCTACCCCGGCGGGACAGGCATTTTAGCGGCGGGACTTCGGCCCATGCGGGCCGGAGAATCACGGGGGGGGGGGGGCCGCCAACTGACGCGGTGCAATTCCCGCCCCCGCCGAATATCCGGTGCCGGAGATTTCGGCAACCGGCGGGGGCGAGATTCACGCCAGCCCCCGGCAATTCTCCGACCCGGCGGGGGGTCGGAGAATCTCGCCCAGGGTTCAAGTGGTTATTATTGGCTTCTCGCCATATTACAGCTGGATCCCAATTTCACCTACAGGAGCTGGCCTTTTGCATCGCAAATGGTCTGGCGCCCGGCACAGATCTCGGGCGTCATTCTCCGACCCCCCGCCGGGTCGGAGAATGGCCGTTGGCCGCCGTGAATCCCGCCCCCGCCCCCGCCGAAGTCTCCGAAGGGAGAAAAGTCGGCGGGGCGTTAATGGCGCCGCTGCCGCGGAGAATGTCACGGGTCTGCGCAAGGCAGCCGATTTTCGGCCTGCCGATATTCTCCCTTCCGGATGGGCCGAAGTCCCGTCGACGTGATGACCGTTCACGTCGACGTCAATCAAACCTCCTTTTCATCGGCGTGACCCGGTGCTCCAGGCTCACGCCGACCAGCGAGGAGGTGAGTGACGGCCTGGGGGGTTGGCTCTGGGCAGGAAATGGCGTGGCCGCATACTGATTGCCTGAGGAGAGGTGTGTCTCGGCTTGTGTGTGTGTGCGGCGGGGGGGGGGGGTGGTTATAGTAGGCTGGGCTCCGGGGGAGTGTCGGGAGGGGGTCCGTGCCGGGGTGGAGGTTGGGGGTTGGGGAGGGTGTCCGTGCCGGGGTGGAGGTTGGGGGGGGGTCCGTGCCGGGGTGGAGGTTGGGGAGGGGGTCCGTGCCGGGGTGGAGGTTGGGGAGGGGGTCCGTGCCGGGGTGGAGGTTGGGGGTTGTGGAGGGGGTCCGTGCCGGGGTGGAGGTTGGGGGGGGGTCCGTGCTGGGGTGGAGGTTGGGGAGGGGGTCCGTGCCGGGGTGGAGGTTGGGGAGGGGGTCCGTGCCGGGGTGGAGGTTGGGGGTTGTGGAGGGGGTCCGTGCCAGGGTGGAGGTTGGGGGGGGGTCCGTGCCGGGGTGGAGGTTGGGGAGGGGGTCCGTGCCGGGGTGGAGGTTGGGGGTTGTGGAGGGGGTCCATGCCGGGGTGGAGGTTGGGGAGGGGGTCCGTGCCGGGGTGGAGGTTGGGGGGGGGGTCCGTGCTGGGGTGGAGGTTGGGGGTTGGGGAGGGGTTCCGTGCCGGGGTGGAGGTTGGGGGGGGGTCCGTGCTGGGGTGGAGGTTGGGGGTTGGGGAGGGGGTCCGTGCCGGGGTGGAGGTTGGGGGTTGGGGAGGGGGTCCGTGCTGGGGTGGAGGTTGGGGGGGGGTCCGTGCCGGGGTGGAGGTTGGGGAGGGGGTGCGTGCCGGGGTGGAGGTTGGGGAGGGGGTCCGTGCTGGGGTGGAGGTTGGGGGTTGGGGAGGGGTTCCGTGCTGGGGTGGAGGTTGGGGGGGGTCCGTGCTGGGGTGGAGGTTGGGGGTTGGGGAGGGGGTCCGTGCAGGTGTGGAGGTTGGGGGTTGTGGAGGGGGTCCGTGCCGGGGTGGAGGTTGGGGAGGGGGTCCGTGCCGGGGTGGAGGTTGGGGGTTGGGGAGGGGGTCCGTGCCGGGGTGGAGGTTGGGGGGGGGGGTCCGTGCTGGGGTGGAGGTTGGGGAGGGGGTCCGTGCCGGGGTGGAGGTTGGGGAGGGGGTCCGTGCCGGGGTGGAGGTTGGGGAGGGGGTCCGTGCTGGGGTGGAGGTTGGGGGTTGTGGAGGGGGTCCGTACCGGGGTGGAGGTTGGGGAGGGGGTCCGTGCCGGGGTGGAGGTTGGGGGTTGGGGAGGGGGTCCGTGCCGGGGTGGAGGTTGGGGGGGGGTCCGTGCTGGGGTGGAGGTTGGGGAGGGGGTCCGTGCCGGGGTGGAGGTTGGGGAGTGGGTCCGTGCCGGGGTGGAGGTTGGGGAGGGGGTCCGTGCTGGGGTGGAGGTTGGGGGTTGGGGAGGGGTTCCGTGCCAGGGTGGAGGTTGGGGGGGGGTCCGTGCTGGGGTGGAGGTTGGGGGTTGGGGAGGGGGTCCGTGCCGGGGTGGAGGTTGGGGGGGGGGGTCCGTGCTGGGGTGGAGGTTGGGGGTTGGGGAGGGGTTCCGTGCCGGGGTGGAGGTTGGGGGGGGGGTCCGTGCTGGGGTGGAGGTTGGGGGTTGGGGAGGGGGTCCGTGCCGGGGTGGAGGTTGGGGGTTGTGGAGGGGGTCCGTGCCGGGGTGGAGGTTGGGGGGGGGTCCGTGCTGGGGTGGAGGTTGGGGGGGGGGGTCCGTGCCGGGGTGGGTGATGGGAGGGCAAATGAGTTGGTCCACCTGGCCAGGTGCCAGCCTCCAACAGTTGGACCCATGCGGTCCATGCCACCTGGCTGGGGGGAGGAGGGAATATGGGCAATGATGACATGTCGTCGTTCCCCTCCCCCCCACCAGGTCGTCATGTTTTCAGATCATCCAGCGATGTTGGCCGCCGTGGTGGCAGCCGCTCATGTCTATGTTGCCCTGGATGAGGAGGAGGAGGAGGAGGAGGAGGAGGAGGAGCGTGCCAGAGAGGCGGCGCAGGCTGCCGCAGAGGGGCAGGCGGCAGCCGCCCAGGCTGGAGGGACACCTGACCGACAGGACGAGGAGGGGGAGGAGGACGTCGCGGCCCCACGGCAACGGAGGCACCCGAGGGCGCCCCGTGTGTACCGGCCCCGGCAGTCATACCAGGACCTCACGGACCGGGAATGCAGGAGGAGACTCCGGATGAGCCGGGAAACCGTGGCACACATCTGCCACCTGCTGGCACACCTGTCACCGCGTGGCACTGGCGGGGGACACCCTCTCCCCGTGTCCGTCAAGGTTACGGTGGCCCTGAACTTTTATGCAACGGGGTCATTCCAGGCACCGAGTGGGGACCTGTCCGGCATATCGCAGACATCGGTGCATCGGTGCATCCGGGCAGTGACAGATGCCCTTTATGCCATGGCGCACCGCTACATCCGCTTCCCCGTGGACCGGGCCAGCCAAGATGCCCGGGCCGTGGGCTTCTCTGCCATTGCCGGGTTCCCCATGGTCCAGGGCGCGATCGATGGGATGCACGTCGCCGTGCGGCCACCTGCAGATAACAGGGCCGTGTTCACTAATAGGAAGGGGACCTATTCGATGAACGTACAGGTGGTCTGCGAACACCGCATGATGATCCTGCACGTCTGCGCCCGTTACCCAGGCAGTGTACACGACTCATTCGTGTTGTCGCGGTCATCCATCCCCGGCATGTACGAGGGACGCCATCCCCGGCTGAGGGGCTGGTTGCTGGGCGACAGGGGCTACCCATTGCGATCGTGGCTGATGACGCCTATACGGAGGCCACGCAATGGGGCGGAGAACCGCTACAATGATGCCCATGTAGCGACAAGGGGAGTGATCGAGAGGTGCTTTGGCGTGCTGAAGATGCGTTTCAGGTGCCTGGACCTCTCTGGGGGCGCCCTCCAGTATCGGTCAGATAGGGTCGGCCGCATCATTGTGGTGTGCTGCGTCCTGCACAACATAGCCCAGCAGAGGGGCGATGTGCCGCAGGCAGAGGAGGGCGGAGTGGAGGAGCAGCAGGAAGAGGCCCAGTCCTCCCCAGATGAGGGGGATGGGGGCAATGGTCAGGGCAGACGGGGTAGACACAGACGGGTGGCTGTCCACCGTTACCGGCTGGCCCAGCGGGCACGGGACAGACTGATAGACGCCCGCTTCACTGACTAGATGGGCGTGGGAATCGGGTAGTATGGCCACAGACCGCACACCATGACAACAGCCGACCACCCACACCCCCCACCCATCCATCCACCCAGCACCATCACCCCCCTCCCCAACCCCACACACCCCACCCGCATGCACACCACCCCCCCACTCCCAATTGCCGATCCACCGGCGGCACAACGGGCCGGGCTCACCCAGTTGCGGGTGGACGCGTGTCTATCGCAGGCCATGGAGAATGATGACAACCCGCCTCCGATGAGCTCCTGGCTCTACATCGTTGGACTATGTCTGACCCATGGCCACAGTACCACCATCCACCCGGACCATCCCTGCATGCGGCTGTGACACTGCAGCGCACGGTCCCGTCCTCTGCCCGGGGGATGTTGATGGCGGCCCAGGGGGAAGGGGGCAGACTCACCTGGGGCTGAGGTAAGACCACCCCTCACACACACACTTGCGCTCAACGTACATGACACCCCCGCACACTTTGGACAGAGCACAAAGGCAGCTTCGGTAGGTGTAACATTGACTTTAATAACCAAAGGAGTTCATGCACGTGCCCTAGCGCCTAAAACTCATCTGTGCCCTGCACCCGTGCCAACTTACTCAGTGTCTAATTGTTTGGCCTTACGGGCCCTTTGACTACGTCCACGTGGTTCCCCAGACGGTACAGCAGAACTGGAGGTGGACTCCTGTGATTCCTGCCCTCTGACACTGGATCCCTTTGGCGGCCATTTCCTGGGGCGTCCTGGCCTAGATGGGCCAGGCTGCGGCCCGGGCGACTGGGATGGCGAGCTGCCAGCCTGTCCTGCCCGTTGCCCACCCGATGCACCTGGGACGGAAGGGGGGGAGTCCGAGGTGTCGCGGTGTACCGGGACCTCCCCTACAGAGGGAGCCGGGACGGACCACACCACCTCCTCCTCCCTCGGGGTGCCCGATGGCCCCCAGGCCTCTACATGGGTGGGGGATGCGAACGGACTGGCCATCCGACGCGCCCCCGACATCTGGCGCTGCCAGTCCTGGAGGCCCGTGCTGGTATCGACAGGGGTCTGCAGGTTTGCAGCCATGGAGCCCAGGGGGTTGTCGAACCCTGTCTGCGACAGTGCGACGCCAGCTCGCACATGGCCACTGGCGCCGATGCCCTCAGCGATGGCCTGCTGAGACTGGGCCATGGCCTGCAGAGACTGGGCCATGGCCTGCAGAGACTGGGCTATGGCCTGCTGAGACTGGGCCATGGCCTGCTGAGACTGGGCTATGGCGTTGAGCGCCTCTGCCATCTGGCGCTGGCACTGGCTCATGGCCTCCTGTGAGAGGGCAGCCATGAGCGGGTCTCTCCGTCTCCCGAGGCCACAGACGCCGCCTGCACGGAAGGCCCCAGGCCTCGCAAACCGTTCCCCATGTCTGACACCGTCGCACCCATTGCCTCCACCGCGGACGCCACCCGTGCGGTGTCAGCCTGGGTGGCACGCATGACCGGGACCACTCCCAGCTCCTGGACGCGGGTGGACTCCTCCACCTGCGACCGCAGCCGCCGCAAGCCACCCGTCACCCTATTCGCTCGTCTCCGTGTCGGTGGTTGCATCGGATCTATGTGTGGGTGTGGTAACTGCAGGAACCCGGGATCCATCTGGGCGGCAGATGTTCGCTTGGCCTGGGCTGCCCTCCGACCGCCCGGTCCCTCTGCTGCTCCTACCTCCACCTGCTGTACCGGGACGGCTGTGTTGTGCGCACCAGTGAGTGTACCAGACGCCTCATCACTAAAGTGCCCAACCGTGGTGAGTGTTTATGTGATGGTGGAGGGTGTTGGTGACAGCAGTGGCGTTGTGTCGTGCTCTTCGTCCCACTCTGAGTCCATGGCACTTTGGGGTGGGGGTTCGTCTCCACCCATCCACTCTGAGTCACTGTCCGGTATTTCGTCTTCCCGGGTAGGGGTGTCCTGGGTAGTGCTGTCCCGGGTAGTGCTGTCCCGGGTAGGGGTGTCCTGGGTAGTGGTGTCCCGGGTAGGGGTGTCCTGGATAGTGGTGTCCTGGGTAGTGGTGTCCTGGCTCGGATGTGACGGGGGCCTGTGGCTGCCCCCCTCATCGCTGGGTGGTCGCTCCCGCACGTGACGGGGGTGTCGTCTCCCTGTTGCTCCAGGTCTCTCCGTCTCCCGTGGTCTCCGAGGGGCATCCTGCGGGCGTCGCATGCTGGAGGGTTCGGGTCTCTCCGTCTCCCGTGGTCTCCGAGGGGCATCCTGCGGGCGTCGCATGCTGGAGGGTTCGGGTCTCTCCGTCTCCCGTGGTCTCCGAGGGGCATCCTGCGGGCGTCGCATGCTGGAGGGTGCGGGTCTCTCCGTCTCCCGTGGTCTCCGAGGGGCATCCTGCGGGCGTCGCATGCTGGAGGGTGCGGGTCTCTCCGTCTCCCGTGGTCTCGGAGGGGCATCCTGCGGGCGTCGCATGCTGGAGGGTGCGGGTCTCTCCGTCTCCCGTGGTCTCGGAGGGGCATCCTGCGGGCGTCGCATGCTGGAGGGTGCGGGTCTCTCCGTCTCCCGTGGTCTCGGAGGGGCATCCTGCGGGCGTCGCATGCTGGAGGGTGCGGGTCTCTCCGTCTCCCGTGGTCTCCGAGGGGCATCCTGCGGGCGGTCTGCATCTGCGGGGATGGGTGCCTGGACGTTTGGTCCTGCGATACACAATGAAGCATGCATGGTTAGACATCAGGCAGTGATCAGGTGATACGGGAGAGGGGGATATAGGGGAGGGGGGATATGGGGACGGGCTGTTGGTGGCTCACTTGCTCGTGGGGCCCCGACCTCTGCATCAGCAACCTCCCGGTCCTCAGGTCCGCCAGCCAGTTCCAGGGCCCTTTCCTCGTGTACGGTCAGTGGCCTCTAATCAGCGGGCCCTCCTCCAGTCCTCACATGCTCCCTATTGTTGTGTGCGCGCTTCTCCTGGGGGGGGGGGGGTGGTGGCAGGGGTAAAAGGCAACAGTGTTAGGCAGGTATATGAATGCACGCCATCAGTTGCGCGTGCATTGCAGAGGTTAAGGTTAGGGCTGGATTCACTTGGGGATATGGGGGATATGGGGGAGGGGGGATATGGGGGAGGGGGGATATGGGGGATATGGGGGAGGGGGGATATGGGGGATATGGGGGAGGGGGGATATGGGGGATATGGGGGAGGGGGGATATGGGGGATATGGGGGAAGGGGGAATATGGGGGATATGGTGGAGGGGGGATATGGGGGAGGGGGGGATATGGGGGATATGGGGAGGGGGGAATATGGGGGATATGGTGGAGGGGGGATATGGGGGAGGGGGGATATGGGGGATATGGGGGAGGGGGGATATGGGGGAGGGGGGATATGGGGGAGGGGGGGATATGGGGGAGGGGGGATATGGGGGATATGGGGATATGGGGGAGGGGGAATATGGGGGATATGGGGGAGGGGGGATATGGGGGAGGGGGGGATATGGGGGAGGGGGGATATGGGGGATATGGGGAGGGGGGATATGGGGGAGGGGGGATATGGGGAATATGGGGGAGGGGGGATATGGGGGATATGGGGGAGGGGGGATATGGGGGATATGGTGGAGGGGGGATATGGGGGAGGGGGGATATGGGGGATATGGGGGAGGGGGGATATGGGGGAGGGGGGGATATGGGGGAGGGGGGGATATGGGGGAGGGGGGATATGGGGGATATGGGGGAGGGGGGAATATGGGGGATATGGGGGAGGGGGGATATGGGGGAGGGGGGATATGGGGAGGGGGGATATGGGGGATATGGGGGAGGGGGGATATGGGGGAGGGGGGATATGGGGAATATGGGGGAGGGGGGATATGGGGGATATGGGGGAGGGGGGGATATGGGGGAGGGGGGATATGGGGGATATGGGGGAGGGGGGATATGGGGGAGGGGGGATATGGGGGAGGGGGGATATGGGGGAGGGGGGATATGGGGGATATGGGGGATATGGGGGAGGGGGGAATATGGGGGATATGGGGGAGGGGGGATATGGGGGATATGGGGGAGGGGGGATATGGGGAGGGGGGATATGGGGGATATGGGGGAGGGGGGATATGGGGGAGGGGGGGATATGGGGGAGGGGGGATATGGGGGAGGGGGGATATGGGGGATATGGGGGAGGGGGGGATATGGGGGAGGGGGGATATGGGGGAGGGGGGGATTTGGGGGAGAGGGGATATGGGGGATATGGGGGAGGCTCACCCTGCCTGCTCTGACGAGGTCGTTCACCTTCTTGTGGCACTGGGTGCCTGTCCGTGGTGTTAGGGCCACAGCGGTGACGGCCTCTGCCACCTCCCTCCACAGACGCCGGCTGTGGCGTGGGGCAACTCTGCGGCCGTGCCCGGGATACAGGGCGTCCCTCCTCTGCTCCACCGCATCCAGGAGCGCCTCCACATCGCGTGACTCGAACCTCGGGGCTGAGCGACGGCCAGCCATCAAGTCGGGTGTTGCGGTCGGCTGTTCCGGTCGGGTGGGGGGGAGCTGCGCGGCCTTATGAGCCGTCACGCCGTGCAGCGCGTATGACGCTGCACGGCGTGAACCACTGCGCAAGCGCGGATCCCGTTACGTCGCTGCTAGCCCATTTCGGGCCGCAGACTATCGGCCCATTTTTATGACGTGACGCAAGTGGGATTTGCGCCGTTTTTTGCGCCGATCGGCGGAGTTTCCGCCGATAACGGAGAATTTCGCCCCTCGTTTTTGGCCTCTCACACTATTCTCCAGCCTCATTGCTCTCTCACTCGAGCGCAACGAGGCCAGAGAATCATGTCCTAAGTGTCGATTGATGGTGGGGGGATCTCACCGGCTCTGCCAGCAGGAAACTCTGAAAAATCCGAAACAAATGAACTTTGAAATTCCTCCCATGGATTGAGATCTTGGGTTGGACTGGTCTATGGGCGAGCGTGACTCATTTGCTGTGGGGTCATCTGCATTGCATTTGGCTCTCACATGTTTGGTGTATGAGGGCGCCACGGTAGCACAGTGGTTAGCACTGTTGCTTCACAGCGCCAGGGAAATGGGTTCGATTCCCGGCTTGGGTCACTGTCTGTGCAGAGTCTGCACGTTCTTCCCGTGTCTGCGTGGGTTTCCTCCGGGTGCTCCGGTTTCCTCCCACAAGTCCTGAAAGTCGTGCTTGTTAGGTGAATTGGACATTCTGAATTCTCCCGCCATCTGAAGCTTTCTTTTAGTGCAGCAACATGTGAACAGAAGATATTCTCTGCCTCACAAACCGCCTTGATACTGCTGAAAATAAAAGGCTTCATTTTTAACTTGTAATTGGACATTTGCGCATCTTTCAGTAGCTCCAGGAGTTCTGTACACTGTAAATAACTAGTTAATCATGTTCCAAATTCTTCAAAATTTACAAATTAAGTCCTGAGCAATGTATCTTTATAAGCTGACATGTATTGGATGAGAAATATTTGGAAATTACTTTCTTTGTGTTGTATGTTCAAGTGGTTTAGGGTTGACCTTTTTGTACTGAAACAGGGTTCACAAAGCTTCATTAAACTAAATACCTGACTCATAAGAAAAAAGGGAATTTGGACATTCTGAATTCTCCCGCTGTGTACCCGAACAGGTGCCGGGACGTGGTGACTAGGGGCTTTTCACAGTAACTTCATTGCAGTGTTGATATAAGCCTACTTGTGACAAAGATTATTATTATTGTATGCCAAACTCCATTGCAGCTACTGCCCTCTCCATGGCCTCCCCCGCAAGTTGCACGGCCCTTTCCTCTGAGGGGATGTGAGCCCAAATATCTGGGATGTCCCCTCCCATCTTCTGGTGCTCCCTGCTATTATGGGCTACCTTACCCTTGGGAACAGAAGGACACAGCAGGTTCTATGGGGGGTCTGTAGCTGGTGGCATGTGTGCTCAAGGTTCTTGGCCAAAGAGGACAATACATATGTTTAGTATTTGTGGAGGGTGGGTTGTGAGCAAAATGCAGGCAGGTGTGTTGTTGGCCTCTAGGGGATTGGGGGTTGATGTCAGGGGTGAGGGATGGGAGTGATGCCAGCGGCATAGGGTTGGTGACTCACCAGAGCTGCTCTTAGGAGGTCCTTTGTCTTCTTTTGGCAGTGCGTATGGGTCCTCCTGGTGAGGCTGGCAGCACTGACAGTCTCTGCCAGCTCATCCCAGGTGTTGCTGAGAATGGTGGGCTTAAGCCTCCACTCCACCCTGGGGAAGAGGGCGTCTCTCCTCTCCTCAACAGCATCCAGAATTCTGTCGATCTCGGACTCCCAAAACCTTGGAGGAGATCTTCGTGCAGCCATCTCCTTGGCTAGAATGACAGTCTGTGGTGAGTGAGGCGATTAAAAGCTGTTTCAGCTTCTCAGGCTCTGAACGCAAATCCCGACCCCAGTGAATCAGATGTCAGGGGGCCGGGAATGGCTTGCGCTGCACGTGGGCAGCATTTTGACTATTTGCATCACCTGAATTTCTCCCTGGCCGGTGCTCCCAGTGAGAGCCCACAGTTCCTGTGATTCAACTCCGGTGGCAGCCGACGGCAAATCCAGCCCCTTATGTCTTCGCACAGCAGTCCACACAGTCCATACGTCATCAAACTCAGTCACAAAGTCCTTCAAGTGCTCCTCATAAAGAATTTCAGCTCCTCTGCTTCCAGAATGTAGTCTGACCCCAGCCGGCAGCAGTGCATAATCAATCCAAGTTCTGTGGGCACGGTCTTCACCAAAATTGGCACACATCTGCAGGACCTCCACCGCTCAGTCTGGATATCATCGATCCACTTATGTTCTCTTCCTGTGGCAGAAAATGCAGCTGCAACTTATTCTCAGCTTCTGGATCTGGCCTCTGCCTTCTTCAGCTTGGCTGTACTCCACCATAGGACTCATCAACTGCTACTATTGAGCTTAGATGGTTCCACATCCTTTTATATAGCCTCAGCCATTCCCATCTGCTCGGTTTACATTTCCAAGCCCAGTTTCACTTTTTTCTTCTTAGAAATTGGGAGGGTCAGTTTCTTTTCCCTTTTTCCTTTTTTTGGTTTCCCTTTCCAGTTTCTTCTTTTAATTAGGGTCTGCTTCAAAAAATACAAACTTTGAAAGCACAGATTCTATCACATTTGGAATATTTAATTCCTAACCTTGGTCACCATGCAACTATGCATCTGTAATAGCTAGTAAATCAAACTCATTTATCTCCACATGTCCCATTAATTGGTTTGAGCTATTGCACAATCTGAATTATTTGTGCATTCAGATTAGGTACTTTTAATTTTAACTGTTACCCAGTTTTCCTCTGTTTAACTCTTCCCATTAAACTCTTTGCCCCTTGCCGTTGTACTCCATTTATCTTTATCTAAACTAGTACACTGTCCGATAGTCTTTACTTTTTTTTTAGATTCCTGAAATTTCCCTTATCTCAACCCTACAAGCTCCCCCCTTCCTTCTTACTTTAAAACCCCATATACAACCCTAGTTATCTGATTCCCTCGTACACTTGTCCTAGTAGTTTAAGTGGAGTTTAATAGTTTCAGCAGGACTTTATTCTTCATTCTCTCTATGCCTTTGCTTCTTATGTAGACAAGAACTCAGAACAAATGGAACCATCTCCTTCCACACCTGGGGCGTCATTCTCCGACCCCCCGCCGGGTTGGAGAATGGCCGTTGGCCGCTGTGAATCCCGCCCCCGCCCCCGCCGAAGTCTCCGCTCGCGGAGATTGGGCGGGGGCGGGAATCCGGCCGCGCCGGTTGGCGGGACCCCCCGCTGGATTCTCCGGCCCGCATGGGCCGAAGTCCCGCCCAGGAATTGCCTGTCCCGCCGACGTAAATCAAACCTGGTATTTACCGGCGGGACCAGGTGGCGTGGGCGGGCTCCGGGGTCCTGGGGGGGGGCGCGGGGCGATCTGACCCCGGGGGGTGCCCCCACGGTGGCCTGGCCCGCGATCGGGGCCCACCGATCCGCGGGCGGGCCTGTGCCGTGGGGGCACTCTTTCTCTTCCGCCTCCGCTACGGCCTCCACCATGGCGGAGGCGGAAGAGACTCTCCCCACTGCGCATGCGCGAGAAACTGACAGCGGCCGCTGACGCTCCCGCGCATGCGCCGCATTTCCGCGCCAGCTGGCGGGGCAACAAACGCCATTTCCGCCAGCTGGCGGGGCGGAAATCCCTCCGGCGTCGGCCTAGCCCCTCAATGTTGGGGCTAGGCCGCCAAAGATGCGGAGCCTTCCGCACCTTTGGGCCGGCGCAATGCCCGTCTGATTGGCGCCGGCTTTGGCGCCAGTCGGCGGGCATCCCGCCGTTGGGGGAGAATTTCGCCCCAGATTCTTCTCCGGCTGCAAGGATGTCATCGGGCATTCGCCAAAATCTTTGGAACTGACATAAATGAAAGTAAAAGACTGAGTCCGCAGCCGCCACGCCAACATCCCAGCCGGCAATAGGTGGTTAGTTCCACGCCGTTGGGAATTCGGCTGGTCAGGAGTGGAGGATTGCTGGGCGGGCCTCTGACAATGGGCCCCCAGCCGCACGGCGTACTCCTCGGACACGCCGATTTTCGGGACCCGGAAAACCGCCGAACCATGCACCAGGCCTGATTACGGCGTGAAAGTGGATTCTCCGCCCGTGCGCCGAATTCGATTTCGGCGCAGGGCTGCGGAGAATCCAGCCCCAGAAGTTAACATTTCGAGTCTGTATGACTTCTTCAATGCTGAAGTTATGAGGATAGACTGGAGAGGTTGGGACTGTTCTTGCAAAGGAGAAGGCTAAGAGGAGATTTGATAGCAATGTTCAGAACCATAAGGAGGATGGACAGAGTAGATAGGTAGAAATCGTTCCTGCTCGTAAACGGCTCAAGAACAAGAAGGCACAGAATTAAATTGATTTGTAAAAGAAACAAATGTGTTGTGAGAGAGAACTTTTTCACACAACGCGTGTTTGGGGTCTGGAATGCACTGCCTGGAAGTGTGGTGGAGGCAGGTTCAATCAAGGCATTCAAGAGGACATTTGATGATTACTTGAATAGAAACAATGTGCAAGGGTATGGGGCAAAAGCCTGGGGAACAGCACTAAATCATGATGCTCGTTTGGCGAGCTGGTGCAGACATGATGGGCTAAATGACCCCCTTCTGCATTGTAAAAATTCTGTGATTCCATGAGGTATGATGGATTTTATACTGTTTAAGAGGGGGTGGAACAAAATATAAGGTCAGGTATCGGCGTGAGCTAGGAGATTGCAAAAAGATATGTAGGGCACAATGTTTACAGTTGCAGCTACAGAGAACATTATCAATGTTCCCAACGATGCTGTCTCCGACCACCAACACATTCCTTTTCATTCCTTATACTGGAAAGGCCTCCTCTGGCACAATACTTTTGGTCTGGTGCTCATCGGCCTTAAAGACTTTGGGTGAGATTCTCCGTTAACCGATGCCGAAATCGGGCGTGCGATCGGGCGGAGAATAGCTCCCAACGCCAAAATCTTGGCAGGCGCCCGTTTGACTCCAAATCCCGATGCTCCGTCACCTTGAAATCGGCGTCAATGCGATGCATGCTGCGCGTAATCTAATCACCTTTTGCATATCATTAGTGGGCCTACCTGTGATTACCCATCTCCGATGGGCCGAATTGCCGATGGCACGGTCCACGTGTGTTCCCAAACATCGTGAACCTGGCGTGGTGGCTGCTAAGAGCCACTGTGTACAGGCAGTGTCCAGCACCGCCATACTTCGCCGACAGTCATCCTGCTGGCCGGGGAGCTTCTGCCAGGGCCGGGGGAGTAGTGAGGGGTGGCCAGGAGGTGGGCTGTGGGGTCGGGGTGGGCAGGTACACAACACCATTACTGCGGCCGGCAAGGCAGCCATGTGGCTGCGCATGCTGCTGACAGCCTGCTTAAACCTGTTCCCCGGGTTGTGGAGGTAACCCCCCTGGGGCACCTCCCCTGGGTGCCCTCTGGCCCCAGCCGACCCATCAGCTATATGGGCGCTCCAGCACCATCTGTTCCACCTTTTCGGCCTCGATAAGTGTGTGTGTGGGGAGTGTATGTTTATGCGTGGCTGCAGCTTGTAGCCCGGCGAGTGCCCGTCACGATCCCGGCGAATGCCGCACTGTTTTTCATGGGATTCGATGGTATTCCAGGTAGCGCCAGTGCTAGCCCCTCACCGGTAACGGAATCAGTGCAGGTGTGGCGCTGACTTTCCTGTCGTAGAAGTCCACGGATTCTCCGTTGGCGTCAACTCTTAGTCGCAGAAACGGAGAATCCAGCTCTTTGACCTCATCCACCCAGGCGGTAAGCATGTTGGATTAGGGAAAAGATGAGACTCCACCAGCACTATGCCTGATCTACTTGATTTGCAGACACACCCTCTTGTCCCTGATCACTAATCAAACCTGTGTCACTTCTTAAGCTTATGATTGCCCAAACTTGATCAATTCGGCACCAACAGTGCTTCTCAATACTTAGCTAAGACTTATATTATAATCTAATACCCATCACCATAGTATTGCTTCAGATGGACAGAAATGATAGATATGGGAAATATTCATGGAGATCAATTAGCCAGCTGCTATATTTCATTGTTCTGTAGTATTTAGTTTTTTGTCCAAGGTCAGCTTTGCTGAAAAGGTTCATTAGGCTTGCGACTGTCAAAATAATTTTGAAAAATACGATCATGAATAACAAAGTGAGAATTAATTATTTTTAGAAAAAATATGGATAACCTATAGAAGCAAGTAACACTCATTATGAAGTAGGATATTGATAAAACAACAGTTATTAAATATTGTTAAGGATTCAGCATAAAACATTACATTGAATGGACCTTATGGTTAGGCTGATATGGAAAACCAACACACTTCATATAAATTCTGCTGAACCTTTAAAGAGGAGGGACCATTTTATGTGGAGAATTTTGTTGAAGAAATTTAAAGAAACTGTAAAGCGGGAAGCGAGTGATGCCAACGTTCTGACGGTGGAAAAACTGTAAAACATAGGGACATGGTAAAAAGCCTGATACACCAATTGTTATAATCCACTCAGATGACACGGGTATGGACTATTCGGTTCCCCGTGACCGCAGTGTCATGATATTCAGGTAGACATCATAGCACATACATACTGATGGACAGATCAACGGACCAATCAACACACACACAGCACCACAGCCAATCACAGGCAAGAGCATACACAGTACAAAGCAGAGAACACAACACTTCCTGAGCATGTCCAGCAGGAGACAGCTCAGGGCACAGAGCTCATAGCAAGCCACTCAGACATCCACCATGTGCTGAGTGTCACTACAAGATAGTATTAGGAATAGGTCCACAGATTCTAGGGTTATGATCGAACCTCAGGAACCAGTTTACCACTGTAAATAAATGTTAGCAATAAAACTGAGTTGTACCATTCGCAACCGTGTTGGTTCGTCTGTGTAGCAGAGTACCCAACACATCATAGTACCAGGAGTAACTGTGGAACCTACCTACAGATCCTCCGGAATTTGCCATCCTGCGCCATGGACACCGTCAGCACGCCGCAGCCGCTACAAGTCGCTGGAAACCTCGGCGTTAATTGGAAGCTGTTCAAACAGCGCTTCCAGCTCTTCCTGGAAGCAAACGAAAAGGAGAGCGCTTCGGACACCAGAAAGATCGCCATCCTCCTCTCCACGGCAGGTCAACACGCCATCCATGTCTACAACTCCCTGGTGTTCGCGGAAGGTGAGGACAAGACCAGGTACAAGACGGTCCTTCTCAAACTTGACCAAAACTTCAACGTCGAGGCCAACGAGAGTTTTGAGAGGTATCTCTTCCAGCAGCGCCTGCAGGGTAAGGATGAGCCCTTTCAATCCTTCCTTACGCATCTCTGTATCCTCGCGCAGTCCTGCGGTTACGACACCACCTCCGATTCCATGATTTGGGACCAGATCGTTTTTGGGGTCACCTCGGGCAACCTACGCCAGCAGCTCTTAAAAATAAAAGGCCTCACCCTAGCCTCCGCAATCGAAGCCTGTGTCTTGCATGAAAACGTGAGTAGCCGCTACTCCCAATTTCAGGCGGCCTAATCGGCGCGGCAGGGGTCCTACGTGGCCGGATTGGTGAGTCAGGCGTCCTACGAGGCCGAACGGGTCCAGGCAATCGAGTTCCTCCCGGCCCGCGGCCCGGACGAGGGCGGCCATTTCGCGCGCTTTTCGAGGCCTCCCGCGTTTGTGCGCGCCAAAAACGACGTCGACACAGAGGGACGTGATGCGCAGGCGCGCTTGACGCAAGACCGAACTGCGCATGCGCGGTGGCGCAATGAACGCCATGACGTCATGACGTGCGGCAACTGCGGAGCCGCACATTTAAAGCTTCAATGTCCCGCAAGAAACCGACAATGCCTCCGCTGTGGCAAGATGGGCCACTACGCTGCCTGCTGTCGAGCAGCTCAATCTGCCAATGTTCCCCAATTCCGACAACCTCGCAGGGACGTGCGGACCATTCAGCCTCCTTACTACGAGTCGTGCCCAGACGATATCCAGACCAGTGACACAGATGACCGGGACGCCTTCCGTGTTGCGGTCATTGATGGGAACCGGATGTCTCCAGCCAGGGCCCACCAGCCGTTGCAAGTGAACACTGTCAATCTGGGTGATGAATGATGTGCCACCCTAACGGTCAACCCGAATTCGTAGCCCACCTATTAGACTGGACCTATGAGCCTGTTTGTACATTGAACTCATAATACTACTGTGTTAATATGTTTCTGTTCTTCCTTGTCGTTACAGGAGTTCGTTTTTGTCATTCAGCATTTCCCTGTTCTTTGTTTATGGTACAACCTCGTTGTTATGTCGCACCCGACATCGCCCCTTGTATATAGTTTAGCCCCATGTACATGCTGTAGATATTGCACACACAGACATTCAGCTGCACTCAGTACACATCTCTATTTATAACCACATAGGCACATGTTCTTATACAAAAGGGGGGATGTCATGATATTCAGGTAAACATCATAGCACATACTTACTGATGGACAGATCAACGGACCAATCAACACACACACAACACCACAGCCAATCACAGGCAAGAACATACACAGTACAAAACAGAGAACACAACACTTCCTGAGCATTTCCAGCAGGAGACAGCTCAGGGCACAGAGCTCATAGCAAGCCACTCAGACATCCACCATGTGCTGACTGCCACTACAAGATAGTATTAGGAATAGGTCCACAGATTCTAGGGTTATGATCGAACCTCAGTAACCAGTTTACCACTGTAAATAAATGTTAGCAATAAAACTGAGTTGTACCATTCGCAACCGTGTTGGTTCATCTGTGTAGCAGAGTACCCAACACATCACGCAGCACAATATGAACTTACCTGGTAAAGGGGCGGGGCTTCCCTTAACAAAGGAAGATTGACCGGTACAAAAACCCCGACCCGGGTATGGCAAGAGTACCCTTCGGGGTGTGGAGAGTGTAGTTGTGTAATTGATTAACCTTTTACTTTGCCTCCAAACATTTGTTCCTTGTGCCACTCTGCTCAGATCCAACACTGGCGACAAGGGTAAAGTGGAGCTGCCGACGGTGCCAATTCCTTTGAACTAAGCCCACTTTGCAAAGGCCTCAGGAGGCCACTTACCAACAGCAGGGATGCCACACATTGGGAAGTTCGAACCCTTCGCAGCAAATACGGATTACTGGTCCCAATATGTGGAACAAATGCAGTATTTTTTCCAAATGAACGCCATTATCAGGGACAAACTCCAGACTGTTATCTTCCTGTAAGTGGCGGCTTGTGGAGCCGCCACTTACAGTGTAATTAAGACTCTCACTTACCCTGCGCACTGGATACGCGGTCTTTTGCCGCTTTTGGTAGCGTTAGGAGGCGAGCATTTCAACCCCAAGCTGCCGTAATAGTTCAACGTTTCCATTTTCATACCTCGGGGTGGGGGGGGGGGGGGGGGTCCGTGATCAAGATTTAGGGCCGCTTTTTAGTCAGAAAGATTGGTTTGAGGGATCCGTGGTGTGGCAACCCAAATACTGGCCGAACCGTGCTTGTACCTGCAGAGGGCCGTTGAAATCACAGAGACTATTCAGTGTGCGGAACAAAGGGTACAGGAGCTGCAAGAGATGGAGGTCCTCTGTCTGGGACACCCAACCACAAGCCGAGCACTGCTTTCCAGGACCAAAGACTTGGGCCCTCGACCATGGAACCATTACTGCCGAGGGCAAGGCTATCGCCGACGGGGCCCAGAGGCATGACAGACATTTTCCCCCAACCTAGAGGAACCGGATTGCAGGAACAGGTACGCATATGACTGCCCAGACTAGGCTCAAAGGTGCTTGAGAGAGGGCCACCCTCCCGCCATCCCGTCAGGTACAACCGTCGTCCCAGGGAGCTGACGTATAATCTGGGCATGTCAGCCTTCTGAGTGTCAATCTCGAAACCGGCGAATCCAGCACCGTTTCTCATTGGATTCGATTGTGTTCCACATAATGCCGATTCTAACACCTCAACAGTAGCTGAATTGATCCAGGTGCGGTGCCAGTTTTGCTGTCGTGGAACTTTACAAATCCTGCACTGGCATCAACACTTACTCTCAGGAATGGAGATCCCACCCAATAACTTCACAATTATTCACATTATATTTGATCTGCCATATTCTAGCCCATTCTCTTAGCCTGTCCAAGTCCTCTTGAAACCTCCGTGCCTACTCCTCACAATTTATCTTCCCACCCAGTTTGGTGCCATCAGCAAATTTAGAAATAATACAACTGGTTCACACATCCAAATCATTTATATAGATTGTGAACAGCTGTGGACCTCGCACTAATCCTTGTTATTGTGACCAATAACAGTCTGCCATCCTGAGAATGATCTGTTTATTCCTACTCTCTGCTTCTGTCTGGTAATTAATTCTCAATCTATACGAGTATATTTTCCCAATCCTATGCACTCTAATTTTACTAACCATCCTCAATGGAGGTGAAAAAGCAACTCTCATCCTCACAGTTGCTGACCCATTTCGACAAAGCCAAATTACTGCCACTGACCTGTGACATCTGGCCTTATGGTATTGGGGTGGTTTTGACCCACAAAATAGATGACGGCACGGAATGGCCCATTGCATTTGCTTCTCAGATGCTCGCCATGGCTGAGTGGTACAATGCCCAGATTGAGAAGGAGGGTTTAGCCGTGTTTTTGCGGTAAAGAAATTCCATCAGTACGTCTCTGGCCACGCTTTTACGATGGTGACAGGCCACAAGCACTTGCTGGGGTTGTTAAGGACAGGGTAGTTCCTCCTGTCGCGTCCACGTAACTCAACACTGGGCATTGCTGTTAGCGTCCAATGAATATGTGGGATGGAACACTGCCCTGGAGCGAGGATCCCTCATCAGACACATGAAGCTGCTTTCCCCTCCGGACCAGACCACCGACACCCACTTCCACCAGTGAAGTCATAGACACCTGGCATTTTGTGGACACGTTGTCTGTCTCGGCATCCTGAGTCCAAGCCTGGACCAGACGGATCCACAGTTAGCTCGTGTCCGGTACATCATCTCATTCGGAGACCCACGCCATGTTTTGCCAGACGACTTGAAGGCTTTCACAACAAAGATAACAGAGTTTAGCACTGAGGATTTTATCAATCGTACATACCCCTGTCTGCATCAATGGTGCCGAGGTGGAGGTAGTTGACTGCTTCAAATTCCGAGGTGTGCATATCACCAACAATCCGTCCTGCTGCACCCATGTCGACGCTACGACCAAGAAAGCGCAACAGCACCTTTACTTCCTCCGGAAACTAAGGAAATTCGGCATGTCCACATTGACTCTTGCCAACCTTTGCAGGTGCACCATAGAAACCTTTGCAGGTGCATCCTATCTGGCTGCATCACAGCATTAGATTGGATTTGATTTATTGTCATGTGTACCAATGGCAGCTGCTCAGCCCAAAATCATAAAAAACAATATAGAGTCGTGAACACAGCCCAGTCCATCTCAGAAACCGCCTCCCATCCATTGACTCGATCTACACCTCCCGCTACCTTGGGAAAGTGGGCAGCATAATCAAAGACCTCTCCCACCCTGCTTTCTCTTCCATGGGCAGGACACACAAAAGTCTGAGAACACACAGTAACAGGTTCAAAAACAGCTTCTTCCCCATGTTACCGGACTCCTGAATGACCCACTTATGGACTGAACTGATCTCTCCACACATCTTCTCTACGAGTAGTACTACACTCCGTATGCTTCACTCGATGTCTATGTCTGTATATTTATATTGTGTATTTATTGTATGTCGTTTATTTTTCATGTACAGAATGATCTGTCTGGACTGTATGCAGAACAATACTTTTCACTGTATCTTGGTACACATTGTCATAATATCCACTCATGTATATAATGAAGTGCAGACAGGCAGTGATTGACACACACAATGACCAGTAAGCACACAGCACAGTGCAGCCAATCACCAGACAGGACACCACCACTATAAAGCCAGAGGGCACTAGGCTTCCCGCTCTCTCGGGACCCAGCCACTGAGACAGTCAGAGTCCACGAGCTAGCAAGTGCAAACACCATGCGGTAGCTAGTAAGTCTGGTCAGGCTAGTACAAGGTCTCCAGTCAGTTCAGTATAGTGTCGACCCACAGTTAAATATGCATGTTAGTTCTATCATTCAATAAAACTGTGTTGGATCTTCTACAGTGTTAGAGGTCTGTTTCTCGCATCGCTGCATCAAGTGCAGTCCACACCGAACCGACCTGCCGAACACATCATGGTACCACGGAGTGATACTGAAAATTGACGAAACTACCTCGAGTGAATCAGCATTGACCAGCAAGCAGCCACTCGGTGACATGGAAAACATCCAGCCTCCTCCGCAGCTCCGCATCTCCGGCAACCTCGGCGCAAATTGGACCAATGAGCATGCTGAGAATCGTTCCTCCCACATCAGGGCGGCAGAAACTGCGAAGCTGACCTCCCACGAGGCAGAATGGGTGCAGGCCATTGCACAAATGCAGGGCCTGAGCATCGAGGAGAGTGGCCGTTTTGCACGCTTTTCCCGGGTCCCTGCGCATGCGCGCCACGACCGAGTGGACGACGAGCCCGACAACCCGACTGTGCAGGTGCGTACGTCAGCCGACCGCACTGCGCATGCGCGATGGCGCATGGAATGCGCTGACGTCGGTGTCATGACGTGTCCAAATTGTGGCTCCGCCCATTTAAAGCGGCAATGTCCGGCAAAAGGACGGCGGTGTCTACAGTGTGGCAAGCTTGGCCACTACGTAGCCCTTTGCAGATCTGCTCCACCGCTCAGCAGCCAGTGATCCCAGCTGCAGCGCAGAAGTGCCCACTCAATACAACAAGGCATGCCAGATTACGATCCCGACAGCCCAACGGACCCTGATGCTGAGTGCCTTAAGTCCCCATACCGGGTGGGCATCATAACTACACATGCGCTGCCTTCCACCACAACGGCAAAACGTCTCTCGATCCTCAGTGTGGATCCCGACGACTAGTGGTCTGCTGTCCTCACAGTGAACAAGGCCCGCATCCGGTTCAAACTGGACACCGCCGCATCGGCAAACCTCATCTCGAAATCCGACCTCGACACCATCCGCGCGAAACCAAGCATTTTTCCACCTGCCTGCCAGATCCTTGACTGCAATGGCAATGCCATAGCTGCCAGTGGCTCGTGTCAACTGGGGGTATCCAATAAGGCGATCAAGGCGACGCTGCGGTTTGAAATCGTCGGGCCTGACAGAGCATCTCTGCTCGGTGCTCGTGCCTGCAAGCTCCTGAACCTTGTTCAACGCGTCCACACCATGTCATCATCACCAGCGACGGCCTCGCCCGATGGAAACTTGCAAGCCGACATAGATGACATCATCACGCAGTACCACAGCGTATTCGATGGAACGGGCACGCTCCCATACCGATATAAAATCCTGCTCAAGCCGAACGCCACCCCTGTAATTCATGCACCTCGCCGGGTGCCGGCGCCCCTCAACGATCGTCTGAAGAAGCAATTACAGGACCTCCAAAACCAGGATATCATATCAAAGGTTACAGAGCCCACAGACTGGGTCAGCTACATGGTCTGCGTCAAGAAGCCGTCAGGGGAGCTTCGCATTTGCACTGACCCTCAGGATCTAAACCGAAACATCATGCGGGAGCATTACCCGATACCAAAACGTGAAGAGTTGACCAGTGAGATGGCTCATGCCAAATTCTTTACTAAGCTCAACGCCTCCAAGGGATTTTGGTAAATACGTCTGGACGCGTCCAGTCGCAAGTTGTGCACGTTCAACACCCCGTTTGGTCGTTACTGTTGCAACCGGATGCCTTTTGGCATCATATCTGCCTCCGAAGTATTTCATTGCATCATGGAACAGATGATGGAGGGCATCGAGGGGGTGCGAGTGTACGTTGCCGATGTCATTATCTGGTCCACAACGCCCCAGGAATACATCGCTCGCCTCAAGCAGGTATTCCAAAGAATCCATGAACATGGTCTTCAGCTCAACAGGGCCAAGTGTTCATTTGGTCAATCGGAAATCAAATTCCAAGGTGACCAAATCTCGCAGCAGGGCGTACGGCCAGACGCCGACAAGATCAACGCCATGAAGACCCCAGAGGACAAGAAGGCGGTCCTCCGCTTTCTCGGAATGGTCAACTTCCTCGGGAAATTCATTCCCAATATGGCATCCCACACCACGGCCCTCCGCCATCTCGTCAAAAAGTCAACGGAATTCCAGTGGCTGCCCACGCATGAAGAGGAATGGCGCGAGCTGAAAGCAAAACTCACGACAGCCCCGGCCCTAGCGTTCTTCGACCCAACCAAGGAAACTAAGATATCAACTGATGCAAGCCAGGACGGCATTGGGGCGGTGCTCCTTCAGCGGGATGACTCCGCGTCCTGGGCTCCAGTGGCGTATGCCTCCAGGGCCATGAGGCCTACTGAGCAACGGTACGCTCAGATTGAGAAGGAGTGTCTGGGCCTCCTAACAGGGATAGTCAAGTTCCACGACTATGTTTATGGCCTGCCGAAATTCACGGTAGAGACGGACCACAGGCTTCTAGCCCACATAATCCAGACGGATTTAAACAACATGACACCTCGGTTACAGTGTATTCTTCTAAAGCTACGCCGCTACGACTTCGAACTGGTCTACACGCCAGGTAAAGAGCTGATCGTTGCAGATGCCCTGTCCAGGTCCATTACCACACCGCAAGAACAAAGTGACTTCATCTGCCATATAGAAGCCCAAGTGCAGTTGTGTGCCTCGAACCTTCCGGCCTCCGACGAACGGGTGATCCAAATTTGTGAGGAGACAGCCAAGAATCCTCTACTGCAGCGCGTGATGCAGCACCTTACCAATGGCTGGCAGAAGGGACAATGTCCCCAGTTCTATAACGTAAAAGAACACCTGACGGTGGTGGAGGGAATCCTTCTGAAACTCGACAGGATCATAATTCCTCAGAGTATGTGTGCTATGGTGCTGGGCCAACTCCATGAGGGTCACCTTGGGGTCGAGAAATGCCGACGCAGAGCTCGGGAGGTAGTCTATTGGCCGGGCATCAGCCAGGACATTGCCGACACAATCCTCAATTGCCCTACCTGTCAGAAATTTCAGCCAGCTCAACCCAAAGAAACGTTGCAGCAGCACGAGATTGTGACCTCTCCGTGGTCCAAAGTCGGTGTAGACCTTTTCCATGCCAAGGGGCGTGACTACGTACTCCTGGTCGACTACTTCTCCAGTTACTCAGAAGTAGTGAAACTGTCCGACCTCACGTCGAAGGCGGTAATCAAAGCCTGCAAAGAAACGTTCGCCAGGCATGGGATACCGCTCACGGTAATGAGCGACAACGGTCCTTGCTTTTACAGCCAGGAATGGTCTGACTTTGCACAGTCCTACAACTTCTGTCACGTTACCTCCAGTCCCCACTACCCGCAGTCAAACGGGAAGGCCGAGAAAGGGGTCCATATTGTAAAGCGGCTGCTGTGCAAAGCTGCAGATTCAGGCTGCGATTTTAACCTGCCGATGCTGGCATACAGGGCGATCCCACTGTCCACTGGATTGTCTCCAGCCCAGATGCACATGAATCGCACTCTGAGGACCACAGTTCCAGCCATCCACGTTCCCGACCTTGACCACCTCACAGTCCTACAGGAAATGCAGCAGTCACGGGCCCAACAGAAACCACGTACGATGCCCATGCGACGGATCTGCCCGAGCTGGCCTCAACTGATCATGTTCGCGTACAGTTGCCTGAGGTCGGCTGGTCAGCCACAGCTGTTGTGATCAAACAAGTGGCCCCAAGATCATTCCTTGTCCGCATGGCTGATGGCTCCCTGCTACGGTGCAACAGACGGGCACTGCGAAGAGTTCCACGCCCGCTACCTGACTGTAGTGCCCCGCCGCCTACGTGCCTCCTCCGGATGTACCCGACCACGAGGCCACCGATCTACCAGCAATCCTGCTGGTCCACGCTCCCACCGCGATGCCAGCGATCCCGCCTCTCCAAGCACAGGCGGCTCCTAATCTGCCACTGCGGCGATCTATAAATCTATAGACTGAGCTTTTGTACATTTTTGTGACTTCACCAATTGGACCTCTATAAATATCATTTCGTTTGCCATGTATTTGCACTATCGCAACCTTCCTATGTATATACGTTCGTTTAGACATCTTTCTGTATATCGTCAGGCACATACATATATGTATATATATTTATAAGCATCCACACCTTAGTATTTATTTTTTTTTAATTAAAAAAAAGGGGGGGTGATGTCATAATATCCGCGCAGGTATATAATGAAGTGCAGACAGGCAGTGATTGACACACAGGATGACCAGTAAGCACACAACACAGTGCAGCCAATCACCAGACAGGACACCACCACTATAAAGCCAGAGGGCACTAGGTTTCCCGCTCTCTCAGGATCCAGCCACTGAGACAGTCAGAGTCCACGAGCTAGCAAGTGCAAACACCATGCGGTAGCTAGTAAGTCTGGTCAGGCTACTACAAGGTCTCCAGTCAGTTCAGTATAGTGTCGACCCACAGTTAAATATGTATATCAGTTCTATCGTTCAATAAAAACGTGCAGGCTTTTGATTACCTTTGATCTTCTACAGTGTTAGAGGTCTGTTTCTCGCATCGCTGCATCAAGTGCAGTCCACACCAAACCGACCTGCCTAACATATCACACGTGACAATAAATCAAATCCAATCTAATGTATCAGGTGTGATATGTTTTAATAGTGAATATTGGACATTTTCAGCCCCCTTAACTACATATTGTGACCCCCTACCCCCGTGCCCACTCAGTAATCCTCACTCTTCTTGATCTTTTGTGGTTTACTGTTACATCTAGGTGTGTCCCCATGATGCACATCAGAGGTGGCACAGCCTGCTGCTTCCCATGCCTTGTGGCCTTTGATGCTCTTGGCAGACATCCTCTGGAGGACCTGAAGCCGGAGGGCACTGGCTGACTTGCTGGTGTCACTGGCATTGCCATGCCACCCTGTACTGCCACCTGCCTTTGAGACGCGCTGGTGTCAGGAAGGCAGGATTCAAAAGAACTGGAGACCGCTGTTGTCTCCTTTGTGGCAGGTCCTTTGTGTGAGTCTGCCGAATCAAATGGCAAGACAGCCAGTAATGACAAGAAGCTCCTGGGGCTCATTTCCTTTTTTGTTAAATTTAGAGTACCCAATTCATTTTTTCCAATTAAGGGGCAATTTAGTGTGGCCAATTCACCTAACCTGCACATCTTTTGGGTTGTGGGAGTGAAACCCACACAGACATGGGGAAAAAGTGCAAACTCCACACAGACAGTGACCCAGAGCCGGGATCGAACCTGGGACCTCGGTACTGCGAGGCAGCAGCACTAACCACTGCGCCACTGGGCTGCCACCCTGGGGCTCCATTCCAGCACTAAGTGCTGTTAAACATGGGCCATGATCTCGCCAACACGGCCGTCGAGAAACACCCTGCCAATCGCGCCCAAAATGACACTTCGAAATTTTTCCGTTAAATTGCACCCTTAATCTTTAATTCCACACATTATTAAGGAATGTCAGAACACTTAACCAAGTAGGAAAAGTAGAACAAAAGCAACAGGAAAGAACTGGTTGTTTGAATCAACGGATGAAAACAGAAAAGCTGTGTGGTAGTCTGTGTAGAGGTATTACGGTACCTGGTAATGCTGGTATTGGTAGATATTGCATGTTTCCTATTGGTCAAGCTGTATGGTAGCTCCGCCCTGCAAGGTGGGGTATAAGAGCCCGTGCCACCCCAGCAGCCTTCATTCTGTACCTGAGCTGCTGGGAGAAACATTTAGCTTATTAAATTGATGCACGATCAATGACCATTAAAGCGAGGTTGTAGTCCAACTGAAGAAAGCTAACAACAGTCCCTGGAGAGCTCAAGTAGTGGTGGTAAAGACCGGGGAGAAACATAGGATGGTCATCGACTACAGTTACACCATCAACAGGTTTACGCAGCTGGATGCGAACCCTCTCGCCCGCATATCCGACCTAGTAAACAGGATCGCGCATTACAAGGTCTTCTCCACGGTGGATCTTAAGTCCGCCGACCACCAGCTCCCCATCCGCACTAGTAACCGCAAATACACTGCCTTCAAGGCAGATGGGCGGCTCTATTGCTTCTTAAGGGTTCCCTTCGGTGTCACCAACGGGGTCTTGGTCTTCCAGCGCGAAATGGGCTGAATGGTTGACCGGTACAGTTTATGGGCAACATTCCCGTATCTCGATAATGTCACCATCTGCGGCCACGACCAGCAGGACCACAACACCAACCTCCGAAAATTCCTCCAGACCGCAAAGATCCTTAACCTTACATATAACAAGGATAAATGCATGTTTAGCACCGACCGCCTAGCCATCCTCGGCTACGTAGTTATAGTCCCAGACCCTGAACGCATGCGCCCCCTTATGGAGTTCCCCCTCCTTCACTGCTCCAAGGCCCTGAAGCACTGCCTAGGGTCTTTCTCTTACTATGCCCAGTGGGTCCCCAACTATGCGGACAAGGCCCTTCCCCTGATCCAATCCACAGTTTTTCCTCTGTCGATAGAGGCCCGCCAGGCCTTCAGTCGCATCAAAGCAGACATTGCAAAGGCCACGATACACGCCATCGTCGAGTCCCTCCCCTTCCAGGTGGAGAGCGACGCGTCTGACGTAGCTCTGGCGGCCACCCTCAACCAAGCTGGCAGACCCGTGGCCTCCTTCTCACGTACCCGCCATGCTTCCGAAATACGCCACTCCTCAGTCGAAAGGAGGCCCAGGCCATAGTAGAAGCTGTGCGACATTGGAGGCATTACCTTGCCGGCAGGAGATTCACTCTCCTCACTGACCAACGGTCGGTTGCTTTCATGTTCGATAATGCACAGCGGGTCAAGATAAAAAATGCTAAGATCTTGCGGTGGAGGATCGAACTCTCCACCTACAACTACGAGATCTTGTATCACCCCGGGAAGCTAAACGAGCCTCCTGATGCCCTGTCCCGCGGCACATGTGCCAAATGGACCGCCTCCGAGCCCACCACGAGGACCTCTGCCACCCGGGGGTCACTCGCTTTTTCCACTTTATCAAGACCCGCAACCTGCCCTACTCCATCAAGGAGGTCAGGACAGCCACCAGGGACTGCCAAATCTGCACGGAGGGAAAACCGCACTTCTACCGGCCAGAGAAAGCGCACCTGATAAAGGCTTCCCGTCCCTTTGAACGCCTCAGTATGGGCTTCAAAGGCCCCCTCCCCTCCACCGACCGCAACACGTACTTCCTGAATGTGATTGACGAGTATTCCAGGTTCCCATTCGCCATCCCCTGCCCCGACATGACCGCAACCATGGTCATCAAGGCCCTCCATAGCATCTTTGCACTGTTCGGGTTCCCCGCTTACATACATAGTGATAGGGGGTCCTCCTTTATGAGCGACGAACTGCGTCAATTCCTGCTCAGCAAGGGCATCGCCTTGAGCAGGACGACCAGTTACAACCCCCAGGGTAAAGGACAGGTAGAGAGGGAGACTGGAACTGTCTGGAAGACTGTCCTAATGGCCCTACGGTCCAGGAATCTCCCAGTCTCCCGCTGGCAGGAAGTCCTCCCGGATGCCCTCCACTCCATCTGGTCGCTGCTTTGTACCACGACCAACCAAACACCTCACAAACGTCTCCTTGTCTTCCCCAGGTAGTCCTCCTCTGGGACCTTGCTCCCGACCTGGCTGGCAGCTCCCGGACCCAACCTGCTCCGAAAACATGTGCGGGCGCACAAGTCGGGCCCGTTGGTTGAGATGGTCCATCTTCTCCACGCTAACCCCCAGTACGCTTACGTGGCGTACCCCGACGGCCGACAATATACGGTCTCCCTACGAGACCTGGCGCCCGCCGGATCCCCACGCACACCCCAGCCACCAGTCCCACCCTCCCTCCCACCAGTGCACCTTACTGGAGGATCGGTCCTTCCGCCAGCCCCGTCTAGGCCCCCCCCACCGACCGACGCACCCCGCAGACGCTCCTTTCCCAGGTCAACCGTTTTCCCCACCAGCGTCATCTAGGGGTGTTGAAGCTGCCACAGAGATCGAGGCCAAGCTCCCGGAGTCACAGACGCCCGAGCCTCCACCGGAGTCACCACCGAAGCTTTGATGATCAGAGAGGACGACCAGGGCCCCCGATCGACTGATTGCTTTATTTTAATGTGTATAGTTAATTATGAATCTGTAAATAGTTACAAAACGCTCTGTGGAAGTATTACGGTATCTCCATAACTATAATTTCTACCACGTTACCATGTTGTAATATTAAGCCACCACCCCTGCCGGACTCCTTTTTAACAGGGGGTGAATTTGGTAGTCTGCGTAGAGGTATTACGGTACCTGGCAAAGCTGGAACACCATTGGTAGATATTGTATGTTTCCTATTGGTCAAGCTGTATGGTAGCTCTGCCCTGCAAGGCGGGGTATAAGAGCCCGTGCCGCCTTTTGAAAGACTTTTGAAAGCAGCAAGGAAGGAAATAAGGCAGAGACCTGGAGAGGGAGTTCTTGAGGAGAGGGGCATGGTGGCTGAAGAGTCGCTACAACTAGTGGAACATAAGAGTGTGGGGATAAAGATTGCACATGTGTCAGAATAACACTGAGAATATATTACTGAAGATGGATGTAGTGTGGGAGAAGATGGCAGAAGAATTGGAAGGCAGGGATAAGGATATTAAAGAGAAGCAATGGAACTCAATAAAAGCTAAAATAAAGGAAATGTTGCGCTTTGAACTAGGATTCAGGCAACAATGAATTGTAATTTATAGATACTGGAAGCAGGGAGACTGGCTAGGAGATCATTGGAGAATCCAAACCTTCAAATAATATAAATTTAGATTAGAGATTTTACAGCACTGGGGTAGAGGTTAATCATGTTTTGAAGGTGACAAAGGCAGTCTTTGTGATGGAATAGATATCGTGAGGAAATCAAAGCCCTGGCTCATGTAAATATATCAATGTTCCAAACTATCACATGCAGCTTGAGATGTCAATGAATGACATGGTTGGAGTTGTGGGGCGAAATTCTCCCCCAACGGCGGGATGTCCGCCGACTGGCGCCAAAGCCGGCGCCAATCAGACGGGCATCGCGCCGGCCCAAAGGCCGGAGGGATTTCCGCCCTGCCAGCTGGCGGAAATGGCGTTTGTTTCCCCGCCAGCTGGCGCGGAAATGCGGCGCATGCGCGGGAGCGTCAGCGGCCACTGTCAGTTTCCCAGCACATGCGCGGGAGCATCAGCGGCCGCTGTCAGTTTCCCGCGCATGCGCAGTGGGGAGAGTCTCTTCCGCCTCCGCCATGGTGGAGGCCGTAGCGGAGGCGGAAGGGAAAGAGTGCCCCCACGGCACAGGCCCGCCCGCGGATCGGTGGGCCCCGATCGCGGGCCAGGCCACCGTGGGGGCACCCCCCGGGGTCAGATCGCCCTGCGCCCCCCCCCAGGACCCCGGAGCCCGCCCACGCTGCCTGGTCCCGCCGGTAAATACCAGGTTTGATTTACGTCGGCGGGACAGGCAATTCCTGGGCGGGACTTCGGCCCATCCGGGCCGGAGAATCCAGCGGGGGGTCCCGCCAACCGGCGCGGCCGGATTCCCGCCCCCGCCCAATCTCCGGGAGCGGAGACCGGCGGGGGCGGGGGCGGGATTCACGGCGGCCAACGGCCATTCTCCGACCCGGCGGGGGGTCGGAGAATGACGCCCAAGATGAGAGGTAATAAAATTGGTCTGGAGAGAGAGAATGTTACAAAACAAAAAGACCAAATATGCCTTGTGCTTTTGAATCAGTGTAAGAGTTAAAATATGCATAGCAATTAGATCAATACATTTCCAGTGAAAAGCAGGTAGCTGACTTGGATTAGCAGTAACTCTAAACCAGGGCATCATCTGAAACTGGGGTAGCATTAGGACAGTGTCAGAAGCCAGGGGCAGAATTTTATCCGCAGCGGGGGGAGAGCGGGTTTGAATGCATGCAGGAGTGGGGACTGATAACAGGGAGGGTCAGGTGAAGGTGACAAAAATCTAAGGCAGGTGCAATAACTTCCAAAAAGCTGAAGTCATTTGTGAAGCTGGGAAATCAAGCTTTCAGATCTCCTGCCGTGAGTGCAATACTGGCGGGAAATCCCTGAACAGTGGCACGGGGTTGGAAACCCAAAATGGTTCTGGGTTTCACCGCGACAGCTTTGGAGGTGAGCAGGAAACCTCCATGAATCTGTTGGATAAGTAATTCAAATATTGATTATGCTTTTGTAATGACTTAGGCCAGACCTTTGAAATTGGCTGATTAGAATATGTGTTCCCTGATTGGTGGCCCACTCAGGGAACCCCTTTCTCTGTATATAACATGGAGTGTTAGATCCTCTGTTCTGGTTCAGAGAGTCACATCAGCCAGGGCTTCCCAAACTGCCTGAAACTTGCCATGGTCAAAAAGACAAAAAGACAGTGGGAAGCAATTGAGCTATGAAATTAGCAGCCTGGAAATGATTTACATAGTGAAACATACTCCCTCCAGCATTGCACTCACGGCAGGAGATCTGAAAACTTGATTTTCCAGCTTCACAAGTGACTTCAGCTTTTTTGAAGTTATTGCACCTACCTTAGATTTTTGTCACCTTCAACTGAGCCTCTCTGTTATCACTAAACATGGCGACAACTTATGCAGCTCGATCTTGGACTTCTGATGAGGAACAAGAAGAGCAGCAATACCAACAGCACTAGGGAACAACAACGGCAGCAACAGTTGCCTTCTCCCAACTCACATGCCACTCCATAGGGCAAAAGGAATGGACATCAAGCTCGAGAGAGCTGGGACCCGTAAAACAGGATCTACAGGCAGAGGATTAGCTTTGGCAAGGAACCAGTGTCAATGGATGCTTAGGCTTTCATGGCAGGTTGTTGCTGATATCTGCAGCTTTCTGGAACAACACTAGTAGACCAGGTGGATATGAACTGTCAGTGGACATCAAAGGTGACTATCACTGGATGGCTCGCCTCTTCCACTCATCCGTGGGAAACATCACTTCACTGCATAAAAACATGAAAACAATAGACGTAGGAGCAAGAGGAGGTCACGCAGCTCAGCGGGAATGCTCCACCATTCAATGAAACCATGGCTTATCTGATCTCGACCTAAACTCCATTTTCCTGCCTGTTCCCTGTAAACCTTGACTCTCTAGTGACTGAAGAACCTGTCTATCTTAACCTTGAATATATTCAATGCAGTAGCCTCGGCGGTTCCCTGGGAAAGAGAATTGCCAAGATTCACAATCTTCAGAGAGAAGTGATTCCCCTTTATCCAGAGCATCCCTACAGTGCAGAAGGAGGATATTTGGCTCATTGGGTCTGCACCAACCCTCCAAAAGAGAACCTGACCTAGGCCTACTGCCCCACCATATCCCATAACCCTGTAATCACACCTAACCTGAAAATCCTTTTGGCACTAAGGGACCATTTAGCATGGCCAATCCACCAAATGTGCACACCTTTGGACTGAGGGAGGAAACCAATCACCCGGAGGAAACGCACGCAGTCACAGGGAGTCATTGAGGCAGGCTACCTTGTTCTGGGGCCATTTTCAATAGAATCACTGGCTGGAGCTCGTTTTTGGTAATGTTGTTTGCTCTGAAAAAGTAACACAGGCGTTACGCGTACTGATCCAAGATTCAACAGCAGGGTCAAAAGCATCCAATCGACCAAACAAAAGCATAGTGAAGCACTGAATGCCAAACCTTAGTCCAAGTGAGAAGCAAAGTCACAGAGAGGTGGCTCAGTCAGCAGTGATGCACGTCAACAGCTCCAGTTTATCCTTGTCACCAGTTTAATAAAGACGAGGGGAGGCCGATGAGAAAACAAGATGCTTATTAATAAGAACAGCTATTTACATGGGGCCCGGTTGTACCTTACCATGTTCTCTCTGTGTTGGTCAGTTCCTGAGTGGCCAACCTTTTATACAACACGATTATCACCCCCGTAGTTAGTGGGAGAGCTCACACTCCTCGAGCCACAAGGAGAAAACAATTGACCCCGCCCCGTGTGTCACGTGCAGGTTATTACACCCAGACTTTCCGGCCCGATGGGCTGAGTTCCCAAACGCGCAGTTGACGCATGGTCACAGCAGTCGGGAACCCGACGTGGCGGCTGCGGACTGTGTCCAGCGCTGCCGCACTTGACCGAGATCCGTGCCGCTGGCCTGAGGGACTTCTGCGAGGGCTGGGGGGACTGGTGGGGGGGTGGCCAGGGAGTGTCCTGTGGGGTCGCGAATGGCGGGTCGGGTCCGCGCATGGCCAGCGCTATGTTGTATGGCGCGACCGCTGCAGGTCATCACCATGCGGATGCGCAGCCAGGGACCCGGCCATTCTCCAGCTGTTTTTTGCACGGGAACCAGGAGTTTCACCGGGCGCCGCTGCTAGCCCCTTACCCGTCCTGGAATCGGTGAGGGTTCAGCGTCGATTTTGGCATCGTATAACACCTGCAAATTCTCCGTTTCAGCTGGCACTTAGCCACTGAAACGGAGAATCCAGCCCACAGAATTTCTTTCCACTTGTGAACCCTTTTTGCTCTTGTTTATTGAGTCAGATTTGAATTATATTGCTATTAACTTTGATAGACCAAGGTCAGAGAATAATGGCTGGGCTGACTGCGTATTGATTTAACCTAACATGGTTAGACCTTGTTAACTTTTCCACAACTTTGTATCATTCAGATTAATGAAAAAAGAACTGGATTTATATGATGCCTTTTCCAACCTCAGGCTGCCCCAAAAGTCAGGTATGTTTCTGATCCAAGTCATTCTGGAGTTCACCTGGAAGAACAGATGGAGCCTCAGTTTAATAATGTTCAAAGCAATAGCTTTTTAAATCACTATTTGGAAATGATTGTCCAATTGTTAAGTGCAGAAAGGATGTTCAAACTATTTATCCAGATTCAATAAGCATCTTGAAATTGATTAATAAAAATTTAATTTAAAATATAAGCTTGTTATATGTTAAGGACCAGATTTAAATATGTTTTCTGCAGTTCTTAGTGATTTCTAAAATATTGATGCACCATGACTTGATACGTATTGATAATAGAAAATGCCTTGAAAAAATGTTAATGGAGTGCTGATGGAAAAAACAGTTCAATATTCTCAAATCCCAGTAAAAATCAGTAATATTGGCACCAGTACTACTGGAGTTCCATTTTAAGGTACCAAAGAAAAATTCAGACAAGTTGAACTGTTCGCCATCATTTACAAGTTTTACTGTTTACTCCTTACGCTCCCTTTAAAATTTAGTTGCTATGCGCCTCGCCTCTTTTAAAACAAAAGTAAATGGTCCCTTTCATTTATTTTTGTAGTCATGTTCACGTGGTATTTGCCCCAGAACAAGGGAGCCTGTCAGGTTTGTCTGTTTCTGTAATAAGTCCACAGAGGCAGAAGTCTTCACTAGAATCCCTTTTATTAACAAAACCAACCGCAGTACTGTAATGATATGCAGACATGTAACCAATGGGTAATCAGAAAAAGACACAACCAATGGGTAATCAGAACACCCAGTTGTGGCATCACCACAAGAGGGCATCACATGAGACAAGACACACAGGCCCTCTGCCCCTTCCACTGGCAGAAACCTAGAGAGCAAGACGTGTGTAGTAAGCAGCACCGTCACACCACCACATGTGGTCCAGAGTAAGTTCATATAGTTAGTAGAGTGTACTGTGTTACTAGAGTCAGATCAGTAGAGTATAAAACTCATTTAGGAGTTTTGTTAATTGCTCAATAAATACATTCAACTTACCTGGAGGTCTGGAGTATTCTTCAACAGCGCCTGCACCAAGTAGTGGCTTATATTACTCAAAGTAACATAACAACATATGTGTTCTGATTACCCATTGGTTGTGCCTTGTTCTGATTATCCATTGGTTACATGTCTGCATATTATTACAAGTATGACCATGTGCATTCAGCATGCTATCTACACTGGGAGTGCAGAGGATTGGACACTCCCTGTTATATACAAAGAAGCGGTTTCCTGATTGGCCCACTAATCAGGGAACTCGTATTCCAATTGCCCAATCTCAAAGGCCTGGTCTAAGTCCTTACAGTTTCTGGCAGGAAAATTGTGATAAGGGGCGAGGGGTCGGAGAATCGCCGGGGGCTGGCGTGAATCCTGCCCCCGCCGCTTGCCGAATTCTCTGGCACCGGATATTCGGCGGGGGCGGGGGCGGGAATCGCACCGCGCCAGTTGGCAGGCGCCCCCCCCCCCCCGCGCGATTCTCCGGCCCGGTTGGGCCGAAGTCCCGCTGCTAAAATGCCTGTCCCGCCGGCGTAGATTAAACCACCTACCTTACCGGCAGGACAAGGCAACGCGGGCAGGCTCCGGGGTCCTGGGGGGGGGGGGGGGCGGGATGATTTGGCCCTGGGGGGTGCCCCCATGGTGCACTCTTTTCCTTCCGCCTTCGCCACGGTCTCCACCATGGCGGAGGTGGAAGAGACTCCCTCCACTGCGCATGCGCGGGAATGCCGTCAGCGGCCGCTAACGGTCCCGCGCATGCGCCGCCCGGAGATGTCATTTCTGCGCCAGCTGGCGGGGCACCAAAGGCCTTTTCCGTCAGCTGGCGGGGCGGAAATTAGTCCGCCGCAGGCCTAGCCCCTTAAGGTTGGGGCTCGGCCCCCCAAGATGTGGAGCATTCCGCACCTTTGGGGCGGCCCGATGACCGACTGATTTGCGCCGTTTTGGGCGCCAGTCGGCGGACATCGCGCCGATACCGGAGAATTTCGCCCAAGACTATCTTTGCAAATATAGTTACTCAGTCACTGTGTTGAATAGTTGGGTTAAATCCGGGTCGTGGTCTTGTTACGTTAGTGCTGCTTGAGATATAGTTGTAGTTAATAGAACAATTTTTTATGTAGTCGGACAAATAACCTTCATCAGAAGATAGATACCTACTTTCAGTTCACAGACGTCAGTTCTGACCTTCTGTCAAGGGTTCATTGGCAAACAAAAGGAAGCATAGTCAGCAAGGATTTTCCTCTGCTCCAGCTATTTATATTCAATTTCATTATCAACAACCTCCAACCTCCATTGAGGCACATGATACTCTAAGGCTTTACCTGTCACCACCAATACAACAGTGGGAGTTTGAATAAAATATCTCTTCAGAAACCAATGGCTTTTCTATTACTTTGGTTCATTCCATAATCATTCCATAATTCTTAATCTTCATAAGCATCTTCGGGTAAATTACTGTATTGGTTCTGGCAAAAGATCTTTAAATGAAACACTAATTCATCTTTCCTATTTTTGTTCCAGAGGAACTTCCAGCATTTTTTAAATCTGAAATCTCTGGAGCTTGCAGTTTTTCTTTTTCTTTATTTAAGTACAGTACTGGTAATTTGCACGATCCAAAAGGATAACAATGTCCACACTGCAGTCTGATCATTGAACATAAGAACTAGGCATAATTCAACCCCTCGAGCCGGCTATGTCATTCTATACTATCATGGCTGATCTCATCTCGGCCTCATCTTCATCTTCCTGCCTGCTGCCCATAACCCTTCATCCCTCTACTAATTAAAAAATAATCTATCTCTTCCTTAAATTTGTTCAGTGTTCCAGCATCCACTGCATTCTGGAGTAGAGAATTCCACGGATTCACGACCCTTTGAGCAAAGTAATCCCTCCTCACTTCTGTCTCAAATCTCCCACCCCTTAGCCTAAAACTATGGCCTCTCGTTCTGGAATGTCCAGCAAGGGAAATATTCACTTTACGCCTACCTGGTCAATCTCCTTTAACAATTGTGGTAATACCAGGTATTGCGGTACCTGAGAGGTGAATGACCATTGGCTAGACCTAGGGGTCTACCATTGGCTAATGTACAAAGCCCCGCCCTGAGAGGCGGGGTATAAGAACCGATGCCATCCCAGCAGCCTTCACTTTCTGTATCATCGCTGCTGGATACAGTTCTAGCTGATTAAAGCCGATTAGATATGACTCCGCTTTGTCTCGAGAGTATTGATTGTGCATCAACAATCTTATGTACCTTAATTGGATCCCCTCCCCCGATTCTTCTAAACTCCAGCAAGATCAGGCTTAAACTGCTCAATCTCTCTTCATAAAATAAGTCCTTCATCCCTGGAATTAATCTAATGAGACTTCTCTGAACTGCCTTTAATGTATTTACATCATTACATCAAGTACGGGGATTCCACCGACCAAAATGGATAACCTCATACTTATCCACGTTAAATTCCATCCGCAAAATTTTGGCCCACTCACCAAACCTATACATATCCATTTGTAATTTTCTTATTTCTTCATTGCAACTTGCTTTCCCACCTATTTTAGTGTCATCTGCAAATGTGGCCATGGTACATGTTATGCCTGCATCCAAGTCATTAATATAGATGGTAAATATTTGGGGCCTGAGGACTGAACCCTGTGCCACACCACTAGTTACAGCTTGCCAACCAGTAAAAAACCCATTTATCCCCACTCTCTGCTTTCTGTTGGTCAGCCAGTCCTCTATCCAAGTTAGTATATTACCCCCAACCCAGTGGGATCTTACTTTGTGAATTATTAATCTTTTCTGTGACACCTGATCAAATGCCTTCTGGAAGTCCAGATACAACAGGATCTGCTTTGCTTGTTACATCTTCAAAGAATTCCAGAAACTTAGTCAAACACAATTTACCCTTCACAAAGCCATGCTGACTCTGTTGGATTGCATTTTGACTTTCCAAATGTCCCGTTACAACTTCCTTAATAATGGATTCCACTCTGGATTGAAGCACTACACAGGGCGAACTTCACTACCACATGTACAGGGCTGAGCCTAATGCAGCTAACGATGATGCACAGAGCGCACCTAACCAGAACCTGAATAAGTGGGGGACAAATGTGAACGGTGCCAGGGAGCTCAGGCCAACCATATCCACATGTTCTGCGCTTGCCCCAGACTTGTTGGTTACTGGGATGACCTTCTTTGAGGCAATGTGCAGGGCTGTGGCAATGAGGGTGGAGACATGCCCAAAAGTGGTGGGGCGGGATTCTGCGGACATCGGCGGGGTGGGCAACTCTGGCGGGAAGGAGTGGCGTGAACCAATCCGGCGTTGGGCTGTCCCAAAGGTGCAGAATCCTCCGCACCTTCAGGGGCTAGGCCGGCCGCGCCGGCCAGCGGGGAAGGGATTTGGTGCCACGTCAACCGGCGCCGAAGGGACTACGCCAGCCGGCGCATGCGCGGGAGTGCCAGTGAGTGCTGGTGTCATCTCAGCGCATGCGCAGGGAGGGGTTTATCTCCGCGTCGGTCATCGCGGAGGAATAGCAGCCGCGCGGAGGAATAGAGTGCCCTCACGGTGCAAGCCCACCGCGGATCGGTGGGCCCCGATCGTGGGCCAGGCCACTGTGGGGGCACCTCCCAGGGCCAGATCCCCCCGCGCCCCCCCGAGAACCCCGGAAGCCGCCCGCGCCGCTAGGTCCCGCTGGTAAGGACCTACTCTAATTTACGCCGCGGGACCGGCAAAATATGGGCGGCCACCTGGGCCATCGCGGGCCGGAGAATCGCGGGGGGCTTCTGCCAGCAACCTCCGACCGGCGCGGCGCAATTCCCACCCCCGCCAAATCTCCGGCGCCGGAGAATTCGGCAGCCAGCCGGGCGCGATTCACGCCGCCCCCCGGCGATTCTCCGACCCGGCGGGGGGTCGGAAAATCCTGCCCTTGGTCTTCGGGGTTTCAGATCAGTCAGAAATCTTCATAGGGAGGTGGCCGACGCCCTAAACTTTCCCTCATGAATGCTCGCCAGAGTATCCTGATCAACTCGCAATCGGCAACAATTCAGGAAAGTCAGGGGGCAGATTTGAATATGGTAGCCATCACAGAGGAGAACAAAGAACAAAGAACAAAGAAATGTACAGCACAGGAACAGGCCCTTCGGCCCTCCAAGCCCGTGCCGACCATACTGCCCGACTAAACTACAATCTTCTACACTTCCTGGGTCCGTATCCTTCTATTCCCATCCTATTCATGTATTTGTCAAGATGCCCCTTAAATGTCCCTATCGTCCCTGCCTCCACTACCTCCTCCGGTAGTGAGTTCCAGGCACCCACTACCCTCTGCGTAAAAAACTTGCCTCGTACATCTACTCTAAACTTTGCCCCTCTCACCTTAAACCTATGCCCCCTAGTAATTGACCCCTCTACCCTGGGGAAAAGCCTCTGACTATCCACTCTGTCTATGCCCCTCAGAATTTTGTATACCTCTATCAGGTCGCCCCTCAACCTCCTTCGTTCCAGTGAGAACAAACCGAGTTTATTCAATCGCTCCTCATAGCTTATGCCCTCCATACCAGGCAACATTCTGGTAAATCTCTTCTGCACCCTCTCTAAAGCCTCCACATCCTTCTGGTAGTGTGGCGACCAGAATTGAACACTATACTCCAAGTGTGGCCTAACTAAGGTTCTATACAGCTGCAACATGACTTGCCAATTCTTATACTCAATGCCCCGGCCAATGAAGGCAAGCATGCCGTATGCCTTCTTGACTACCTTCTCCACCTGTGTAGCCCCTTTCAGTGATCTGTGGACCTGTACTCCTAGATCTCTTTGACTTTCAATACTCTTGAGGGTTCTACCATTCACTGTATATTCCCTACCTGCATTAGCCCTTCCAAAATGCATTACCTCACATTTGTCCAGGTTAAACTCCATCTGCCATCTCTCCGCCCAAGTCTCCAGACAATCTAAATCCTGCTGTATCCTCAGACAGTCCTCATCGCTATCCGCAATTCCACCAACCTTTGTGTCGTCTGCAAACTTACTAATCAGACCAGTTACATTTTCCTCCAAATCATTTATATATACTACAAAGAGCAAAGGTCCCAGCACTGATCCCTGTGGAACACCACTGGTCACAGCCCTCCAATTAGAAAAGCATCCCTCCATTGCTACCCTCTGCCTTCTATGGCCTAGCCAGTTCTGTATCCACCTTGCCAGTTCACCCCTGATCCCGTGTGACTTCACCTTTTGTACCAGTCTACCATGAGGGACCTTGTCAAAGGCCTTACTGAAGTCCATATAGACAACATCTACTGCCCTACCTGCATCAATCATCTTAGTGACCTCCTCGAAAAAATCTATCAAGTTAGTGAGACACGACCTCCCCTTCACAAAACCGTGCTGCCTCTCACTAATACGTCCATTTGCTTCCAAATGGGAGTAGATCCTGTCTCGAAGAATTCTCTCCAGTAATTTCCCTACCACTGAAGTAAGGCTCACCGGCCTGTAGTTCCCGGGATTATCCCTGCCACCCTTCTTAAACAGAGGAACAACATTGGCTATTCTCCAGTCCTCCGGGACATCCCCTGAAGACAGCGAGGATCCAAAGATTTCTGTCAAGGCCTCAGCAATTTCCTCTCCAGCCTCCTTCAGTATTCTGGGGTAGATCCCATCCGGCCCTGGGGACTTATCTACCTTAATATTTTTTAAGACACCCAACACCTCGTCTTTTTGGATCACAATGTGACCCAGGCTATCTACACCCCCTTCTCCAGACTCAACATCTACCAATTCCTTCTCTTTGGTGAATACTGATGCAAAGTATTCATTTAGTACCTCGCCCATTTCCTCTGGCTCCACACATAGATTCCCTTGCCTATCCTTCAGTGGGCCAACCCTTTCCCTGGCTACCCTCTTACTTTTTATGTAAGTGTAAAAAGCCTTGGGATTTTCCTTAACCCTATTTGCCAATGCCTTTTCATGACCCCTTCTAGCCCTCCTGACTCCTTGCTTAAGTTCCTTCCTACTTTCCTTATATGCCACACAGGCTTCGTCTGTTCCCAGCCTTTTAGCCCTGACAAATGCCTCCTTTTTCTTTTTGACGAGGCCTACAATATCACTCGTCATCCAAGGTTCCCGAAAATTGCCGTATTTATCTTTCTTCCTCACAGGAACATGCCTGTCCTGTATTCCTTTCAACTGACACTTGAAAGCCTCCCACATGCCAGATGTTGATTTGCCCTCAAACATCCGCCCCCAATCTATGTTCTTCAGTTCCCGCCTAATATTGTTATAATTAGCCTTCCCCCAATTTAGCACATTCATCCTCGGACCACTCTTATCCTTGTCCACCAGTACTTTAAAACTTACTGAATTGTGGTCACTGTTACCGAAATGCTCCCCTACTGAAACATCTACCACCTGGCCGGGCTCATTCCCCAATACCAGGTCCAGTACCGCCCCTTCCCTAGTTGGACTGTTTACATATTGTTTTAAGAAGCCCTCCTGGATGCTCCTTACAAACTCTGCCCCGTCTAAGCCCCTGGCACTAAGTGAGTCCCAGTCAATATTGGGGAAGTTGAAGTCTCCCATCACCACAACCCTGTTGTTTTTACTCTTTTCCAAAATCTGTCTACCTATCTGCTCCTCTATCTCCCGCTGGCTGTTGGGAGGCCTGTAGTATACCCCCAACATTGTGACTGCACCCTTCTTATTCCTGATCTCTACCCATATAGCCTCACTGCCCTCTGAGGTGTCCTCTCGCTGTATAGCTGTGATACTCTCCTGAACAAGTAGCGCAACTCCGCCTCCCCTTTTACATCCCCCTCTATCCCGCCTGAAACATCTAAATCCTGGAACGTTTAGCTGCCAATCCTGCCCTTCCCTCAACCAGGTCTCTGTAATGGCAACAACATCATAGTTCCAAGTAGTAATCCAAGCTCTAAGTTCATCTGCCTTACCCGTAATGCTCCTTGCATTAAAACATATGCACTTCAGGCCACCAGACCCGCTGTGTTCAGCAACTTCTCCCCGTCTGCGCTGCCTCAGAGCCACACTGTCCCTATTCCCTAGTTCTCCCTCAATGCTCTCACCTTCTGACCTATTGCTCCCGTGCCCACCCCCCTGCCATACTAGTTTAAACCCTCCCGTGTGACACTAGCAAACCTCGCGGCCAGGATATTTATGCCTCTCCGGTTTAGATGCAACCCGTCCATCTTATACAGGTCACACCTGCCCCGGAAGAGCTCCCAGTGGTCCAGATAACAGAAACCCTCCCTCCTACACCAGCTGTTTAGCCACGTGTTTGTCTGCTCTATCTTCCTATTTCTAGCCTCACTGGCACGTGGCACAGGGAGTAATCCCGAGATTACAACCCTCGAGGTCCTGTCTTTTAACTTTCTGCCTAGCTCCCTGAACTCCTGCTGCAGGACCTCATGCCCCTTCCTGCCTATGTCGTTAGTACCAATATGTACAACGACCTCTGCCTGTTTGCCCTCCCCCTTCAGGATTCCCTCTACCCGTACGGAGACATCCTGGACCCTGGCACCAGGGAGGCAACATACCATCCTGGAGTCTCTTTCACGTCCACAGAAGCGCCTATCTGTGCCCCTGACTATAGAGTCCCCTATAACTATTACTCTTCTGCGCTTTGACCCTCCCTTCTGAACATCAGAGCCAGCCGTGGTGCCACTGCTCTGGCTGCTGCTGTTTTCCCCTGATAGGCTATCCCCCCCGACAGTATCCAAAGGGGTATATCTGTTCGAGAGGGGGACAACCACAGGGGATTCCTGCACTGACTGCCTGCCCTTTCTGGTGGTCACCCATTTCTCTGCCTGCACCTTGGCTGTGACCACACTTACATAACTGCGATCTATGACGCTTTCCGCCACCTGCATGCTCCTAAGTGCATCCAATTGCTGCTCCAACCGAACCATGCGGTCTGTGAGGAGCTGCAGTTGGGTGCACTTTCTGCAGATGAAGCCATCCGGGACACTGGAAGCCTCCCGGACCTGCCACATCTCACAGTCAGAGCACAGCACCCCTCTAACTGACATTGCGTCAATTAATTAAAATTAAAATTTGTCTTTTTTTTTTTTTAATACCTTTTTTAAATTTCAAAGTTACTGTCAACTATCTGTTTCCTAGCACTAGATTTCTAATAGAAATGCGATAGCTAACTATAATATTCTCCGATCTCTGGCTTAGATATCCTCTAAATTATAATTAAGTTATTATGTTTAATTAGATCCCAAATACTCAAAAAAATTTAGGTTAGAATCCCAACCAGCCACTCAGGTCACAGCTTTTCTGTGATGTCACTTCAGTTTCCCCCCGACACACACAATTTGAAAAACAGGTATAAAAGTAAAAATCACTTGCTTACCTTCTGAGATGTTCTCAGGTTCTCTCGCTGACAGAGACTGCTCCTCCACCTCCAATCCTTGACCTGCACAATGCTAATAATATAATAATATAATATGGCACTTACCTTACACCAATGGGTCTTATTATTAGGTTAGAGGAGGAGGGCGGGTGGGAGACACTACACGTGTAGTGTCTCGGGTTTCCTCTCCACCAGAATTTATTGGGGGGGGGGGGCACTTGCCAGAGGTCGAACTTCCGGTTCCCGCCGAAATCCAAAGGGCTGCTCCTGTAAAGGTAAGTGCTTTTAAACTAACTACTCACCTCCCAGAAGGCCCCTGCGCACCGCTGCCGCCGAAATCCAAAGGGCTGCTCCTGCAAAGGTAAGTGCTTTTAAACTAACTTTACGTGCTAGAGAAACTAAGAGGTCTAAAAATCGATAAATCTCCGGGCCCAGATGGGCTTCGTCCTAGAGTTCTAAAGGAGATAGCTGAAGAAATAGTGGAGGCGTTAGTTATGATCTTTCAAAAGTCACTGGAGTCAGGGAAAGTCCCAGAGGATTGGAAAATCGCTGTTGTAACCCCCCTGTTCAAGGCGGGAACAAGAAAAAGATGGAAAATTAGCCTAACCTCGGTTGTTGGCAAGATTCTAGAATCCATCGTTAAGGATGAGATTTCTAAATTCTTGGAAGCGCAGGGTCGGATTAGGACAAGTCAGCATGGATTTAGTAAGGGGAGGTCGTGCCTGACAAACCTGTTAGAGTTCTTTGAAGAGATAACAAATAGGTTGACCAAGGAGAGCCAATGGATGTTATCTATCTTGACTTCCAAAAAGCCTTTGATAAGGTGCCTCACGGGAGACTGCTGAGTAAAACAAGGGCCCATGGTATTCGAGGCAAGGTATTAACATGGATTGATGATTGGCTGTCAGGCAGAAGGCAGAGAGTTGGGATAAAAGGTTCTTTTTCGGAATGGCAACCGGTGACGAATGGTGTCCCGCAGGGTTCAGTGTTGGGGCCACAGCTGTTCTCTTTATATATTAACGAACTAGATGACGGGACTGGGGGCATTCTGGCTAAGTTTGCCGATGATACAAAGATAGGTGGAGGGGCAGGTAGTATTGAGGAGGTGGGGAGGCTGCAGAAAGATTTAGACAGTTTAGGAGAGTGGTCCAAGAAATGGCTGATGAAATTCAACATGGGCAAGTGTGAGGTCTTGCACATCGGAAAAAAGAATAGAGGCATGGACTATTTTCTAAACGGTGACAAAATTCATAATGCTGAAGTGCAAAGGGACTTGGGAGTCCTGGTCCAGGATTCTCTAAAGGTAAACTTGCAGGTTGAGTCCGCAATTAAGAAAGCAAATGCAATGTTGTCATTTATCTCAAGAGGCTTCGCATATAAAAGCAGGGATGTACTTCTGAAGCTTTATAAAGCACTAGTTAGGCCCCATTTAGAATACTGTGAGCAATTTTGGGCCCCACACCTCAGGAAGGACATACTGGCACTGGAGCGGGTCCAGCAGAGATTCACACGGATTATCCCAGAAATGGTAGGACTAACATACGATGAACGTCTGAGGATCCTGGGATTATATTCATTGGAGTTTAGGAGGTTGAGGGGAGATCTAATAGAAACTTACAAGATAATGAATGGCTTAGATAGGGTGGACGTAGGGAAGTTGTTTCCATTAGTAGGGGAGACTAGGACCCGGGGGCACAGCCTTAGAATAAAAGGGAGTCACTTTAGAACAGAGATGAGGAGAAATTTCTTCAGCCAGAGAGTGGTGGGTCTATGGAATTCATTGCCACAGAGGGCGGTGGAGGCCAGGACGTTGAGTGTCTTTAAGACAGAAGTTGATAAATTCTTGATTTCTCGAGGAATTAAGGGCTATGGAGAGAGAGCGGGTAAATGGAGTTGAAATCAGCCATGATTGAATGGTGGAGTGGACTCGATGGGCCGAATGGCCTTACTTCCGCTCCTATGTCTTATGGTCTAATGGTCTTATGGCAGCACCACCCAAAGCTGCGGACTGTCTGTCCGACCTGGCGGAATTTCTGAGGCTCAAGAAAATAAAATTCAGCATCCGGGGTCGGAAGAAGGCTTCCACAGTACAAGGAAGCCGTTCACCAACTTGTTCCAAGATCTGTTCGTAGCCAGCAACCAGTAGGGTAAGCTTGGGGGGAGGAGATGAGGGCGGGGGGGAGGTTAGGGGGAGAGACACAAACAAGCGCTGGGACAAAGAGGAAAAGGAAAGGGTGAGAGGGAGGGGGGGAATGGGGGAAGGGGGCGAAGGCAGTTGAAGAGAATGAGAGGGGCAAGGGACAAAATCGCAGAGGACTGGTCCGAGGGCAAGTTGAAAGCGAACCAAACTGTAAATAGACAATTGTAAATACATGCTCGAGCCATACTGGGGATTGTAACATTTGTATGCCGACTAAAGGGGAGTCACACCACAGCTGCCTGTAAATATATGTGCTAATTTTTGATGGACTTTTTTATTTTCCTTTTTGTGGCGTGGTTTTGTAACATGTAACCTATGAATTGTGAAATATAAGATGTGAAAACCCAATAAAAACACTTTTAAAAAAAAAGGGTTTCCAAGTTTCCCAACAACAGTCATTAAACTAACTGGTCTATAGTTTCCCACTTTCTGCCTTTCTCCCTTTTTGAACAGGGCTTCACATTCACCTTTTACCAATCCACTGGAATCTTTCCAGAATGCAGGAAATTTTGGAATATTATAACCAATGTCTCCACTATCTCTGCTACCACTTCCTTTAAGACCCCAGAGTGTAGGCTATCAGGCCTTGGGGACTTGTCTGTCTTTAGTCCCAATAGCTTACTTAGTTCCTTTTCCCTCATGATGGCAATTGTTTTAAGTTCCTCCTTTTCCACAACCTCTGCATGACCTGTTTCTATTGGGATTGTTCTCGTGTCCTCCACCGTGAAAACCGAAGCCAAATATTGATTTAGTGTCTCTGTCATTTATGTGTTCCCCGTTAACACCCCAGTCTCGTCCTCTATGGGACTAATGATGACTTTAGTTACTCTCTTCGTTCTTATATACTTAAAGAACCTTTTGCCAATAGTTTTTTGATATTTTGCGCCAGATTTCTTTCATAATTTACCTTCATTCTTTTTATTACTTTTTAGCAACCCTCTGTTGGTCTTTAAAAGTTTCTCAGTCCTCCAGCCTGCCACTGACCTTTGCAATATGGTATATCTTAGATTTTGCCTTTATGTTATCTTCAACCTCCTTGCTTACCCAAGGATGTATTTCCCCCTTCCGACAATCTTTCTTCATCTCTGGAATACATTTTAGTTGGGAAGAATTGAATATCTCCTTAAATAATTGCTGTTGTTCATCAACTGTCCGACCTTTTAGTCTTTCTGCTCTGTCCACCAGGGCCAAATCTGTCATCATGCATATGTAGCTTCCTTGGTTTAACACCAGAAAACCAGTATGGGACTCAAGTTTATTGCTCTCAAACTGAATTTGAAATTCAAGCATGTAATAATCACTCTACCCTAGAGGATCCTTTACTATCAGGTCTTTAATTAATCCCATCTCATTACACAACACTAAATCCAAATCAGCCTTCTCCCTGGCTGGTTTGATAACATATTGGCCGGAACTCTAGGTCATTGGGATCCTGTAGTCCCAGCGGCAGCGCAACCCCGCCCGCAGTTTTCCTGGCGGCATGGGGTGCCTTCATGGGAAATTCCAATGCAAGCGGTGGAAAGAGAGAATCCCACTGCCAGTAAACGGCACGCCACTGAGAACCACGCGGCTGGGGGACCGGAGAATCCTGCCCATTGTTCCAAGAAACAATCTCTAACTCACTCTATGAACTCTCCCTCGAAGCTACCCTTGCCAATTGTATTATTTAGTCTATATGCATATTAAAAACACCTATGATTATTGTTGTATGTTTATTACTACTATTAGGGGACCTCTAGATTACTTCCACCTGGGACTTTTTCCTTGCAATTTGTTATTTCTACCCACACTGATTCTAAGTCTTGATCTCCAGTGCCAATATCATTTCTCACTAAAACAGTGATCCCTTCCTTTATTAACAAAGTTACTCCATCTCCTTTTCCTTTCTGTCTATCCTTCTGAAATGCTGAGAACACTTGGATATCACCTCCCAGACTTGGTCTCCTTGTAACCATGTCTCAGGTACTCACCACCAAATTATAGCCTGTTGTCTCTATTTGCGCCCCCCCCCTCCCCCCCCCCCCCACGCACACACACACACACAATTTAGTTTAAAATCCTATCTGCAGCCCTAGTTATTCGATTTGCCAAGGCACTGGTCCCAGCATGATTCAAGTGGAACCCTTCCCAATGGAACAGCTCCGTCTTTCCCCTGTGCTGGTACCAATATCCCACGAACCGGAACCCATTTCTCCCACACCAATCTTTGAACCACACATTTACCTCTTTAATCTTTATTGACCCTTTGCTAATTAGCTCGTGGCTCAGGAAGTAATCTGGAAATTATTAGCCTTGTGGTTCTGCTTTTTAATTTAACCCCTAGCTGCTTATATTCCCTCCGCAGAACATCTTTCCTTGTTCTAACTGTATCATTGGTACCTACATGGACCATGTCAACTGGATCTTTTCCCTCCCACTCTGACTTACTCTGCAGCCCAGATGGAACCAGGTAGGCAACACAGCTTTTGGGACTCTCAATCCTAGCTACAGAGAACACATCTATTCCATAACTATACCATTCCCGGCTACGGCTACATTTCTCTTTTCTCCCCCCACTTGAAAGGCTCCCTGTACTGTGGTTCTTTGGTCAGTTTACTCATCCTCACTACAGTCCCCGCTCTCAGCCACAGAGGGTGCAAGAATCTCAAACCTGTTGGACAAGGGTAGGGGGTTGAGACTCCTGCAGTGCTACCACTACCTCCCTCACTTGTAGTCACACCCTTCTGTCCCTGAAAACTGAACTAGTTGAAGGTAGTTAATCTGAGGGCTGTGACTTTCCCCTGAAACACAGCGCTCCCCATAACTCTCCCCATCCCTGATGTGTCGTAGAGCGCGATTCTCCGGAAAGGTTTCTAAGTGTGGTAGCGAGCGTGACCTGCCGCGAGCTTGCCGGCACTCGACCCGCCAAGGCCGGCAACACTATTCAATGTTAATTGGCCCACTTAACGAGACCCCACGGGCTTCTCGCTGCAAATGAAGGCTTGCCAGTCGATTTGCTGGGACCGTGCTCGCCAGCCCCCCCCCCCCCCCCCCCCCCACCCCCTCCTCACCCGCCTCTCCCTAACAAGGTCGAGCAACACTTGCGCAGCCAGACCCACTCAGCTCGCAGTCATGGCGCCGGGACAATCAGCCCCAAGATTCATGGGTGCAGACCAGGGGAGGCTCCTCAATGCAGTGGAGGCCAGGAGGGATGTCCTGTTCCCCCAAGGGTCCCAGAAGGTGAGCCACAGGGCAGCCAGTGCCGCCTGGGATGAAATGGCAACGGCCGGAAGCTCAGGGAGTGTGACCGGGGGGACTGGCCTCCAGTATCATAAGAAGGTCAGTGACCTACACTGGGCAGTAAAGGCGAGTTTACATCAATGCCTCCACGTCCAAACCACTGCACCCCCACACGAGCATCCACTCTCCCAACTCTCCATGCAGCCCCCAAGCCTCCCTTCACCACACCTCTCGCTTCAATCCTCCCAACCCTTCCTTCATACACACCTTCCCACCACTGTGAACCACACGTGTGGCTAATGATGCCCTCTGTGTATCTCCACGGGAGAAGTTCTTCCACAATTGCCGGGAAAGGGCCCAGACTGGCAGAGGGCTGTCGGACATACAAATCTGCACCACCTTTGAGGAATGGGCCTTAGAGGTGACTGGCATGGCTGAGGACAGAGTGGTCACCAATGCGGAGATTGGCGCACGTCGCAGAGGCGAGGATCTACTGGGGCCCACACGGAGGACCAGTCACATGTGAGTTGTTATTGCCATACAGACTGACCAATCTCTCCCACTGACCACATCTCGATTCTCCCAAAGCTCCTCCCACTGAAGGCGCTGGCCCATTTCAGGTGGCCCCCTCTCCTGCCTCTCAGGAAAACACCTTGGAGGAAAGCTCTGAGCATACCACAATCGATGTGTCACAGCTGTCATCCCCACGCTCCACCAGCGCAGATACACACAGCTCGGTGGGAAACGTTAGTGGTCAGGCTTCTGGGGCACAATCTGGTGAGCACCTCACAGCTGCTGATGCAGATTAGGTGGAGGCAGAAACTTCCAGGCGAGACAGCACTCGGAGGTCTGCTAAATCTCAGGTACCAGCTGGGCCCCAGCCTGACGCGGAGCCTCTGGCACGCTGGCCACAGAGCCCCCAGAGGACACCCTCTAAGGGCATCGAAGCCCATGGGACGTGGTAAGCAGCTGATTGCCTCCACCTCAGATGTGCATCCTGGGGACACATCTTGACGTCGCAGTAGAGCAAGGAAGATTAAGCACGTTGATGATCCCTGAGGGCACCAGGGGAGGGAAAGAGAGGGTGGGGGGTGTAGGCAGGGGGTTGGGGGGGGGGGGTGAAATGGTGATGTGGCGAGTGGGGTGGCACCATCGGGAGAGTGGGGCATTGTTGGACACCTGTGACACATTAAAAACCCTTGACTACAAGCAGCATGACGTCTCTGTCACTTTCTTCTGCAATGCGGCACAACCTCCGAACCTTTGGCCGATCTCTCCAGGTATGCCCCCCCCTTGCCACAGCACTCACCCACCATCTGGCTGTGGACATGTCGCCAGAACTGTCCCATCCCCTGGGTGTTCGGATGCTGGCTGCTGCGTGTGTGGTGTTGCCTCCCGCAGTGTTCAATACCTGTGTCCGTGCATCACGGTCTGATTGGGATGCTAGGCAATGACTCTCACATGCTACATGGCCTGGCCACCCATGGGAATCAACTTGGGTTGTGTGAAGAACTCACTGAAGCATGATTGCTAATTCCCTATTAGCAATAGCTTTCAGTGCATGGTCAGAGGGAATTATGGTGATCGGTGGGGCAGACAGGCAGGAGCAAGGGTCGCATCCGGCACAGGTGCACCCGATCCAGGAGTTGGCATGGTGGTGCCATGCGCGGTTGCCGCCCCAGCGCCTCCCCACTTCCTTCCCCCTTCGCATGGTGGCACATTGCGTGGCAACATGGCGTAGTGCTATAGGGCCCGGCACAGAGCAAAAGAGGCCCCCACCACGAGAGGCCGGCCCGCCATCGGTAGGCCCCGATTGCAGGCCAGGCTACGGTGGAGGCCCCCCCCCCAGGGTCGGACCCCCTCCTCCCCACCAGGCCGCCCAGACAGGATGGATTGTGTGGAAATAGGGCTTAAGTGGTGATAATTGGTTTCTCGCCACGCTATGGCGAGATCTCAACTTCGCCTATGGGAACGGGCCGGTTGCATTGCAAACTGTTTTGCTCCTGGTGCGGTTCTCGTTTTTGGCCTCTCCCGCTATTCGCCTGCCTCGTTGCGCTTGAGCGTAAAGAGGCCAGAGAATCGTGCCTGTAATGTCTAAAGTTTGGACTCCAACTGATTGACTCTGAGTTGAAGATCCTCAAGCAACCAATATTTGCTACAGATGTGGTCACGATAAACTACAATGGGTTCCACAAACTCCTACCTACTGCAGCTATATCATATCGCTTGACCCTGCATCCCTACTTTATTCAATTAGATTTTCAATTTGTTTTTAATTTTACTCCTGGGGCGAAATTATCCGGTATCTGCGCGATGTCCACCGACTGGCGCCCAAAATGGCGCAAATCAGTCGGGCATCGCACCGCCCCAAAGGGGCGGAATGCTCCGCATCTTTAGGGGCCGAGCCCCAACCTTGAAGGGCTAGGCCCGCGCCGGACTAATTTCCACCCCGCCAGCTGGCGGAAAAGGCCTTTGGTGCCCCGCCAGCTGGTGCGGAAATGACATCTCCGGGCGGCGCATGCGCGGGAGCATCAGCGGCCGCTGGCGGCATTCCCGCGCATGCGCAGTGGAGGGAGTCTCTTCCTCCTCCGCCATGGTGGAGACCGTGGCGAAGGCGGATGGGAAAGAGTGCCCCCACGGCACAGGCCCGCCCGCGGATCGGTGGGCCCCGATCGCGATCCAGGCCACCGTGGGGGCACCCCCCGGGGCCAGATCGCCCCGTGCCCCCCCCCAGGACCCCGGAGCCCGCCCGCGCAGCCTTGTCCTGCCGGTAAGGTAGGTGGTTTAATCTACGCCGGCGGGACAGGCATTTTAGCGGCGGGACTTCGGCCCATTCGGGCCGGAGAATCGCGGGGGGGGCCCCGCCAACCGGCGCGGCGCGATTCCCGCCCCCGCCGAATATCCGGTGGTGGAGAATTTGGCAACCAGTGGGGGCGGGATTCACACCAGCCCCGGCGATTCTCCGACCCGGCGTGGGGTCGGAGAATCTCGCCCCTGATCTTTAGTTTTCACCCTAATTTGTTTCCTACCCAGCCTTCAATCTGAAAACAAGTCAAAAAAGGTAGAAGAGAAAAATACTCACCTACCAAACACTTGGCAGTGATATCACTGTGTTTTGAATGGTTGATGAAGGGTAAAAATAATAGTCAGAGACTCTGGGCAGGAGTCTCCCATCTGAAGGCAGAGTGTTGACGCCGTCGTAAAACTGGAGAGTTTAAGGAAGGTGTCATCGGACCGCTCTTTGTAGCGATCCTCTGCCCTACAGGAGGCCAGCACAGCACTGGAGCGACCCACGCCGCTCCAGCTGCCGATAGCGGCGTCAAATAGGTGCCACGGGTCTGCACATGTGCACAGCGACCGGCGCGAATGCGCGCATGCACGGTAGCTCCCTTCTCCACGCTGGCCCCGAGTCCTCTGTAGGATTACAGAGGCTGGCGCAGAGCAAAAGAGGCCCCCATCACGAGAGGCCGGCCCGCCGTCGGAAGGCCCCGATCGTGGGCCAGGCTACGGTGGAGGCCCCCCCCTGGGGTCAGACACCCCCTCTCCCCCCAGGCCACCCAGACAGGATGGATGCCGAGGTCCTGCAGGGTGAGACCAGGGGCGAGATTCTCCCACCCCCCCGCCGGGTCGGAGAATCGCTGTGGGCTGGCGTGAATCCCACCCCCGCCGGTTGCCGTATTCTCCGGCACTGGATATTCGGCGGGAGCGGGAATCGCGCCGTGCCGGTTGGCGGGCCCCCCCCCTGCGATTCTCCGGCCCGTATGGGCCGAAGTCTCGCTGCTAGGATGCCTGTCCCACCGGCGTGGATTAAACCACCTCTCTTACCGGCAGGACAAGGCGGCGCGGGCGGGCCCCGGGGTCCTGGGGGGGGGGCGCGGGGCGATCTGGCCCGGGGGGTGCCCTCACGGTGGCCTGGCCCGCGATCGGGGCCCACCGATCCGCGGGCGGGCCTGTGCCGTGGGGGCACTCTTTTCCTTCCGCCTTCACCACGGTCTCCACCATGGCGGAGGCGGAAGAGACTCCCTCCACTGCGCATACGCGGGGTGCCGTGAGTGGCCGCTAACACTCCCGCGCATGCCTAGCCCCTCAACGTTAGGGCTCGGCCCCCCAAGATGCGGATGATTCCGCACCTTTGGGGCGGCGCGATGGCTGACTGATTTGCGCCGTTTTTGGCGGCGGTCAGTGGACATCGCGCCGATACCGGAGAATTCCGCCCCAGAACGGCACTGGTGGGACTCGGGCTTTTTTGGGTGGTCACTCAGCCCATCCTGGGCGGAGAATCGCCGGGGCGGCCCCGTAGAGCGGCCCCCGACCGGAGCTGCGCCGGCGCCAATGGCACCGATTCTCCGCTCACCGGAGAATCGGCGGACCGGCGTTTGGGCGGCGTCGCGTGAAATGCGCCCGATCCGCTGATTCTCCGACCCAGCGTGGGCTGAGAGAATCCCGCCCCCTGTTCACAGACGTTCCTAGTCTCCTCGTGTACCTAGCACCGGAGGGTGAGTGATCTCCAGCATCTACTGCTTTGGTTCAGAAAATATGCTGAGATTTTGTGGTATTCCATCGATCTTCTGCACTGTCTTTCCTTGCAGAGAGAATTAAAGTTATTGAGTGACTCTTAGAAACATGGGGTGTCATTCTCCGCCGGCGGGAGTCTCCGTTTTGCCGGTGCCCGGGGGTTTCCCGACGGCGTGGGGCTGCCCCACAATGGGAAACCCCATTGACCGGCCGGTGTTACGGAGACTCCCGCCGGCCGGTCGGAGCAGAAATGTGGCGGGGCGGGTAGGAGAATTTCGCTCAAGGTTGCAGATATATGCAGCTACTGCTAGGTGTGCATGTGATGAGAGAGAGAATCAACATTCCATCAAGCTGGGGAGGCGGTAAATGTTTGTGAAGTGAGAAAGGAACCATCAGAGAAGCTGTGTAGTGAGCCACTGTAATAGGAGATGTAAGGTAGGACCTGCAGTACAGGTTTGCCGGTAGCTCCTGCCGGCTGGCTCCGCCCACGGAGAGCTGTATAAATATACATGACCTCCAGTGCCCTGCCATTTCTCCAGCTGCAGCAGGAGGCCACACATCTGACTGTAATAAAGCCACAGTTGTACCCAACTTTAGTCTTTGTGCAATTGATCGTGCATCAATTTATTACAGTCAGATTTTCCACAGAATGGATATCAGAATTAAGCCCGATCGCCTGAAGCTGGATCCGCACTCGCCCGACGCCAGGAAAGACTTTACTCACTGGCTGGCATCAACGCGGCGGACCCCGCGCCAACGGAGGCACAGAAGATAAATGTCCTGTACTCCAGACTGAGCTCCAGCTTGTTCCCGTTGATCCAAGACGCCACGACTTACACAAAAGCAATGGAACTCCTTGAAGAAAACTACGCGGAGAAGACGAACATGCTCTTCGCCAGGCATGTACTTGCCACCCGCTCGCAACTACCTGATGAGTCCATCGAAGACTTCTGGCGCGCCCTAATTCCACTCGTCCGGGACTGTGGCTGTCAGGCTGTCACGGCCGCCGAACACTCGATTCTCCTCACGCGCGATGCCTTCGTGACGGGATTGTGTCGGACCGCATCCGAGAACGATTGCTGGAAGGGGCCACGCTCGAACTGGCGGAGACGAAAACCTTGGCACTCTCCATGGCGGTCGCATCCCGTAACGTACAATCGTACCTCTCCCGCCACGCTGCCCACCCTTCACTCCTTCCGACCCCTCCTGGACCCCGCCGACGACCTCCTCAGCCGGGGCCCTGCCTTCGCAATACGCCTGCGCTGTGCGCCAATCCGCGCACCCCGGGTGTCCTCGTTGCTACTTCTGCGGTCAGCAGAAGCACCCCCGCCAACACTTCCCGGCCTGCACTGCCGTTTGTAAATCCTGCAGTAAGAAGGGCCACTTCAAGGCTGTGATCGCGCCCGCTATCGCCCCCTCCCCCACACCAGACGCACAATGGGAGCCGCCATCTTCTCCTCCCGTGCCCATGTGCAACCAATGGGCGCAGCCATCTTGTCCCGACCCCGCAATGTGCGCACCATGGGCGCCGCCATCTTGTTCCCCACAGTGTCTCCGGACATCCCGACATCGGAACCGCACATGCTCGCCACCCGAAGCATCCGATGGCTACCCACAGCTCGCTTCGGTTACGCTAGACCAATCTCGCCCGCACAACATGGACACCGCGTCGACAACGGTTGAAATCAACGGCCACGCGACCTCGTGCCTGTTGGACTCCGGGAGCACCAAAAGCTTTGTTCGCCCAGATACGGTAAGGCGCTGCTCCTTCACGGTCCACCCTGCTAATCAAAGGATCTCCCGAGCCTCCGGATCCCACTCTGTCCCGATCCGAGGCTTTTGTACAGTCACCCTCACTGTCCAGGGTGTAGAATTTAGTAACTTCCGCCTCTATGTCCTTCCTAATCTCTGCGCTGTCCTCCTGTTGGGCCTGGACTTCCAGTGCAACCTCCAGAGCCTCACCCTCAAATTCGGCAGGCCCTTACCCCCCATTACCGTTTGCGGCCTTGCGACCTTTAAGGTCGATCCCCCCTCCCTTTTTGCCAATCTAACTGTGGATTGCAAGCTTGTTGCCACTAGGAGCTGACGGTACAGCACCCAGGACAAGACCTTCATCAGGTCCGAAGTCCAGCGGCTGCTTAAGGAGGGTATTACCTAGGCCAGCAGCAGCCCCTGGAGAGCCTAGGTGGTAGTGGTTAAAACTGGGGAGAAACACAGGATGGTCGTGGACTACAGCCAGACCATCAATCGGTACACGCAGCTCGATGCGTACCCCCTCCCACCCATATCTGATATGGTCAATCAGATTGCGCAGTACCGGGTCTTCTCAACAATTGACCTGAAATCCGCTCCCCATCCGAAGTCGGACCAGCCATACACTGCCTTCGAGGCGGACGGTCGCCTCTACCACTTCCTTAGGGTCCCTTTTGGTATCACAAATGGGGTCTCGGTCTTCCAAAGAGAGATGGACCGAATGGTGGACCAGTACGGTTTGCGGGCCACCTTTCCGTACTTAGATAATGTCACCATCTGCGGCCATGACCAGCAGGACCACGATGCCAACCTTGATAAATTCCTCCGCACTGCCACTCTTCACAACCTGACCTACAACAAAGAGAAGAGTGTTTTCAGCACGACCCCGATAGTCTTGGCTACGTAGTCCAAAACGGACTTCTCGGGCCCGACCCCGAGCGCAAGCGCCCCCTCATGGAACTTCCCCTTCCCCACTGCCCCAAGACCCTCAAACGCTGCCTGGGGTTCTTTTCCTACTACGCTCAGTGGGTCCCAAACTATGCGGACAAGGCTCGCCCACTCATTCAGTCCACCCAATTCCCCCTTGCGGGCAAGGCACAACATGCTTTCGCCCGCATCAGAGCACACATCGCCAAGGCAGGGATGCGCGCAGTGGACGAGTCACTGCCTTTCCAAGTAGAAAGCGACGCTTTAGACGTCGCCCTTGCCACCACTCTAAACCAGGCATGCAGACCCGTGGCATTCTTTTCCCGCACCCTTCATGCCTCTGAAATTCGACACTCATCCGTCGAGAAGGAGGCCCAAGCTATCGTTGAAGCTGTGCGGCATTGGAGGCATTACCTGGCCGGTAAGAGATTCACTCTCTTTACAGACTAACAGTCAGTAGCCTTCATGTTCAATAACACACAGCGGGGCAAGATCAAAAATGATAAAATCTTGCGGTGGAGAATCGAGCTCTCCACCTATAATTACAAGATCTTGTATCGCCCCGGTAAACTCAAAGAGCCCCCAGACGCTATCTCCCGAGGTACATGTGCCAGTGCACAAGTGGACCAACTCCGGGCCCTACACGACAGCCTTTGTCACCCGGGGTCACTCGATTGTACCATCTGGTCAAAGCTCGCAATCTGCCCTACTCCGTCGAGGAAGTAAGGACAGTCACCAGGGACTGCCAGATCTGTGCGGCGTGCAAGCCACACTTCTACCGGCCGGACCTTGCACGCCTGGTGAAGGCTTCCCGCCCCTTTGAACGCGTGGATTTCAAAGGGCCCCTTCCCTCCACCGACCATAACACGTACATTCTCAGTGTGGTTCCCATGCCCCGATATGACATCTGCCACCGTCATCAAGGCCCTCAGCACCATCTTCGCTCTGTTCGGTTTCCCCGCCTACATCCACAGTGACAGGGGATCCTCATTCATGAGCGATGAGCTGCATCAGTTCCTGCTCAGCAGGGGTATAGCCTCCAGCAGGACGACCAGCTACAACCCCCGGGGAAACGGGCAAGTAGAACGGGAAAATGGGATGGTTTGGAGGGCCATCCAGCTGGCCCTACGGTCCAGGAACCTCCCAGCCTCTCGCTGGCAGGAGGTCCTCCCTGACGCTCTACACACAATCCGGTCACTACTGTGCACCGCCACTAATAACACACCCCATGAAACTGGTTTTACCTTCCCCAGGAAGTCCACATCCGGGGTGTCGCTCCCGACTTGGCTCGCTGCCCCAGGACCGGTCCTTCTCCGTAGGCACGTCCGACTCCACAAGGCGGACTCCTTGGTGGACAGGGTTCATTGCTCCACGCCAACCCTCAATATGCCTACGTTGAGTTCCCCGACAGCCGCCAAGATACTGTCTCATTCAGGGACCTGGCACCATCAGGTTCCACCCCAACACACACCCCCACCAATGCGCCCCCCCCCCCCCCCACCTCCCACCGCGCCGCCAATATTGACCCCACTAGACCTCCCCTTTTCCGCACAAGAGGATGATGAGGACTTTGGCACGCTCCCGGAGTTCCCCGATGACTGGCCAGCATCAGCACCGCCACCACCGCCATCGGTGCCACCTCCACTACCGCCAGCACCGACTTCGCCGCCACCGTTACGCCGCTCCCAATGAAGCACCAGAGCACCGGACTGGCTGAACCTTTGACGGACTCCAGACTGTCAACATGGACTCTTCTTTCCCTACCACTGTACATAATTGCACTAATTGCATATAGTTTCATGTCACCCCCGCAGGACTCATTTTTAACAGGGGGTGAATGTGGTGAACCACTGTAATAGGAGATGTAAGGTAGGACCTGCACTACAGGTTCGCCGGTAGCTCCTGCCAGCTGGCTCCGCCCACGGAGAACTGTATAAATATGTATGACCTCCAGTGCCCTGCCATTTCGCCAGCTGCTGCAGGAGGCCACACATCTGGCTGTAATAGAGCCACAGTTGTACCCAACTTTAGTCTTTGTGCAATTGATCATGCATCAAGCTGGTAATTATGCAAAGGATATCAAGGAAGAAGAGAATGTGACTTGTGTCACAACGCAGACTTTCATCTGTTCCCATAATAAGTTTTTTCCTTTCGCCAACTTTTTGCCAGAGACTTATAGCTTGAGGATCGCCATTCCACATCAAGAATGACTGACCAGGAGTTTCTCACACTCTTGCTGCCTGCCATTGGCATGTTGGAAGCATTTTGTAGGTTGATATTCAACCTATTACCCGTGTTATGAACACACTTTCCTTGGCCATGAAACCCTGGGGTGGAAAGCAAACCCAGAAGCCTCTGGCTGAGAGGCCAGGATGCTATTCACTGTGCCACAAGACCTCTGATGTATAATTTGCAATTAGAATAAGAAGGGATATATAGTATGGCTTTGTCGTGGGAGGCGATAGAGAGTAGGGTATTGTTGAATGTTGGGGGGAAAGGGAAAGGACTACTGCCGTGTGCTGTTGAGAGAGATTGAGGAATAAAGAGCTGTACCCACCCTTTCTACTTTTGAGAGAGGCCATTGAATAAATTTTATGCAGGATTTACGGATGATTCTACTGGAGCTGAACATCTCTATCTATACCTACCGGACATGGTCTTTTTGATCTTCCTGACACTGGCTGGAGAAAGAACTTCTCTCCTCATCCTGGTCTCTTCCTGCAGGACCTCCATGCTGGCCTCAGAGAACCCATGATTCATTTTGAAGTAATTATCTTTTCAGAAATGAAATTGAAATTTTGCAAATGTAATGCAACCTGGCTTTATGAGGTGTATTCCTGCTTTAGATAAGCCTCTGGTTGGCCCACTGAAAAACATGCCATAGAAATGGTTCCCCGATGGGTCAGTTAGTTAGATCAGAAACGCATTGAGGAGGCTGTTTGGAATTAAAATATCGGAATCAGGGAAAATGGCTCCCACTTAATCTAATTTCTGCCCACTTAAATTTTTACGACCCCAAATCAGGTCATTAATAAGGCTCGGGTAAAAGGTAAGACAGCGGCCTATAAAGCCATGGACTGATGACATGATTGACATTCCAACGTGAACTTAATTGAATATTAGGGAGAGGCCCATGCTATGCGATGCCCAGCAACAGACCCATGAGGTTGCACTGACTACCTGTGGTAAGTTTTAAGTTCATTGCTTTTTAGAAATCCTTTGAAGGTCAGGAGGAGCAAGAAATGCTTGGGCCTCACCTCTTCAACCATCCAACAAGGTGCCAGACCCTGCTTTCCTCCTCCCAATTTCTGCCCCGATGTCTGGCTGACCCAACCTAAAAGTAAAGAGACAAAATCAAGCTGCATTTAGAGTTTTCCTCCTTCACCTTCCCAGCTTCTGCCAGGTTTCTCCTAAAATGGGCGGCAGTTAGAATTGCTTGGGTCACTTGCCCTGGAATTGCCAGAAGCCGCCTGATTCCAATTGTTACCTCTCTCCTGAGCAGGCGATGACACTGTCCCCCAAAGCCGACTTCCTTTTTTGTCAAATGCTTGTTGGTTCCTGACAATATCACCAGGACCCGAATGCTATAGGTAACCTGAGCAGAAGCAATTGCAAGTTTCCTGCCAGACGAGAAGTGGAATGCGGCTGGTAGAGGCCAGAAAAGGTCCGTTTTAAATTATATTTGGAAAGATTGGCTGACAGTGCGACAGATTATAGTGGGAGAAATTGTGGAGGTGGTACTAGCTGTAATTTCAAAGGAGTAATTGCACTGATTGTGTTAAATCATTATTTTGAGATTAATGCTGGTGTCATATTCAAATATAATTCACATTCATGTATAGTTTATTGTGTCATCAGAGTTCAGAGTAGAAATGTATAACAAACTAGCCTGAATCTTTAACACACCTTTTATGCACTTACTTAAAAGGTTTGTAATTGATTTATATTCTAAGTTCTTCTGAATGTGGTTACATTAACCACCAGTCTGAGCTGGGAGGCTCTAAAATATTTATTAGCGATAGCTATAGACTTGAACGGCAAGTATTTGTGGGCTGATAATATCTTTGTGGCTTAGGCTGATACAACGATCAAAGAGACTCATTAACACAATCTCATTTGTTCAATATCCTTTATGGGAATAAAAATATATTGAATGTGTTTGTCACCTGAGAAATGTGCAGAAACAGCTTAAGAACTGGGTGGCAACTTGGTCACCCCATAGATGTCCAAAACCTATCTGATGCATTTTTAGGTGTAATTCGGACAAGTAGCACCCTTGTCTGTTTTTGGTAGGAGACTGCTGAAAAATGCAATTTGGGATGGTTCCCTAATCCCTGGTGTTGCTCAAATGGTACACAGCACTTATATGGTCACTGATATGCTGAAAATGTTTAAGTAGAAGTCAGATTCTGTTAGTTTATGGTGGGGCGAGAGAATTTTTCACCCCATTTTTGGGGTGCAAGATTGGCGGCGAATCGAGCTGGAAATCCAAAACAGCTTTTACGCTGGCCGGGTTTCCCCGCTCGATTGCCCCTGCCCCCCCCCCACCAATGACATAAGAGGGTTCATAACTTCAAAAGTCGGGGTCCCCATTTACATCTAATTGATGGTGGGCACGATTTAATGCACAAGTTTTGAATTGTGGTAGCAAACAGGAACTGCCGTGAGCTCTCCGGCACTCGGCTTGGCGAGAAGGTCACCACAATCCACTTAATCCAATCCACTTGCTCCACTTAAGGAGGCCGCACGGGCTTCAGGCTGCACATCAAGTCTCGCCGATTTGCCGGGATCGTGTTCGCCAGCCCCCGCTAACGGGTAGGGGAACACATAAACTGCTCTTGCACAGTCAACCCCACTCGCAGCCATGGTGCTGAGACTACCGGCCCCAGAATTCAGGAATGCAGACCTGAGTAGGCTCCTAGAGGCGGTTGAGGCCAGGAGGGATGTCCTGTTCCCCCGACGGTCCTGGAGAATGAGCCACAGGCCAGCCAGTGCCAAGTGGGAGGAAGTGGGAGCACCCACCACCTCGGGCAGCATCACTAGGAGGACTAGCACCCAGTGCCGCAAGGTCAAAGACCTACACTGGGCCACACGGGTGAATTGGCACCGCAACCCCCCCCCCCCATCCACTGGAATGCGCCTGACACCACCCCCACCTAGCTCCATGCAGCCCACACCGCCCCTGCCCGAAACCTTCTCCCCCCCCGCCAAGCCCCGTTCCCAACCAACCAACCTCCAATGCCTCCCCCGCAGTGGACCATGCATGCAGCTAATGATGCCCTCTTTGTGTCTCCGCAGGAGAGGTTGCCCCACAACCATCAGGAGAGGGCCTACATGGGCAGTGGGGTGCCGGACATCAAAATCCTCACCACCTTCGAGGAACAGGCCCTAGAGGCTACGGGGATGGCCGACGACAGCGGTTATCAACGCGGAGATCGGCACATGGCAGAGCTGAGGATCCACCAGGCCCCACCCAGATGGACTGTCAAACGAGAGTTGTTAATGACATTCGGACTGACCCATCCCTCCTACTGATCACATATCCATTCTCCCGCGGAACTTTCAGCCGACGGCCCATCCGGGGTGATCCTCCCCCTGCCTCCCATAAGAACACCTCGGAGGAGATCTCTGAGGATGCCACCACAGATACGTCTCTGTTATCCCCATCCTTCACCAGCGCAGAGAGAGACACCTCGGTGGCCAGTGTTCGTGACAGGCTTCTGGGGCACATTCTGGTAAGCACCACACAGTCGCTGATGCACATCAGGTGGAGACAAGAACCCCCAGATGAGACAGCAATTGGAGGGCTGCTGGATCCCAAGATCCAGCTGGGTCCCAGTCAGATGCTGAGCCTCTGGACCAGGTTTACCCGGAGCTGATACTGACTTTAGGGTCTGGCCGTGATATTTAGAGGAGATGTCAGCGACACTCCATCAGATCCATAGCCGATTGGAGGAGTCCCAGAGGCTACGGGCACAGGGGATGGCGCCGGCAAAGCGTGGAACTGAGGCCAATACTGTTAGAGTGGTGACCGCAGTGGAGAGCCTGGTGCACAACATCAGCAGCATGAGTGGAGGTGTCCAAGGTGTGGTTCAGTCAGTGACGGCATTGGCTGAGGGCCTCGGTAGATGGTCCGATTTACAGGGGGATGTGACCCAGTACCAGGCCTTGATGAGGCGCTGTGGGACCTGTCCCTGTCTCAGATGGGAACAGCCAAGGCGCTGCGCAGCATTGCCAATACTCTGCAAAGCATGTCCCAGTCACTGAGGTGAATCACCGAGGGCTTCGACACATTGTACAGATACTGGGGAGCCTCCAGGACTGGCACAGCCAGATGTGCTGGGGCAGCCGTGGCTCAGTTCAGCTGCCCCTTCATCCCAAAGTGAATTCCAGGGCCCTATGGGCACCGACCGGGAGGAGGAGGCGCTGGGTGCCAACCTGGACTCATCCTCTGGAGTGGTGACGGTGGCCACCAGCTCCCCCAAGTTCCACCCCGCTGACGATGCCACGTCTCACAGTCAGCACGCAGGACTGGGTGGCACGGCTGTGCATGTGCCGCCGTCAAGTGTGCCGGGATCCTCTGGCCCCAGAGAACGCCCGCCAGAGATATCGAAGGCCACGGGACGTGGTAAGCAGCTGGTTGCCGGTTGCCTTCACCTCTGGTGTGCACCCTGGGGAAACACCTAGAAGCAGTGGTAGAGCAAGGAAGATAAGCATGTCAAAGACGACTGAGAGGGCACTGGGGAAGGGGTGGAGGGCTGTAGGTCGGGGGTAATGGGGGAGTGTGCATTGGGAGAGTGGCGGGATGAGGGGATGGTGGGAAGAGTGGGGCGGCAACATAGGGAGAGTGGGGAATTGGTGGAACTTGTGTGTGATACATTACAAAACCTTCACCACAACTAATATGATGCCTCTGTCATTTTCTTCCGCAATGCGGGCTGACCTCCAATCCCTTGCCCCATCTCCTAGGCATGGGGATTCTGGACCCCCAGGGCACAGCATCTACAGGCGATGGGTGTGGGCGCGCACTCTGCAGAAAGGCAGGGTCAGACTATGGCATGGATTGAGGAGCTCTGGTGCTCAGCTCTCCACAAACAGGAATGCACTTGGGATGTGTGAAGTGCTCACAACCACGATTGCCAATTCCCTATTCGCAACACTCTTCAGCTGCATAGCCAGATGTCTCCGCAGTCAGTGGGGGTTGTGGGTGGCCGTTGGGGACAGGCAGGGACTAGGGTTTCCCCGGAATGGGTACACACAATCCAGGCATGACAGACCCGCGCAGTTGCCATCCAGCAGAGACCCCGCTCCAGCTCTGTAACCCCCCCCAGCTCTGATACCACCCCCAATGGCGGAATACCCCAAACAAGGCTGGACCCCCCACCCCACTCTGAGCACTGGGGCAGCAGTCCGAGTGCCCTCGGGCTCTTTGCCTGTGAGTGAAGATGATTACTCACCTCCTCGGCTCCCTACAGAAGCTCTTCTGCCAGCTTCACGTTTTTGAAAAGGAGCACGAATCGGCGTTGGCGTAACCACTTGCTGGGGCGGCTGCTGGATCATCGGAGGCCTCTGGATACGGGGTGGCTCCCGTTAATTGTACGGAAATAGGGCTTAAGTGGTGATTATTGATTTATCGCCGCACTATGGCGGGGTCTCGATTTTGTCTATGGGAGTGGGCTGGTGGCATCGCAAATGGTTTGCTTCTGGCACGGGTCTCATTTTCCGCCTCTCCCGCTATTCACCGGCCCCATCGTGCTCTCGCTCGAGCGCAACGAGGCCACTGAATCATGCCCGATGCATACCCCCCGTCAATACCGACGTCATTCACGCACGTCGACATGAATCACGACAGGTCCCCCACGACGTGCATCTAGTGAACGGAACCTGCTGGAGGTGCACAGGTGGGTACAGCCCCCAGCGGGGAGGGGGTCATGCCTGGGCAAAACCTGACACAACCCTGGTAGAGGTGAGAGAGTGAGTTCTGTGTTCATGGGAGAGGTTCCGTGTCCATGAAGAAGGTATTCCGTGTCCGTATAGTGGGATCTATGGGGTGTTCCTGTTTTTATTTTTTGTAAATAGAGACACCCTTTAAAAATAACACCCCAATCTTTCAAAAATCAAAGTTGCCTGTGGGACGGGCTGTTTATGGAATCCGCAGCTTCCATTTGTTTTCTCTTTAATGCTTCTTCCTGCTAATGTCTTGTTGGGAGAAGGTTTTGTACTATTTGTTGAACCAATATTATTCTGTATAGAATATGCATCTACTGCCTCTCTGTGGCAATGATAGGCATGTATATGGATAATTTCAGCACACTTTCAAAGTTGCTGAAAAGCTTCACAGGTCACATTTCTGAAAGGATCTTCCAGATTATGGGATTTGGTGATACTTCGGCAAATTGATTTGTCAGCATTGAATGGTGCAATGGGGTAGTTTCTATCAATTTATCAGAGGGACACACGTGCTTATACCTTTCAATCTCTTTATTTGCCATCAGAACTTCTGAACATCTAAACATCAGGTTGGATGATGAATCCAGGTTGCTGGATTGTCTGCTTTTCCATGAATATGTAACATTCTTTCATATTTTTCTGCTCTCAGCATGATCCCCACTAATAGTATTGCTTGTATAAGCAATACTGAACTCTATCAATGTAAACTTAAACTACATCAAGGCAGAGACACTGGCCCCAAACTCTCAATCCACACCAGGGGCGAAATTCTCCACCAACGGTGCGATGTCCGCCGACTGGCGCCAAAAACGGCGCCAATCAGACGGGCATCGCGCCGGCCCAAAGGTGCGGAATGCTCCGCATCTTTGGCGGCCGAGCCCCAATATTGAGGGGCTAGGCCGACGCCGGAGGGGTTTCCGCCCCGCCAGCTGGCGGAAATGGCGTTTGTTGCCCCGCCAGCTGGCGCGGAAATGCGGCGCATACGCGGGAGCGTCAGCGGCCGCTGACAGTTTCCCAGCGCATGCGCGGGAGCGTCAGCGGGCGCCGACAGTTTCCCGCGCATGCGCAGTGGGGAGAGTCTCTTCCGCCTCCGCCATGGTGGAGGCCGTGGCGGAGGCGGAAGGGAAAGAGTGTCCCCACGGCACAGGCCCGCCCGCGGATCGGTGGGCCCCGATCGCGGGCCAGGCCACCGTGGGGGCATCCTCCCGGGGTCAGATCGCCCCGCGCGCCCCCCCCAGGACCCCGGAGCCCGCCCACGCCGCCTGGTCCCGCCGGCAAATACCAGGTTTGATTTACGCCGGCGGGACAGGCAATTTCTGGGCGGGACTTCGGCCCATCCGGGCCGGAGAATCCAGCGGGGGGTCCCGCCAACCGGCGTGGCCCGATTCCCGCTCCCGCCCAATCTCCGGTACCGGAGACTTCGGCGGGGGCGGGGGCGGGATTCACGGCGGCCAACGGCCATTCTCCGACCCGGCGGGGGGTCGGAGAATGACGCCCCAGATCTGTTGCTTTGCTGAATTTCTCATCAGCAAAGACAGTCCTTTCTTGCTCTGTGTCTGGCCAGTAAATTGTTGTCAGCTAAAGATCTCGTACTGGAATTCCTTGTAACTGTCCTTCCAACAAAAACTTACTTAACAGACAAAAACTATGGGCACGATTCTCCGGCTTCGTTACGCTCTGGTGCGAAATCGTGATCTCGCCGTTGTAGTGATCTCTGTATATCAATATACATAGTCCATATATGTAATGCTAGCACAGGCAATTAAACATTAGTGGTCTCACTATCAGAATCTATATTAATGGTTTTCCCGGTCTTTCTGGTGAGAGTGTGTATCAGGAGTGAAGAGAGAACAGACAGAGTAAAGCTAGGGAGAGAAGAAGTTATTTGTTATTAAAGCATTATATTGTATACTTTAAATAGTTATCTCTACAATTGTTTCTTTATTTTACTAGTTGAGTATTAAGTAAAAGAACTCACAATATTTATTTATATTACTCAATAAATTAGTTTATATTTCCAAGAAGACAACTGCTCATTTCAACAACTGGGTGGTTCAAAGAGTAATATATGTATTACGTAAGGTAATATAGCAGCCGTAGAGAGGTGAGAAATCAATCATCATCACTTAAGCCTATTTCCACACAATTACCGAGAGCCACCCCATATCCAACGGCCTCCTGTCATTCAGCGGCCTCCCCAGCAAGTGGTCACACTGGCGCCGATTAATACTCTTTGAAAAACGTGAACCTGGTGGAAGAGCTTCTGTGGGGAGCTGAGTAGGTGAGTAGCCATCTTTGCTCACAGGCAAAGAGCCGTGGGTGCTGGACTTGGCCCAGTGCTCGGTGGGGGGGATCCTCCCCTGGGGTAGGCCGCCATGGGAGGGTGGGAGGAGACGCCGGGGGGGGGGGGGGGGGCAACCGCGTGGCACCACCATGCCAACCCCTGGAGCATGTGGACCCAATCCTGGGGCAACCCTTGTCCCTGCCTGTCTGCCCCACCAACCACCCGTAACCCCCACCGACTGCCGAGAGCTCTGGCAATCGTGGTGAAGTGAGCACTTCACACAACCCAAGTAGTTCCCCATGGGTGGAGGGGGCCATGTAGCAAGTGGGAGTCATTGCCTAGCATCCCAATCACACCTTGATGCCTGGACATTGTGCTTGAACACTGAAGGAGGCAACACTACACTCGCAGCAGCCAACATCCGAACACCCAGGGGGTGGGACACAGCTCTGGGGACATGTCCATGGCCAGTAGGTGGGTGAGTGCCAAGGGGAAGGGGAGATGCTGGAGAGAGGGCCAAGGGTTCGGAGTTAGCTGGCATTGTGGAAGAAAGTGACAGAGGCATCATACTACTTGTGCACAAAGGTGTTTATTGTGTTTTACAATTCCCCACCCTCCTGATGGTGCTGCCCTCACCCCAGTCCCAGCCCTCTCACCACCTTGCCCCCTTCTCCAGTGCCCTCAGTGATCCTCAATGTGCTTGGCCTTCCTAGCTCTACCATTATGTCTAGGTGTGTCCCCAGGATTCACATCTGAGGTGGAGGCAACTAGCTGCTTATCAAATCCTGTGGCCTTCGATGCCTCTAGCGGGCTTCCTCTGCGGCTCTGAGGCCGGAGGGCACTGGCTCACTTGTCAGCGACACATCAGCTGGTGAGCCTTCATTTGTGGCGAGAAGCCCGTGAGGCCTCAGAAAGTGGACCAATTAACATTGAGCAGCATTGCTGGCCTCGCTGGGCCGAGCGCTGGGAAGCTCGTGGCAATTTCCTCTCGGTACAACAGAAATCTTTCTGGAGAATCGGGCCCGAGAAGTTAAGAATTAACCATTTCCTTGCACTCACTATCAGGAGCTACCCCTTCCTAATTAGTTGCTTATTTCTGTTTGAGTTAAGTGAAATTAATGTTGTGTTATGTTCTCTGGGATAACACAGGCTGCAACTCGATGCAGCTGTGACCAAAAGATACTCCAGACTTTGAAGTATCATAGAATTTAGAGTGCAGAAGGAGGCCATTCGGCCCATCGAGTCTACACCGGCCCCCGGAAAAGTACCCTACCCAAGGTCAACACCTCACCCTATCCCCATAACCCAGTAACCCCACCCAACACTAAGGCCAATTTTGGACACTAAGGGCAATCTGTCATGGCCAATCCACCTAACCTGCACATCTTTGGACTGTGGGAGGAAACCGGAGAACCCGGAGGAAACCCATACACACACGGGGAGGACGTGCAGACTCAGCACAGACAGTGACCCAAGCCAGAATCGAACCTGGGACCCTGGAGCTGTGAAGCAATTGTGCTATCCACAATGCTACGGTGCTGCCCAGTAAGTTCCATGTGATTTATTGAACCATTAGCACAGTTCTCTATGAGTTCGACTCTCCTGCTAATCTTGCTATAGTAACTCAGTCTAACTAACCAGTCTGCTCTAAGCCACGTGGTGAGTGTGATGCTTCTGATCTGCCCTTGTCCTACTTTCTAAGTGTCGCCTGTGGAATGAGACAGAGCATGTGTACTCTGTCCTTATATATGGGTTGTGTAATGCCCCCTTGTGGTATTGTCACCTCTGGGTGTCTTGACTGTCCATTGGTCGTGTCCTATTCTATGTGTTCATTAGCTGTACGTCTGCATGTCATGACATCTCTGGTGCTCCCTCTAGTGTTTACTCAGTCATAGTGTATTTACATTAACCCGTTGTGTATTTACAGTGATGCATATCACCACATCCCCCTTTTTTCGTTTTACATATTTTCTGTACAGTGTTAAAGAAAAATTGAACAAAAACAGGCAAATAAGTGATGACATGTACAAGGTATGATGACTGTGATGACGAAAGAAGATCAAAGAATATTTATGATGACGTTGAGGATTATACAATACCAAATAATAGTTATGAGGCTGAAGTTCTTGAATTTACACGGCCGAGTGGCTTTCTTGTGCTGTTATGGAAGTGTCGATATTGATGTTGTCATTCCCTTGTGAACGCCGTCAGTATTCTGGTGTTTACGTAACCAAGAAGTCATCAGGAGGTGTTCAAATGGTCAAATCACTTCATTGCCTGAGGTGGACTCTTTTTTTTATGTTTGTGGCAGCAATTCTTGATGACATCTTTCCTGAAAGCTGGTTTGCTTGTCCGTAGTGTAGCAAACATGAATTGGTAAGATGCATTGACATGCCATGGTATGTCTGCACTCTAGCCATTGTTCTGAGCTGAGCAGTAATATTGTCCTTCTTGGGCAGAGTTGTACCATGTCGTACCAGTTGTTGTTCTATTGTTGTTGTCATTGTTGTTATTGACGTGCTTGTTGTTGTGTTTGTTGCGCTCAATGACCACACCGAATGGAGAATTTGAATCCCTCACAAAGTTACTTGTGTCAGTGTCCTTTGTGGCATCAGCTGTTTCATTGACCTTGCCGTCTCTGATTCCTCGGCGCTCCCCGCCTGGAGTCATATCTGGTTCACTTGAATCATCTTTGGTTTCTTGATGCTCCCCGTCTGGAGTCATTTCAGGTTCTTGTGGAGAGGCTTGAGTAGATGAGGTTTGAATTAACATGGTGTCACTGGAGTCACTAGTAGCCTCACTTTGATTGTCGAGTGCCTCTGTACATACTGGCTGAGATCTGTCAGTCTCGCTGAGATGTCGCACATCTTGTATGGGAATTGTGAAGCCTTTGTCACTTGTCGCACATACAGTGAGTAGACCTTCAGTGTCTTCTTGTCGGTTAGATGAGCTGGGTAGACTGTCAGAGTCTTCTTCCCGTGGCTCAAATAATCTGGGTAGGCTGTCATAGTCTTTTTGTTGTTCGTGTGAGCATGGTAGACTGTCATGGTCGTCTTGCTGTGCACTTGAGCGTGGCAGACTTGCATCGTCTGCTGCTGATTGCTCAGATAAGGTTGCTGGACATTCATGGTCTTGTTCATGCAAGGACTGCGCTCTGGAGCCTTGCATTGCTTCCATCGTGGAGTCTGTCAACGGGCTCGCTGTGGAGGCTTCTGTCACTCTCGCTGTGGAGTCTGTCATCGCTTTCTGTGCGGAGTCGGGGACTGTTCGTGGTGCGTGGACCACTCTCTGTGTGGAGTCGGGGACTCTTTGCGGCGCGTGGACCGGTCTCATGGCGTCAGGCTGCTCTCTGTGGGCTTGTACCGCTCTCTGTCTCTTGGCGTCAGGCCGCAGCAGAATCCTGTACTCATGGGTCGGGATGTCGTCTATGCTGGGCTGAGGATCCTCAAATCCGAAGAACTCGTCCATAACTGTGTTGGATGCTTCAATGTACAACACATCTCTTTGTGGTTCGGATTTGGTACTGAGGTCGCCACGCCCAATGATGAAATCATCGTCTGAGTCGTAGTCTTCAAGGACTAAATCATCTCTTAGGGTGGTGTTAACTGCTTGTTGCAGGGTTCGGCGGAGGTTACTTTCAGCTACTGGTCGAAGTTCAGGCATTGTGCTGTCGTTCCAGGTGAAAGAATTGTGTTTTCTGGCTTTAAATTTTTTTTTCACTATTTTCGGACATTTCCCCTTTAAGTGGGTGTGGTCCGGGGCCTCTGATGTCATGACACTTGTGACGTTGAGCGTAGGAATGGATTGCGCATGCGCAGATTGCTTTTCCTTCACTGTACGCTCTTTTCGCAACTGCACATGCGTGGCTTCTCGTGCATGCGCAAAACACTGTTTCGCCAGTTCGCGTCATCTCGGGAACTGCGCATGTGCGGCTCCTTACGCAAGATGACTGCCAATCAAAATTGCCGTTTGCTTCTGTTGCAAGCCTACCTTTGCCTCGTGGTGAGCATAGGCGCCAGTTTTACCGATTTCTGTTGTGTTCACCTCACAGCAGTTTTCAAACTTGTCCAGGACTGTCTGGAAGTCTCTCTTGTCCTGCCCTTTGGAGTACTTGAAGGAGTTGAAGATTTCTGTGTCACTTTCACCCGCAATGGTGAGTAGAAGATCTACTCAGCATCGGCCACGCCATCTAGGTCGGATGCTACCATGTAAATCTCAAATCTCTGCTTGAATGCACGCCAGTTGGCACTGAGATTGCCGTGGTACCTGAGCTGCTGAGGAACCGGAATCTCGATCATCTTACCTGGGTGCTGTTGCGGATAGTCACGGATCTTGCTGAGTTGAACTATATAGATTCAACAGGCACAACTGGTACCATGTTGTGTTATGTACTCTAGGATAACACAGGCTGCAACTCGATGCAGCTTTGACCAAAAGATACTCCAGACTTTGAAGTAAGTTCATTGTGATTTATTGAACCATTAGCAGTTCTCTATGAGTTCGACTCTCCTGCTAATCTTGCTATAGTAACTCAGTCTAACTAACCAGTCTGCTCTAAGCCACGTGGTGGGTGTGATGCTTCTGATCTGCCCCTGTCTTACTCTCTAAGTGTCGCCTGTGAAAAGAGACAGAGCATGTGTGCCCTGTCTTTATTTGTTGCGTAATGCCCCCTTGTGATAGTGTCACCTCTGGGTGCCTTGACTGCCCATTGGTCATGCCCTATTCTATGTGTTCATTAGCTGTATGTCTGCATGTCATGACATCTCTGGTGCTTCCTCTAGTGTTTACTTAGTCATAGTGTATTTACATTAACCCCTTGTGTATTTACAGTGCTGCATATCACCACAATTAATACCAGATTCAGAAGCATTCATGAATGCAATCAGCCTTTTCGGATAGTTAACATTCAATAGCTAACTACCTAGAGCAAAGTTGTAAATGCATTTTAAAAGAATACATTTAATTTTTTCTCCAAAAAGCAAGCAGAAAATATTTTTGACTTCTGTTTTCTTCTCAAATGCATTTGATTCTAGGCCTAGACAATCCTGAACAGTTGAGGGGGATATATGTTGTTTTTCCCTCCATCAGTTTAACTGTTGGGCATTGTCTAGATAATTAGCTGAGTAGAAGGTGGGAAATATGATACCAGATGAGATGAAAGATTGCTTTAGTCTTCAGGTTTTAATAAAAGCTCAATTTATTGTTAACTCTTGGCTGATAAAGAAATTTGAAAGGGTAGATAAACTATTTCATTGGATTGGGGAATCGAAAACCAAGTGTCATACCCTTAAAATTAGAGTGACGCCATTGAGAAATATAATCAGGAAGCACTTTCACGTACTCCACCAAAATGCTGTGGCTTCTGGGTCAATTTTAATTTTCAAGACTGAGATTGATAGATTTTTGTTAGATACGGGGCATTAAGGGGTACGGTGCAAAACCTGTTCCAATTATTTTGTGCTGTCTCCCTGATACAACCACGGCCCGAACAGTCTTATTCGATATTCAAATGAGAGGTGATGATGTGGAGTCAGACAACTGTCCTGGTAGATTCTAAATTCAAGAGTGAGAAAGCAATAGGTGAGGGAAAGGAAAAAATATTATGACGGAGGAGGGAACATTTTAAAAACATAGAGGTGAATTTCCAGAGCGGGATCTGGACAGGGTGTATTCTAAGCTTGTTTTTTTTCAGAAGAACTGGGGACCTAAAGCAGCAAACAAAACTGGAATAAAACCAGAACATTTGAGAAATTTGCAAAGAGCCACTAATGTTGAGAATTGCGTCATGCACACAGAACCAACCCGTGCTGATTTTCCTCATTCACTGACTTGGATTTATTCCAGATTCCAAATAGGCCTCCCTCTCATTTTCATTATCTTCCTAAGAAGAAGTTCTTGACCTCTTGAGACCAAGAGCTGAACATGTGATGCACCGAGTGCAAGGACCTGTATTCTTTGTGGATTGACTCATATTTTAACAAACATGCACAATAGAAAAATTTGAAATTATACAACCTTATGATGTCTCTTACACACCCGAGAGTGCTTCATTCAGACTGCACTGGAGAAATTTGTTAACTGTTACATGGGTAAATGTGACACCCATTTTAAACAAAGCAAAAGCCCACAAACATCAACTAAACAATTCATCTGTTTTCTGAGGTACTGGCTAAGGGAAGAATATTCACTAGAACACTGAGAGAATTCTGATCATCTATGAAAAAAACATACTGCGGTTCTAAAATTCATGGAATATTAGTGTACAGATGTAATGGAGTAGATTATCCAGGCCCTCGCAGGAATTCTTCTTCTTGATATTTTAGTGGAGGATTAGTATTTTCAGTGGGAAAAGACAGACAAATGTCTGAAGCTTAATACCCTTCAGTGTAAGTTCAGGAATTATTATTTTACTTTATTTGAACAATTATTATAAGATCAGCCATCTGATCACAGCTTGAACTAAGCTGAAGTGATTTGAGGTAAGGCTTATATAAGTCCAAGTACATTTATTTTGTGAAACATTTTGGAACAATAATTTTTAACCTTAAATGAAGAACATTGCTTTCTGATTGACAAGTTAATAGTAATGGCAGCATTAGCTGTCACAACTCACAACCGACAATGTAATCAGCAAATGTTGAACATCCACCTCAAAGACATCAATTTTTCATTTGTATATGAAGCATATTGAAAGTGTTATGTAAATTAAATATATTTAAAGTCAGTTACATAATTTCCATCAAATCTCCTTATTTCAGACTTGCATTCGTCCCCCTTTCCCTAGAAAAATAATGGGCACAATTCAACATTTAAAAAAGACTGAGTCCTGTTTTGGGCGCGAAGAGTCAGGTGTTTCTCAGAGCCTGCAGCATCGAGAACGACCCCATTATTAAACGGTACCCTATATTTTGGGGGGGCCTCTGTGGGGAACGCCTCACCAAGGCCGCCACTTACATTAATTTCAGGAAGAGATTGGGGTGCCATTTGTAAATGCCTAAACCCCCAGCCCAGCATCCGGACCCCCCCAACACCCCAATTTACTGATTTAGGAGGAACTAGAAATCCCAATTCCTGGCACAGGAAACATGGCATTCAGGTACTGCCAGCCTGGCAGTGCCCCAGTCAGCCTGACTGAGCCACATGGCCACCCGGCTGATGTTCGATCAATAATCCAGAAGCGAGATTGGAGGACAATTGAAGGCTTTATTGGACTAGATGTTTCCCCCAGCAGCGCAGACACAGAATGCAGCTGCTAGGGAGACACAGGCTCTTATACTCCGCCTTACTGGGCGGAACCAGCAGGCAGGCTTCACCAATGAAATAGCAGTCTCAGGTACCTCCCACACCTATGGTCTGACAGCATCAACCTGGGTACCGTAATACCCCTGATACTGACAACCACGTTCACCCCCTGTTAAAAAAAAGAGTCCGGCGGGGATGGTGTCCTCGCGTTATACAGTGGTAGAGGTTGAGGTTATGGTGGTACCCAGTATACATTAGCACACTGCTTTGCCTCGTTACATGTCGCAACTATTTACAGTATTTATTTACAGTCAGAATGAAGCAATTAGTCGATCGGGGGCCCTGGTCGTCCTCTGCGATCGTCGCAGCTTCGGCGGTGATGCAGGTGGCGTCTCGGGCATCCGTTGGCTCCGGGAGCGTGGCTTCGGCTTCTTCAGCGGCTTCATCACCCCTAGAAGGGACCAATGGGAGGACCAATCCACCTAGGAAGGGGGCGGCTGTGGGGTGTGCTGGTGGGAGGGAGGGTGGGGTCGGTGGTGGGGGTGTGGGTGGGGATCCAGTGGGCGCCTAGACCCGTAGGGAGACCGAATCCTGTCGATCGTCGGGGTACGCCACGTAGGCGTATTGAGTGTTAGCGTGAAGGAGGTGGACCCTCTTGACCAATGGGTCCGACTTGTGCGCCCGCACGTGTTTGCAGAGCAGGTTGGGTCCAGGAGCTGCCAGCCAGGTTGGGAGTGAGGTCCCAGTGGAGGACTTCCTAGGGAAGACAAGAAGGCGTTTGTGAGGTGTTTGGTTGGTCATGGTACACAGCAGTGGTCGAATGGAGTGGGGAGCATCCGGGAGGATCTCCTGCCAGTGGGAGACTGGGAGATTCCAGGACCGTAGGGCCATTGGGACAGTCTTCCAGACCGTTCCATTCTCCCTCTCTACCTGTCCGTTTCCCCGGGGGTTGTAACTGGTCATCCTGCTTGAGGCAATGCCCTTGCTGAGCAGGAATTGACGCAGTTCGTCGCTCATGAAGGAGGACCCCCTATCGCTGTGTATGTAGGCACGGAAACAAAACAGCGTAAAGATACTGTGGAGGGCTTTTATGACGGTGGCTGCGGTCATGTCGGCGCAGGGGATGGCGAATGGGAACCGGGAGTACTCGTCAATCACATTCAGGAAGTACGTGTTGCGGTCGGTGGAGGGGAGGGGCCCTTTGAAGTTCATACTGAGGCGTTCAAAGGGATGGGAAGCCTTTATCAGGTGCGCTTTCTCTGGCCTGTAGAAGTGCGGCTTGCACTCCGCGCAGATTTGGCAATTCCTGGTGGCGGTCCTGACCTCCTCGATGGAGTAGGGCAGGTTGCGGGTCTTAATGAAATGGAAGAATCGAGTGACCCCTGGGTGGCAGAGGTCCGCGTGGAGGGCCCGGAGGCGGTCCACTTGTGCATTGGCACATGTGCCGCGGGATAGGGCATCAGGAGGCATGTTTAGCTTCCCGGGACGATACAAGATCTCAGATTTGTAGGTGGAGAGTTCGATCCTCCACCGTAAGATCTTATCATTCTTTATCTTGCCCCGCTGTGCATTATCGAACATGAAAGTAACCGACCGTTGGTCAGTGAGGAGAGTGAATCTGTTGCCGGCCAGGTAATACCTCCAGCTTCTACTATGGCCTGGGCCTCATTTTCAACGGAGGAATGGCGGATTTCTGAAGCGTGGAGGCTGCATGAGAAGAAGGCCACAGGTCTGCCCGCTTGGTTGAAGGGGGCCGCCAGAGCTACGTCGGACGCGTCGCTCTTGACTTGGAAGGGAAGAAATTCATCGATTGCATGCATCGTGGCCTTTGCAATGTCCGCTTTGATGTGGCTGAAGGCCTGGCGGGCCCCTGCCGACAGGGGAAAAAACGTGGATTGAATTAGTGGGCGGGCCTTGTCCGCATAGTTCGGGACCCACTGGGCATAATATGAAAAAAATCCCAGGCAGCTTTTCAGGGCCTTGGAGCAGTGGGGGAGGGGAAACTCCATGAGGGGGTGCATGCGTTTGTGATCTGGGCCTATAACTCCATCATGCACTACGTAGCCGAGGATGGCTAGACGGTTGGTGCTGAACACGCATTTGTGCTTGTTGTAGGTTAGATTAAGGATTTTGCGGTATGGAGGAATTTTTGGAAGTTGGTGCCATGGTCCTGCTGGTCGTGGCCGCAGATGGTGACGTTATCGAGGTACGGAAACGTGGTCCGCAAACCATACCGGTTAACCATTCAGTCCATCTCCCGTTGGAAGACCAAGACACCATTTGTGACACCGAAGGGAACCCTTAGGAAGTGGTAGAGCCGCCCATCTGCTTCGAATGCGGTGTATTTGCTGTCGCTAGGGCGGATAGGGAGCTGATGGTAGGCGGATTTTAGATCCACCGTGGAAAAGACCTTGTATTGTGCAATCTGATTGACCAGATCAGATATGCGGGGAAGGGGGTACGCATCGAGTTGCGTATACCTGTTGATGGTCTGACTATAATCGATGATCATCCTATGCTTCTCCCCGGTCTTTACAACCATTACTTGAGCTCTCCAGGGACTGTTGCTAGCCTCAATAATACCTTCCTTCAGTAACCCTGGACTTCCGATCTAATGAAGGTCCGGTCCTGGGCACTGTACCGTCTGCTCCTGGTAGCGCCGGGTTTGCAATCTGGGGTGAGGTTCGCAAAAAGAGAAGGCGGATCGACCTTGAGAGGCTGCAGACAGTGAGGAGGGGTATAGGGCCACGGAATTTAAAGGTTAAACTCTGGAGGTTACATTGGAAATCTAACCCAAGGAGCGTGGTAGCGCAGAAGTGAGGGAGGACGTAGAGGTGGAAATTTTTTAATTCCTTTCCCTGGACCGTGAGGTTCACTACGCAGAACCCTTTGATCTCTACAGAGTGAGACCCAGAGGCCAGGGAGATTTTTTGGTTAACTGGGTGGATGGGAAGAGAACAGCGCCTTACCGCGTTGGGGTGTATGAAGCTCTCTGTGCTCCTGGAGACGATCAGGCAGGATGTTTTGTGCCCATTGATGAGCACAGTCGTCATCGTGGTCGAGAGCATTCGGGGCCGAGACTGGTCCAGGGTCACCGAGGGAAGTCGCGGCAAAAGTTGGAGGTTTTCCTCAGGCGGTGTGTGGTCATCCGAATCGGGGTCCTGAGACTCCACCCAACATGGAGGTGCCCACTGGTAGCACATGGCTGGGGGTGTGCAAGATGGTGGCGCCCATCCGTCGCACGTGGTCCCTGGGGAACAAGATGGCGGCGCCCGGGGCCTGCACGTTGCTCTGGAAAAGGAAGATGGCGGCGCCCGCTGATCGCACGTGGCTCGTGGAGAGAGTTGGGGTGGCAGTCTCGGTTCTCCGCGGCGACCGCCCAGGCCTGGCATATCGCCACGAAATGGCCCTTTTTGCCGCACCCTTTGCAGGTGGAGGAGCAGGCCAGGCACGCTGCCGGCATTGGCTTGCCCGCAAAAATAGCAGCGGGGCCCCCCCCGGGGTTGCCTGGTAGTCGCGCAGCACAAGCTTGTGGGGGGATGCATCGGAGTCGGCCGCGGGGGGGGGTTCCATGCTGCCCAAGGGGCTGCCGTGCGGTCAGGGACGTACGCGCAGGCGTTTCGGGAGGCCACATCCAGGGAGCTAGCAAGGGACCGTGCCTCCTTGAGGCCTAGTGTCTCTTTTTCTAGCAGCCGCTGGCAGATTTGGGAGGACAGCATACCTGCAACGAATGTGTCCTGGATCAAAAGTTATGTGTGGTCGCTGGCTGAAACTTGCGGGCAGTCACAGTTCCTACCTAACACCAGGAGCACACGGTAGAATTCCTCCAGCGATTCCCTGGGGATTTGTCGCCTCGTAGCTAGCAGATGTCAGGCGTAGACCTGGTTTACTGGACGAATATAGTGTCCTTTCAGCAGGGTCATTGTGGCCTCGAAATCGTCCGCGTCCTCGATGAGGGTGTAGATCTCTGGGCTCACCCTTGAGTGGAGAACTTGCAGTTTCTGGTCCTCCGTAGGTGCAGTCGTGGCCGTCCTGAGGTACCCTTTGAAGCACGCCAGCCAGTGTTTGAAGGTTGCCGCTGAGTTTGCCACGTGGGGGCTGAGTTGCAGACACTCCGGCTTGATTCGGAGCTCCATTCTTTAAAATCTAGTCCAATAAATTGATGTTCGATCAATAACTCCAGAAGCGAGATTGGATGACAATTGAAGGTTTTGTTGGACTAGATGTTTCCCCCAGCAGCGCAGGTACAGAATGCAGCTGCTGGGGAGACACAGGCTCTTATACTCCACCTTACTGGGCGGAACCAGCAGGCAGGCTTAACCAATGAAATAGCAGCCTCCGGTACCGCCCACACCAATGGTCTTACAGCATTATTCAGGGTACCATAATACCCCTAATACCGACTACCACACCGGCACTGCCAGGGTGCCTGGGTAGCACACAGGGTATTAGGGCTCCAGGGCACCACTCTGCCCAGAGCCCGACCACCTGGGGCCTTCCGAACGCCCCCAAGTGCTGTTATGCTTGGTCCACATTTGTGGAAACCAAAGCTAAACGGCACCAAGGCGAGGTACCCAAGGCATGGGCATTCGAACCTGGGTCTTGGGATATTCCGGCACTGACATTTCCAATTCACCTAACAAGCACATCTTTAGGGACTTGTGGGAAGAAACCTGAGCACCCGGAGGAAACCCGAGCAGACATGGGGAGAATGTGCAGACTCCGCACAGACAGTGACCCAAGCGGGAATCAAACCTGGGAACCTGGTGCTGTGAAGCAACCACTGCTAACCACTGTGCTACCATGCCACCCTAATGTATGAAAAGATGTGAAGAGATCAGATCAGCCCATAAAAGGGTCATTTAAGAGTCTGATAACAGCGGGGAAGAAGCTGTTTTTGAATCTGTTAGTGTGTGTTCAGACTTTTGTATCTCCTGCCCAATGGAAGAAGTTGGAAGAGTGAGTAAGCCGGGAAGGAGGGGTCTTTGATTATGCTGCCCACTTTTCCCTGGCAGCGGGAGGTGTAGATAGAGTCAATGGATGGGAGGCAGGTTTGTGTGATGGACTGGGTGGTGTTCACGACTCTCTGTAGTTTCTTACGGTCTTGGGCCAAGCAGTTGCCATACCAGGCTGTGATGCAGCCAGATAGGATGCTTTCTACGGTGCACCTGTAAAAGTTGGTAGGAGTCAATGTGAACATGCCGAATTTCCTTAGTTTCCTGAGGAAGTATAGGCGCTGGTGGGTTTTCTTGGTGGTAGTGTCGACGTGGGTGGACCAGAACAGATTGTTGGTGATGTGCACACCTAGGAATTTGAATCTGCTAACCATCTCCAGCTCGGCACCATTGATGCTGACAGGGGTGTATACAATACTTTGCTTCCTGAAGTCAATGACCAGCTCTTTAGATTTGCTGACATTGAGGGATAGATTGGTGTCGTTACACCACTCCACGAGGTTCTCTACCTCCCTCCTGTATTCTGACTCATCGCTGTTCGAGATCTGATGCACTATGGTCGTGTTGTCAGCAAATTTGTAGATGGAGTTGAGCTAAATTTTGCCACGCAGTCGTGTGTGTATAGGGAATGCAGCAGAGGGCTAAGTACGCAGCCTTGCGGGGTCCTGGTATTGAGGACTATTGTGGAGGAGGTGTTGTTGTTTATTCTTACTGATCGTGGTCTGTGGGTCAGAAAGTCGATGATCCAGTTGCAGAGTGATGAGCCAAGTCCTAGATTTTGGAGCTTTGATATGAGCTTGGCTGGGATTATGATGTTGAAGGCGGAGCAGTTGTCAATAAATAGGAGTCTGATGTAGGAGTCTTTGTTGTCGAGATGCCCTAGGGATGATGTAGGGCCAGGGAGATGGTGCCTGCTGTAGACCGGTTGTGGCAGTATGCGAATTGCAGTGGATCTCGGCATTCTGGGGGTATGGAGTTGATGTGCCTCATGACCAACCTCTCAAAGAACTTCATTACGATCGATGTCAAGGCCACCAGACGATAGTCATTGAGGCACGTTGCCTGGTTCTTCTTTGATAGTGGTCTTCATGAAGCAGGTGGGGACCTCGGAATGGAGTAGGGAGAGGTTTGATTCCCGGTTTGGGAACCTGTCTTTGTGGAGTTTGCAGGTTCTCCCTGTGTCTGCATGGGTTTTCTCCGGGTGCTCTGGTTTCCTCTTGCAGTCCAAAGAAAATAGAACATAGAACATACAGTGCAGAAGGAGGCCATTCGGCCCATCGAGTCTGCACCGACCCACTTAAGCCCTCACTTCCACCCTGTCACCGTAACCCAATAACCCCTCCTAACTTTTTTGGTCACTAAGGACAATTTATCATGGCCAATCCACCTAACCTGCACGTCGTTGGACTGTGGGAGGAAACCGGAGCACCCGGAGGAAACCCACGCAGACACGGGGAGAACATGCAGACTCCGCACAGACAGTGACCCAAGCCGGGAATCGAAACTGGGACCCTGGCGCTGAGGTAGCAACAGTGCTATCCACTTGTGCTACCGTGCTGCCCAAACATGTGCAGGTGGATTGGCCATGATAAACTGCCCTTAGTGTCAAAAAAATTATAGCTGGGGCTACTGGGTTATGGGGATAGGGTGGAGGAGTGGGCTTAAGTAGGGTGCTCTTTCCAAGAGCTGGTGCAGACTCGATGGGCTGAATGGCCTCCTTCTGCACTGTAAATGCTATGATTCTATGAGGTTGAAGATGTCCACGAACACATTTGCCAGCTGGTCAATGCAGGATCTGAGTGCACGACCAGGGACCCCGTCTAAACCCGTCATCTTCCAAGAGTTCACTTTCAAGAAGGTCGGTCTGACTTCGGAAGCTGTGATGGTGGGTATGGATGTGTCCGGGGATGCTGGGGCAGTCGACAGCGGTTTGATGGTTTCCTGCTCAAACTGAGCACAGAATGCATTGAGTTCACTGGGGAAGGGTGCGCTGCTGCCAGAGATTCTACTTGTTGTGTCATATAATTTGGAATAACACAAGCTGCCACTTGATGCAGTTTTGAGTACAAAGGACAAAGAACAAAGAAAAGTACAGCACAGGAACAGGCCCTTCGGCCCTCCATGCCTGTGCCGACCATGCTGCCCGTCTAAACTAAAATCTTCTACACTTCCTGGGTCCGTATCCCTCTACTCCCATCCTATTCATGTATTTGTCAAGATGCCCCTTAAATGTCACTATCGTCCCTGCTTCCAACACCTCCTCCAGCAGCGGGTTCCAGGCACCCACTACCCTCTGTGTAAAAAACTTGTCTCCTACATCTCCTCTAAACCTTGCCCCTCTCACCTTAAACCTATGCCCCCTAGTAATTGCCCCCTCTACCCTGGGAAAAAGCCTCTGACTATCCACTCTGTCTATGTCCCTCATAATTTTGTAGACCTCTATCAGGTCGCCCCTCAACCTCCGTTGTTCCAGTGAGAACAAACCGAGTTTATTCAACCGCTCCTCATAGCTAATGCCCTCCATTCCAGGCAACATTCTGGTAACCCTCTTCTGCATCTCTTCTGCACCCTCTCTAAAGCCTCCACATCCTTCTGGTAGTGTGGAAACCAGAATTGAACACTATACCCAAGTGTGGCCTAACTAAGGTTCTATACAGCTGCAACATGACTTGCCAATCTTATATTCAATGCCCCAGCCAATGAAGGCAAGCATGCCGTATGCCTTCTTGACTACCTTCTCCACCTGTGTTGCCCCTTTCAGGGACCTGTACACCTAGATCTCTCTGACTGTCAATACACTTGAGGGTTCTACCATTCACTGTATATTCCCTACCTGCATTAGACATTCCAAAATGCATTACCTCTCATTTGACCGGATTAAACTCCATTTGCCATCTCTCTGCCCAAGTCGCCAAACGATCTAAATCCTGCTGTATCCTCTGACAGTCCTCATCGCTATCCGCAATTCCACCAACCTTTGTGTCGTCTGCACACTTACTAATCAGACCAGTTACATTTTCCTCCAAATCATTTGTATATACTACAAACAGCAAAGGTCCCAGCACTGATCCCTGTGGATCACCACTAGTCACAGCCCTCCAATCAGAAAAGCACCCTTCCATTGCTACTCTCTGCCTTCTATGACCTAGCCAGTCCTGTATCCATCTTGCCAGCTCACCCCTGATCCCGTGTGACTTCACCTTTTGTACCAGTCTGCCATGAAGGACCTTGTCAAAGGCCTTGCTGAAGTCCATATAGACAACACCCACTGCCCTACCTGCATCAATCATCTTTGTGACCTCTTCGAAAAACTCTATCAAGTTAGTGAGACACGACCTCCCCTTCACAAAACCATGCTGCCTCTCGCTAATACGTCCATTTGCTTCCAAATGGGAGGAGATCCTGTCTCGAAGAATTCTCTCCAGTAATTTCCCTACCACTGCATAAGGCTCACCGGCCTGTAGTTCCCTGGATTATTCTTGCTACCCTTCTTAAACAGAGGAACAACATTGGCTATTCTCCAGTTCTCCGGGACATCACCTGAAGACAGTGAGGATCCAAAGATTTCTGTCAAGGCCTCAGCAATTTCCTCTCTAGCCTCCTTCAGTATTCTGGGGTAGATCCCATCAGGCCCTGGGGACTTATCTATCTTAATATTTTCAAGATGCCCAACACCTCTTCTTTTTGGTTCTCAATGTGACCCAGGCTATCTACACATCCTTCTGCAGACTCAACATCCACCAATTCCTTCTCTTTGGTGAATACTGATGCAAAGTATTCATTTCGTACCTTGCCCATTTCCTCTGGTTCCACACATAGATTCCCTTGCCTATCCTTCAGTGGGCCAACCCTTTCCCTGGCTACCCTCTTGCTTTTTATGTATGTATAAAAAGCCTTAGGATTTTCCTTAACCCTATTTGCCAATGACTTTTTGTGACCCCTTTTAGCCTTCCTGGCTCCTTGCTTAAGTTCCTTCCTACTTTCCTTATATTCCACATAGGCTTCGTCTGTTCCCAGCCTTCTAGCCCTGACAAATGCCTCATTTTTCTTTTTGACGAGGCCGACAATATCTCTCGTTATCCAAGGTTCCTGAAATTTGCCGTATTTATCCTTCTTCCGCACAGGAACAAGAGGGCAGCACGGCAGCATTGTGGATAGCCCAATTGCTTCACAGCTCCAGGGTCCCAGGTTCGATTCCGGCTTGGGTCTCTGTCTGTGCGGAGTCTGCCCATCCTCCCCATGTGTGTGTGGGTTTCCTCCGGGTGCTCCAGTTTCCTCCCACAGACCAAAGATGTGCAGGTTAGGTGGATTGGCCATGATAAATTCCCCTTGGTGTCCAAAATTTCCCTGAGTGTTGGGTGGGGTTAATGGGTTATGGGGAAAGGGTGGAGGTGTTGACCTTGGGTAGGGTGCTCTTTCCAAGAGCCGGTGCAGACTCGATGGGCCGAATGGCCTCCTTCTGCACTGTAAATTCTATGTATGCCGGTCCTGAATTCCTTTCAACTGACATTTGAAAGCCTCCCACATGTCAGATGTTGATTTACCCTCAAACATCCACCCCCAATCTAGGTTCTGCAGTTCCCACCTAAAATTGTTATAATTAGCCTTCCCCCAATTTAGCACATTCACCCCAGGACCACTCTTATCCTTGTCCACCAGCACTTTAAAACTTACTGAATTGTGGTCACTGTTCCCGAAATGCTCCCCGACTGAAACTTCTACCACCTGGCCGGGCTCATTCCCCAATACCAGGTCCAGTACAGCCCCTTCCCTAGTTGGACTATCTACATATTGTTTTAACAAGCCCTCCTGGATGCTCCTTACAAACTCTGCCCCGTCCAAGCCCCTAGCACTAAGTGAGTCCCAGTCAATATTGGGGAAGTTGAAGTCTCCCATCACAACAACCCTGTTGTTTTTACTCTTTTCCAAAATCTGTCTACCTATCTGCTCCTCTATCTCCTGCTGGCTGTTGGGAGGCCTATAGTAAACCCCAACATTGTGACTGCACCCTTCTTATTCCTGATCTCTACCCATATAGCCTCACTGCCCTCTGAGGTGTCCTCCCGTAGTACAGCTGTGATATTCTCCCTAACCAGTAGCGCAACTCCGTCACCCTTTTACATCCCCCTCTATCCCGCCTGAAACATCTAAATCCTGGAACGTTTAGCTGCCAATCCTGTCCTTCCCTCAACCAGGTCTCTGTAATGGCAACAACATCATAGTTCCAAGTACTAATCCAAGCTCTAAGTTCATCTGCCTTACCCGTAATACTTCTTGCATTAAAACATATGCACTTCAGGCCACCAGACCCGCTGTTTTCAGCAACATCTCCCTGTCTGCTCCTCCTGAAAGCCATACTGGCCCTATTCCCTAGTTCTCCCTCAATGCTTTCACCTTCTGACCTATTGCTCCGGTACCCACCCCCCTGCCATACTAGTTTAAACCCTCCCGTGTGACACTAGCAAACCTCGCGGCCAGGTGTTGCTCTTAATTTTAAACTTAGTTTAATTGCTCTTGTTCTATCACCTTTGCTCTTGAGTCACCAGGTATCTTCCTGATACCGCCACGTGGTTCAAGTCCGAGTAATGATCAATAATCCAACACACCGCTTAGTAAGAGTTAAATCAACGCACATTTATTATATACAGTAATCAATACTTATACATAAATTCTACTTCTAAGCTACTTCCTACAACTAACAGGCCAATACTTAACTTTGGAAATGGCCCACCAGGTCAGGGAAACGAATGGCCTTTCGTATGGGTTCTGAGCCTGCGGGATTCGAAGCTGGTACAGATCGATAGCTAGGAGCGCCTATCTCGTAGCGAGAGCGTTGAAGTCAGACTTACGATTTGAGCGGTTGTTGCAGAAGGTCAGCAGAAGGGTGCAGAGGGGTGCAGAAGGGTCGATTTGAACTTGGACGCTATTCTTATAGTCCCCAGGGGCTTCCCGCTTTTTGGGGCGGGCCCTGTACCTGGTTCCAAGTGATTGGACTTCATCCCAATCACTTGGTTCGATATTGTCCAATGCTGGAGGCTGTTTAGCACAGGGCTAAATCACTGGCTTTGAAAGCAGACCAAGGCAGGCCAGCAGCACGGTTCAATTCCCGTACTAGCCTTCCCGAACAGGCGCCGGAATGTGGCGACTAGGGGCTTTTCAGAGTAACTTCATTTGAAGCCTACTTGTGACAATAAGCGATTTTCATTTCATTTCATTCCTTGATCGATGGGTGGTTTTGGGGTGGTCATTCACCTCTCTTTGTGTAGGCTCCTGCTGGCGCCGGAAAGTCTGGGTTGGCTTTGTGTGTCTAATTTGTTGCACATTGTTCCCGGGGATTGCTAATTAATATTCAGATGGCTGGTGTTTTGTGATGCTGATGGCTGCAGGTATCGATTCTGTCTGGCCTCCCCAGAGGCTAATACACAGTTTTACCTGCAGCTGCTTGTTTGAGTCCTGTTGGCTGATTTTCCCATCAGCCTTTTCCGTTCGCCATTTTAAATCGGGGTTAGCCATTCTAAATCGGGAGTTAGCCATTTTAACTGGCTACACAGGATATTTATGCCTCTCCAGTTTAGATGCAACCCGTCCTTCTTATACAGGTCACACCTGGCCCGGAAGTGCTCCCAGTGGTCCCGATAACGGAAATCCTCCTTCCTACACCTGCTGTTTAGCCACGTGTTTAGCTGCTCTATCTTCCTATTTCTAGCCTCTCTGGCATGTGGCACAGGGAGTAATCCCGAGATAACAACCCTAGAGGTCCTGTCTTTTAACTTTCTGCCTAGCTCCCTGAACTCCTGCTGCAGGACCTCATGCCCCTTCCTGCCTATGTCGTTAGTGCCAATATGTACAATGACCTCTGCCTGTTTGCCCTCTCCCTTAAGGATGCCCGCTACCCGTTCTGAGACATCCTGGACCCTGGCACCAGGGAGGCAACATACCATCCTGAAGTCTCTTTCACGTACACAGAAGCGCGTTTCTGTGCCCCTGACTATAGAGTCCCCTATGACTATTGCTCTTCCGCGCTTTGACCCTCCCTGCTGAACATCAGAGCCAGCCGTCGTGCTACTGCTCTGGCTGCTGCTGTTTTCCCCTGATCGGGTATCCCCCCCGACCATATCCAAAGGGGTATACCTGTTTGAGAGGGGGACAACCACAGGGGATTCCTGCACTGACTGCCTGCCCCTTCTGGTGGTCACCCATTTCTCTGCCTGCACCTTGGGTGTGACCACATTTATATAACTGCTATCTATGACGCTTTCCGCCACCTGCATGCTCCTAAGTGCATCCAACTGCTACTCCAACCGAACCATGCGGTCTGTGAGGAGCTCCAGTTGGGTGCACTTTTTGCAGATGAAGCAATCCGGGACGCTGGAAGCCTCCCGGACCTGCCACATCTCACAGTCAGATCACTGCACCCCTCTAATTAATATTGCGTTAATTAATTAGTGAATTAAAATAGTAAAAGATGCTCCAGACTTTGAAGTGAGTTCAACGTGTTTATTGAACTATTAACACAGTTCTCAAATGAGTTTGACTCTCTGCTAATCTAACTGTAGTAACTCAGTCTAACTGAGCCTGCCTTGCTCTAAGCCCCGTGCTGGGGTGTGATGCTGCTGATCAACCCTGTCTCACTCTGTAGATGTTGGTCCGTGGAAAGAGGCAGGGTGTGAGTGCCTCATCCCTTTTATAGTGAGATACCACCCCTGAGTGTCCTGGCTGCTTGTGATGAACGGTTACTGCCTTATCATCATGTAAGGTGATGTCCCCTTTTAGACCAGGCTTGGAACCCTGGGGACTCCGCCTCTGGCTCCACCCATCTGGGAGCCATTCATAAAGGCCTGCCTCATGGTCTGTATAGCAGTCAGCTCTCGTCCAAATCTGTAGCATAGATATTAGCCTAATAAAGCCTTCTTTACAGTTTAATCTCTAAGCATCATTATTGAGGGTACCTCACTGCTCATTGGTCGTGTCCTATTCTGTGTGTTTGCATATCATGACATCTACCCTTTTTTAATGTTTTGTTGGCATATGTGAATGTATTTACATGTGAATGAGTCTGTCTAACGTGACTGACGGAGGACGACAGAACAGAGCAAACAAAACAAATGTTCACACGTCCAGTCCCTGAGGCTTGCGTCTGATCCAGGTTGACCGCAGGAGAGGTGGCGGAGGGGACGACGGCACCTTGACAGGCGGGATGGAAGCCTGACTGGTGGCCTCGTGGTGCGAGGTATCAGGAGGTGGCAATTCAACATATCGAAATGGAGGAGAAAGTGGTTGTGGGCAGGCAACTTTGTGCAGTGCCCGTCGATTCCGTCGCACGATGGAGCCATCAGCCATCCGTACAACAAAAGAGCGGGGCGCGGCCTATCGAACAACGACAGCCGGGGCAGACCACCCACCATCCGGTATCTTGATCCTGACAGTGTCTGCCGGGGATAGCACGGCCAGATCGGTGGCATGGACATCATAGCCCTGCTTTTGACGGTCTCTGAGCTTCTGCATCTTCTGCAGCACCAGGAGGTGATCCAGGTTGGGCAGGCGTATGGCTGGAAGCGTCGTCCGCAGGTCCCTGTTCATCAGGAGTTGAGCCGGCAACAGGCCAGAGGACAATGGAATCGCCCTGTACGCGAGCAGTGCAAGGTGTAAGTCGGAAGCAGAGTCCGCGGCCTTGCAGATGAGCTGTTTCACAATGTGCACCCCTTTCTCGACTTTTCCATTGGACTGCGGATAGTGCGGACTGGAGGTGACATGCTGGAAATTGTATGACCTGGCAAACGTGGACCATTCTCGACTGGTAAAGCATGGGCCATTGTCGCTCATGCCGGTGATTGGGATGCCATGCCTTGAGAACGTCTCCTTACAGGCTTTGATGATGGTCCGAGAGGTGAGGTCCAGGAGCTTCACACCTCAGGGTAATTCGAGAAATAGTCGATGATCAATACGTAGTCACGACCATTCGCATGAAAGAGGTCGATGCCAACCTTGGACCATGGAGAGGTCACTATGTCATGCTGTTGGAGCGTCTCCTTGCTCTGCGCTGGCTGGAACCGCTGACAGGTAGCACAGTTCAGGACCATGTTTGTGATGTCCTGGCTGATACCGGGCCAGTAGACAGCTTGCCGGGCTCTGCGTCTGCACTTCTCGACGCCCAGATGTCCCTCATGAATCTGGCGCACCACCAAGCTCTGGAGATTGAGTGGAATGACAATCCTGTCCAGCTTGAGGAGGATACCGTCAGGTCGTCCTTCACATTGTAAAATTGTGGGCACTGCTCTTTCTGCCAGCCATTGGTGATGTTGTGGATGACGCGCTGCTTGGCTGTCTCATCACAGATGAGAACTACCTTCTCATCTGTCGCCGGGAGAGTGCTAGCACACAGCTGCACCTACGATTCGATGTGCTGGATGATCTCCAGCGGCTCACTGGGCGAGGTGACGGAGCGGGACAATGCATCAGCGATGATGAGCTGCTTGCCAGGTGTGTACACCAAGTTGGACTGATACCGCCTAAGTTTAAGCAGGATTCTCTGCAACCGAGGCGTCAGGTCGTTCAGGTCCTTGTGGATGATGTGGATCAGAGGCCTACGATCTGTTGCGACAGTGAATGTCGGCAGGCTGTAGACATAATCATGAAATTTGAGGATGCCAGTGAGAAGACCCAAACACTCCTTCTCAATCTGTGCATATCTGGTTTCAGTGGGCGTCATTGCCCTTGATGCGTAGGCTACTAGTGCCCAGGGTGATGTGTCATCTCGTTGAAGCAACACCGCACCGATGCCATCCTGACTCGCATCTGTGGATATCTTAGTCTCCTGGTCTGGGTCGAAGAATGCCAGGACTGGTGCAGTGGTGAGCTTGGCTTTCAGCTCCAGCCACTCTGTCTGGTGTGCCACCTTCCACTCAAAGGCAGTTGACTTTTTCACCAGGTTGTGTAGGGCCGTAGTGTGTGTGGTCATGTTTGAAATGAAAACTGACCATACCCAAGAAGCGCAGCACTGCCTTTTTGTCCTCGGGGACCTTCATCACCTCGATGGCCTTGATTTTGTCTGCGTCCGGGCGCACAGCAGGCTGTGAGATCTGGTCGCCTAGGAACTTGAGCATCGATGTGCAAAACAACATTTGGACCTGTTTAACTTTAGGCCGTACATGGCAGAATACCTTCTGGAGACGGGGCACATGTTCTTCAGGGTCCGTGGACCATATGATGATGTCGTCCATGTACACACGAACCCCTTCAATGCCTTCCATCATCTGCTCCATGATGCGATGGAATATCTCTGATGCCAAGATGATGCCAAATGGCATGCGATTGTAGCAGTATCTGCCAAAAGGCGTGTTGAAGGTGCAGAGCCTGTCATAATATGCAGCCATGCACATCATGAGGTAAAAACAGGCAGTGACAGACACCCAGGTTAGCCAATCAATATACAGGAAAGAACACAACAAATCACCAGACAGAACACCAGAGGGAGGCTTCCAACTATAAAACACACGAGGCATCAGCACTCCGCCTCTTTCCACTGGTGACAACTGTAGTGACAGTCAGGGTGTATATATCAGTCAGCACCTTCTACACGTGGATCAGAGCTAGCCTGGTCTAGTAAGATAGAGTTCGTACACTTAGAGTAGTAGAGTGTCAACCCACAGCCAGCTGTGTGCATTGTTACAGAAGTTCAATAAATCGTATTGAACCAACGCCTACGTTTGGTGTATGCTTTACCGTTCATCTGCATCCTGTTGCAGTCCGTGTTACCCCAGGGAGAATAACACAACAGAGCCTTCTGCTGGACTCTTCCAGCTGGATTTGCCAAAACCACTGTGATGCATCCAATTTGGTGAAGAAGCACGCGTGTGCCATCTCACTTGTGAGTTCCTCCCGCTTCGGGATGGGGTAGTCTTCCCGTACGATATTCTTATTGAGATCCTTGGGATCAATGCAGATGCGCAGGTCCCCCGAAGGCTTCTTTACGCACACCATCGAGCTGACCCAGTCAGTCGGTTTGGTGACCTTGAATATGATGCCTTTTTGCTGAAGATCCTTGAGCTGTGCCTTCAGGCGCTCTCTCAGTGGAGCAGGGTCTCATCGTGGTGCGTGGACCACTGGCTTGGCATCAGGTCGTAGCAGAATCTTGTATCGATACGGCAGCGTGCCCATCCCATGTAACACATCTGGGCGAGGATGTCGTCGATTCCGGCCTGAAGATCCATATGGGAGGATGTCGTGGTGTAAACCCTTTGAATGAGGTTCAGCTGCTTGCAGGCGTGCGCACCTAGCAGGGATGCCCTGTCCAGCTTAACAATTTCAAAGCGTAACCGTGCTTGTGTGTGTCGGTTGGATACGTGCAGATGGCAGGATCCCAGTGCCGTGATGGCATTCCCGTTGTAATCCAGGAGCTTGCAGGCACTGGAAGGACCGTGGGGGGCTTCTTAATGCGTCTGAAGTCTGCCTGTGAGAGGAGGTTGGCAGAGGCACCTCTGTCCATCTTGAACTGGATGGGGCAGTGGTTGGCCTTCATCACTGCTCGCCATTCGTCCTCGGAATCCACATCTAGGATTGATTGGGCTTGCGATGTGTCTGGTGTGGCATATTCACACTTTGTAATAATGCCCACACGGTAGGCGTTGTCCAGGTATTCATCATCTGGATCCGTTGCACTGCCGGGATCAGAACCCTGTAGGTTTCGTTGCACACTCCAGATGCGCCGCTGTTGGAATTGGGAGCGCTGGCTCCTGACTGGTGGTGCAGATCTGCACAGGGCTGCATAGTGGCCTGGCTTCCCGCAGTTTAAAAAGTGTCTGCCTCTTGCAGAACAGTGTTTCTTTAAATGGGCGGTGCCACATAAGAACATAAGAACATAAGAACTAGGAGCAGGAGTAGGCCATCTGGCCCCTCGAGCCTGCTCCACCATTCAATGAGACCATGGCTGATCTTTTGTGGACTCTGCTCCACTTTCCGGACCGAACACCATAACCCTTAATCCCTTTATTCTTCAAAAAACTATCTATCTTTATCTTAAAAACATTTAATGAAGGAGCCTCTACTGCTTCACTGGGCAAGGAATTCCATAGATTTCACAGTTCGAACACGTCATGACGTCGGCGTCCTGACACTCCGTGTGTCGTTGCACCTGCGCAGTGCAGGTTTCGGCCGCTTCGTTATCCCGTTCGCATCGCGCATGCGTCAGGCCCCGGGAAGAGCGTGCAAAATGGCCGCTTTCGGCAATGTTGACGCACTGCATCCGGGAGATCGCCTGAACACTCTCCACCTCTTGGGAAGCTAGTTTATAATTTTCTGCCATTTTGTACTGGGAATGGCGATTTTTAGCATGTTCATGCACTGCGCATGTTTCAATCGCGACTGGCAGGGTCATATGCTTGATCTTCAGTAACTGCTCTCTCAGAGGATCAGAGTGAACTCCAAAAATGCTTTGGTCTCTGATCACGGAGTCAGTGATATCACCTAAGTTGCAGGATTGCGCTAGCAGTCTAAGGTTAGTTAAATATGCGTTGAAGGATTCGTCTTTACCTTGCAATCGTTGCTCGAATATGTAGCGCTCGAAGATTTTGTTGGTGTCCATCTCACAGCGGCTGTCAAACTTGTCCAGGATGGTCTGAAACTTTGTCTTGTCCTGGCCTTCGGCGAAGTGAAAGGAGTTGAATATTTCCAAGGCGTGATCACCCGCTGTGGTGAGGAGAAGAGCTATCTTCCGTGCATCAGACTCACCATTGAGGTCTGATGTTTCTACGTAAAGCTGAAATTTCTGCTTGAATGTCCGCCAGTTGGCACTGAGATTGCCGGAGGTCCTGAGCTGGTGAGGAGCCTGAATCTTTCCCATTGTGCCGGTATACATTTGCTGGTCGTCACCGATCTTGCTGAGTTGAACTAACTAGATTGAACAGACTCCTGGTATCATGTTGTGTTATGTAATTTGGAATAACACAAGCTGCCACTTGATGCAGTTTTGAATAAAAGATGCTCCAGACTTTGAAGTGAGTTCAATGTGTTTTATTGAACTATTAGCACAATTCTCAATGAGTTCGACTCTCTGCTAATCTAAATGTAGTAACTCAGTCTAACTGAACCAGCCTTGCTCTAAGTCACGTGCTGGGGTGTGATGCTGAGGATACACCCTGTCTCACTCTGTAGATGTTGGTCTGTGGAAAGAGGCGGGGTGTGAGTGCCTCATCCCTTTTATAGTGAGATACCACCCCCGAGTGTCCTGACTGCTCATTGGTCGTGTCCTATTTTATGTGTTCGTTAGTTGCATGTTTGCATATCATGACACTACTCGGCTTCGTTTTGTAGCCCATTATGTTGTTTACACTTTACCACAACCGATGAGAGTCTGTAACGCTAGTCTGTGATTCTAGCTTGGTCTGATATTGTCTCTTGCACCCCTATGACTTTGTGGAAGTCGTTCCTGGATTTCTTGTATAGGTCAGGATCGCCTGAACCTCAGACCTGGCCTTCAGTAGGGAGTCAATCTCCCGATTAAGCCATGGTTTCTGGTTGGGGAACGTATGTACTACTTTCTTTGGCACGCAGTCGCGCAGTCGTCTACACATTTTCTGATTAAGTCTGTGACGCTGGTGCCATACCACCACGGTAGGCAGGCAGACTGCTATTTAATATTCTAAGGTCACCAACTGACAACATAATTGGGAAGATGGAGGTATTGCGGTAATGTCACTGGACAAGTAATCCAGAGGCCCAGGATATTATTCTGGAGTATTGGTTGTAGAATCCAATGGAAGAGACACGGAAATGCACGGTAGGATAGAATTGAACTAAAGTTTATTGAGGTATTCACAAAATTATTAAGCAAACAACTCCTCTCCCAGAAAGTCCACCCTTGCCGACCTGCACCCAGGTCGGGTTTATATTTCGGAGAGGTTCCCCCTTGTTAAAGGGAAACCCCACTCCCAGTTACCCTGGTAGTTCATATTCAGAAATAAATTGAACATAGACTGTGATCCCCCGAGTGGTCTTAACAGTGGGTTCAAATCCCACCATAGCAGCTGATTGAATTTGAATTCAATGACTAAAATGTGGAATTCAAATCTCTGTAATGGTGATCACGAAACTATCAATGATTGGTGTAAAGACCCATCTGGTTCACTGATGTCCTTTCGAGAAGAAAATCTGCCATCCTTACTTGGTCTGGTCGACATGTGACTCCAGACCCACAGTGATGTCGTTGACTCATAGCTGCCCTCTGCAATGGCCTAGCAAGTCTCTCTTTTCAAGGGTAATTACCCCATAAAATAAAAGAAGTCAAACTGGAAATTACTGAACCTTGAAAGTAAGTGCTAAAGATCTCCTCTTTTAGCATTCCTTGCGGACCAGTGAAACAAGAAGTTCTTCTCGCCCTCACAAATACACCTTTGAAGACTTGATCCCCAATCTCTGACCAAAACCTTCTGTCCCTCCCACCAGAACAAATCTCCAGCCTCTTCCCCCATTCCCCCTCCACTCCTTCTTGACCAAGATGTGGAGATGAGGCTCTTTTCCAAGTAGCAGAGACTGTCCCCATAGATCTTCAGCTGCATCCTCCATTCGCCAGTTCCAGCTAGCTAGGCCAATGTGTCCAATGCTGGGCAGGAAACAGCTCAAAAGTGTTTTCCCAGGTAGACCTGCTATCTCTTTGGCTTTGCTGGATTCTTCACCCTATCACAGACTTTCCCACACTGTCTCTGGCCCCCAGTTCACACCAGGGCCACAGTAACTCTGAGATGCATTTGGAGCAGAGAGGAGTGTGATTTTGGATGAGAAACCTTGGAAAGCCTTTAGTTCAATTGTCTGTTGCATTTTAGTACAGAAACTTAATTAAATATGACTTCCAAGTTTAACATCAAATGCATAACCATGGTATGGACCTACCTAATGAGATCTGAACTGAGTATTGGGGTTATTAAATGACCACTCCACAGATGGAAGTTGGAGCAGTTGGGAATTTAAACAAAGGAGAGGATTAATTTTTGTGATTCAAAATGGTCAAGGCCTGTGTCTCGATTTTAAAATGCTTTCTTGATGCACTGCTGGCTGCAATGGGGAGTGCAAGAGAGATGCACTTCCCAAATAATGGAAAGTAGAAAATGTCGGCTACAACAAAGAACATGCAGCTGGAGTTAGCAGAAAAGGTCAGCAGCAGGAGAATTGTGGCATTCTCCTGGTTAAAGGAAGTGGTTTGATGACCATCCGAAAGCTAGTGACATCAAAACAAACCTGTTGGACTTTAACCTGGTGTTGTGAGACTTCTTACTATGCAGGTAAGGACAGAGGCGTACAATTGCACATTGACTGACATTTTTCTGTGCACGTCACCCCACCACTTCACTCAGCCTTGTGAGCCTACTCCATCACCAAACTGCATTTACCTTGCAAGCACACTCATCGTTCTGTTTTTTGTACATTCTCACATCCCAATATATCCATTCATCGCTGTTACACACTCTGATCCTTATCCAATTTGACGCCGTCATTAATAGTCCCCTCACTAAATACACAACGTTTATTAGGTGAATACATGTAATTACAGTTATTTACAGGTCTGTTCTTGTCCCCTATCACGGGATAAGAGAGCACAGAAAACCTGGGAAAAGAGAAGGACTAGAGATGGTCCTGCAAACATTTCCCAGTTGGTAACTGTAAAGGAGGAAGCAATAGGGGTCAGTAGTGTGTCAGCATCCCTGTCCATTAGAGATGGGGAAATTAGAATTTTACAGCTACCTGCTGATGCAATTGAATATCAGCTATCTATGTGTCATAGAACATTCCACCATTTTGACTTGATTTCAGTGTAATAGATGATCACCTTAAGAATGCTAAGTTGCAACATTCTTAATTTGCCAGTTCTATTTCACATCTTCCTCTCCACCAGGGCCAACACAAATATGGCATGGCTAGTGAGCCTCATGGACAATGAATCCTCGGAGGAGTTGATTCCTTCTGAGGCTACACTGTCACAGAGCTCCTGCCTACCATGCGTCAGAATATTCCAATTCAGAGAGTTGGGCTAAGCAATTGGCTGGGATTTCACCTCTGCTCTTATTCTGTTCATAAATGAGTTGGAGCAGTCTGGGATGGCATGGTGGATGCAGTGTGGCTATGAAGAGTCTGTAAGAGCAGGCTGCCAGTTTAACTCAGTTGAAAATAAATGCTGTCATGCTGTAACCTGTGGTCACTGATGAAAAAGAAAGGGCGGGATGCTCCATTCCTGAGACAAAGTGTTATCACCGGCGCAGAATTCATGGACTTCCATGACAGCAAAGCTGACACTGCACCTGGACCAATTCAGCATCTGTTAAGGGGCCACGTGGAACATAATCATTTCTTTTGTGAGGGCCGTGAAGAATCCAGTACGAGTTTATAGAATCAAAAGAAATAACTTTATTTACAATTACATATATACAACAGCAGCAGTACACCCTTACTGCTCACTCCTCTCTGGCTGGTTCCACATTGGCCAGCTCTATTTATGCAGGTGACATCTCTATCTATGCAGGTGACTGCTCATGATTTCTCCGCCCCCTTCATTGGGGAAACACATACTCACTAAGGATTGTGGGATGGCCATTACTCCCCAGTCAGTAGTAAAGAGGCAGGTTATAACATCTCTTTCCCCCCCACAAAGTCCAAGGAATCCACCGAAGATCCTGGTAAAGGAGGGCGTCGGAATCGTTTTGCCGCAGGTCAGACACCATTTGCATGAGGCGCTGGATCGGGCGCCCTGTATCGAGAAGGAGAACGGCGCTTCCGTGATGAACGGCGTAACGGTTGTACATCCACGGGCCGTGGGACCGAGGACTCGCCCTCGGAGGCGTCCTGTGGCTCCATCTCGAAGTCGGAGTCCACTCTCTCCGTCATCTCGGTTCTCCACACGGTTCTGCAACGAACTGTGCAGGCTTTTGAGTGCAGCGCCAGAGGAAGATCATGAGGATGAACCTCCACTGTGTCTGGTCTCTGCGGCTTTAGAAGTGAGCTCCGGGGGCAGGGAATCTATGGAAGAGGCGGCCTTCTGGACCGAACGTGGTCTACATTCTTGCGCTGGAGACGACCCTGGGCTTGCACCTGGTAAGAGATAGGGCCCGTTCAGCGGAAGATAATGCCAGGGACCCATTGGACAGCACCAGCAAAATTTCAAACTAACACCAGGACACCAGGCGCAAATTGCCGAATCAGCCGGTGCCGAGAAAGGCCGTGCCGTAATTCTTGAGCGCGGCGTTCTTTTGCACCAATGTCCGGGAAAACCATGCAAAGGCGGGTGCAAAGTGTGGTAGTATGTATTGGAGGTCATGTGGGACTGGAAACCCTATTGTCATTGGCTGACAGATCCCGGGTCCTGGTTGGCCATTGACCTCAAGCTCCGCCCTGAAGGCGGAGTATAAGAAGCCGGAGTCTTCCCCCGCAGGCCAGTTTACTATCGAGCTGCTGGGGAACAGACACGCTTAATAAAGCCTCATCGACTTCACTCTATTCATCTCATGGAGTCTTTGTGCGCTACAATTTATTAAGCGTGCCTAAAAAAAAAAGGACTATGGAGCTCAGGATCATTCCAGAATGCCTGAGGATCAGCCCCCACGCAGTGAACACGGCAGCAGCCTTCAAACACTGGCAGACTTGCTTCGAGGCCTACATCAGGACGACCACCGGCCGAGTCTCAGACGAACAAAAACTGCAGGTCCTGCACTCGAGGGTGAGCACGGAGATTTTCACCCTCATTGAAGACACCCACGATTTCCAGACGGCGTTCACAGCACTCAGAAGCCTCTACGTTCGCCCAGTTAACCAAATCTACGCTCGCTACCAGCTCACGACGAGACGGCAAGCTCCCGGAGAATCGATGGACGAGTTCTACGCCGCGCTGCTGATTTTGGGACGAGCCTGCAGCTGCCCGTCGGTGAACGCAAACGAGCACACAGACATGTTAATGCGCGATGCTTTTGTGGCAGGTATGCAATCCTCCCAAATCCGCCAAAGACTTCTAGAAAAAGAGTCGCTAGGACTCTCAGAGGCACGGGCCCTAGCAGCTTCCCTAGACGTGGCCGCGCGTAATACCCGCGCCTACGGCCCCGACCGCGCGGCAGGCCATTGGGCCCCATACGTACCCGTCGCGGCAAACCCCCTACCCCACCCCGGACACCCCACAGGCTTGCGCAGTCCAAGCGCCGAGTCGCACCGGGGGCGCCCGCTGTTATTTTTGCGGCCAGGCGAAACACCCCCGACAACGCTGCCCGGCCCGCGCAGCCATCTGCAAAAGCTGCGGGAAAAAGGGCCATTATGCGGTTGTGTGCCAGTCCCGCGAGGTCGCCGCCGTCCCGGGAGCACAGGGAGCCCTGCAAACAGTCTATGCGCCCCAACCCCCCCAGCACGCCATGTACGACCCGCAGGCGCAGCCGCTCTGGGTCCCGACCACCGCGGTCCCGGGAGAACTGGGAGCCCTGCACGCCGCCTGCGCTCCCCAACCCCCCTCCCCGCAGCCCATGTATGACCCGCCACCGGCGCTACCGCTTTGGGTCCCGGCCAACACTCTCCACGGAGAGGAGGGAGTTTTTTCGCGTCCCTAACGCCACCCTAACCCCCGTCCCGCGCCCCACGCCTGACCCGCCGGCGCCACCTACTTGGACCCCGACCACCGCTGTCCCCGGTGAGGGAGCTCCTCGCGGTCCTTGCGCTCGCAGCCCCACGCCTGACCCGCCGGTGCCGCCGACTTGGGCCCCGACCACCGCTGTCCCCGGTGAGGGAGCTCCGCGCGGTCCTAGCGCTCGCGGTCCTAGCGCTCGCGGTGAGGGAGCTCCGCGCGGTCCTAGCGCTCGCGGTCCTAGCGCTCCCCAGCCCCCCCAGCACACCATGTGCGATCCGCAGACGCCGCCATTTTGGGTCCCGACCACCACGAGGGGTGGAGGGGCGCCGATGTGCAACCCGCAGATGCCGCCATTTTGGGTCCCAACCACCACGAGGGGAGGAGGGGCGCCGCCATCTTGGACCGCCCCAGACCTGTACGACGCATGGGGGCGGCCATTTTGTCCACCCCCGCCGCCATCTTGTGAACCCCCAGCCACGTGCAATGTATGGGGGCGGCCATTTTGTCCATCCCCGACGCCATCTTGGACGGCAACAACGGACCCCACTCCACTACTACAACCACGGCTCGCTTCGATTACGCTCGATCAGGCTCGGTCCCGGACACTCCAGACGACGACGACAACAGTCCTAATTAACGGCCACGAGACGCCATGCCTAGTCGACTCCGGGAGCATGGAAAGCTTTATACACCCCGACACGGTAAGACGCTGTTCCTTGACCACCTATCCCAGCGCACAAAAGATTTGCCTAGGTGCAGGATCCCACTCCGTACAGATCCAGGGATTCTGCATAGTTACCCTTACGGTGCAGGGGAGGGAGTTCAAAAACTACAAACTTAACGTCCTCCCCCAACTCTGTGCCCCCACCTTGCTGGGATTAGATTTCCAATGTAATCTACAGAGCCTTACGTTCAAATTCGGCGGCCCCATACCCCCACTCACTATCTGCGGCCTCGCAACCCTCAAAGTGCAACCCCCGTCCTTGTTTGCGAACCTCACCCCGGATTGCAAACCCGTCGCCACTAGGAGCAGACGATACAGCGCCCAGGACCGGACCTTCATTCGGTCCGAAGTCCAGCGGCTACTAAAGGAGGGCATAATCCAGGCCAGAAATAGTCCCTGGAGAGCGCAGGTGGTAGTAATGAAGACAGGGGAGAAACAAAGGATGGTCATTGCCTATAGCCAGACCATCAACAGGTACACACAACTAGACGCGTACCCTCTCCCCCGCATATCCGACATGGTCAATCGGATTGCCCAATATAAAGTCTTCTCCACCGTGGACCTCAAGTCCGCCTACCATCAGCTCCCCATCCGCCCAAGTGACCGCAAGTACACAGCCTTCGAGGCAGACGGGCGATTATGCCATTTCCTACGGGTCCCTTTTGGCGTCACAAACGGGGTCTCGGTCTTCCAACGGGAGATGGACCGAATGGTGGATCAACATGGGTTGCGGGCCACGTTCCCGTATCTCGACAATGTAACCATCTGCGGCCACGATCAGCAGGACCACGACGCCAACCTCCAAAAATTCCTCCAGACCGCCAAAGCCTTGAACCTCACGAACAACGAGGACAAGTGCGTTTTCAGCACCGACCGGCTAGCCATTCTGGGCTACATAGTACGCCACGGGATAATAGGCCCCGACCCCGAACGTATGCGCGCACTCATGGAATTTCCCCTCCCGCACTGCCCAAAAGCCCTGAAACGCTGCTTGGGGTTCTTTTCGTACTACGCCCAGTGGGTCCCCCAGTACGCAGACAAGGCCCGCCCCCTGATACAGACCACGACCTTCCCTCTGTCGACAGAGGCTTGCCAGGCCTTCAGCCGCATCAAAGCGGATATCGCAAAGGCCACGATGCGCGCCATCGACGAGTCCCTCCCCTTCCAGGTCGAGAGCGACGCCTCCGACGTAGCTCTAGCGGCCACCCTTAACCAAGCGGGCAGACCTGTGGCCTTTTTCTCCCGAACCCTCCACGCCTCAGAAATCCGCCACTCCTCAGTGGAAAAGGAAGCCCAAGCCATAGTAGAAGCTGTGCGACATTGGAGGCATTACCTGGCCGGCAGGAGATTCACTCTCCTCACGGACCAACGGTCGGTAGCTTTCATGTTCGATAATGCACAGCGGGGCAAAATTAAAAATGACAAGATCTTAAGGTGGAGGATCGAGCTCTCCACCTTCAACTACGAGATCTTGTATCGTCCCGGAAAGCTGAACGAGCCGTCCGATGCCCTATCCCGCGGCACATGTGCCAACGCACAAATTAACCGCCTCCAAACCCTCCACGAGGACCTCTGCCACCCGGGGGTCACTCGGTTTTACCACTTCATCAAGTCCCGCAATCTCCCATACTCTTTAGAGGAGGTCCGTACAGTCACAAGGGACTGCCACATCTGCGCGGAATGCAAGCCGCATTTTTCAGGCCAGATGGAGCGCACCTGATTAAGGCTTCCCACCCCTTTGAACGCCTCAGTCTGGATTTCAAAGGGCCCCTCCCCTCCACCGACCGCAACGCATATTTTCTTAATGTAGTGGACGAATACTCCCGCTTCCCTTTTGCCATTCCCTGCTCTGACATGACCGCGGCCACAGTCATTAAAGCCCTGAACAGCATCTTCACACTGTTCGGTTACCCCGCATACGTCCACAGCGACAGGGGGTCCTCATTCATGAGTGACGAGCTGCGCCAGTTCCTGCTCAGCAAGGGCATAGCCTCAAGCAGGACGACCAGCTACAACCCCCGGGGGAACGGGCAAGTAGAAAGGGAGAACGGCACGGTCTGGAAGGCCGTCCTACTGGCCCTACGGTCCAGGGATCTCCCAGTTTCACGGTGGCAGGAGGTCCTCCCGGACGCTCTCCATTCCATCCGGTCGTTATTATATACGAGCACTAATCAAACGCCTCACGAGCGTCTCCTTGTCTTCCCTAGGAGGTCCTCCTCTGGAACGTCGCTGCCGACCTGGCTGGCGGTCCCAGGACCCATCCTGCTCCGAAAGCATGTGCGGGCACATAAGGCAGACCCGTTGGTCGAAAGGGTTCACCTCCTCCACGCAAACCCCCAGTACGCCTACGTGGAGTACCCCGACGGCCGACAGGACACGGTCTCCCTGCGGGATCTGGCGCCCGCAGGCAACACGCACCCCCCCCCCGACACCATCAACCCAACCCCCCCCCCCTCCTGCCACCGCCACACCCCGCGACCGCCCCCTTCCCAGGAGGATCGGTCCCCCTCCCCTTTGCACCGACAGCTGAAACCGTACAGCTCCTGGAGGCGACAACACTGGTACAAGCACCACCACCACCGCCGGGGCCGAGGCGATCGACACAGATGACCAGACCGCCCGACCGACTCGTGGCGTCGATGTAAAACAAAGATGGACTGTTCAAAGAACTTTTTGCTTTTCTTTTTCCTATACCCTCTGTAAATAGTTGCAACAGGACGAAATTGTCCAGTACTGTATTGCCATGTCAATGTTTTATCCTACCAGGACCAGCCCTGTAAACCCTTACCACCATACGAAGCATCACCCCGCCGGGTTCATTTTTGACAAGGGGTGAATGTGGTAGTATGTATTGGGGGTCATGTGGGACTGGAAGCCCTAATGTCATTGGCTGACAGATCCCGGGTCCTGGTTGGCCGTTGACCTCAAGCTCCGCCCTGAAGGCGGAGTATAAGAAGCCGGAGTCCTCCCCCGCAGGCCAGTCTACTATCGAGCTGCGGGGGAACAGACACGCTTAATAAAGCCTCATCGACTTCACTCTATTCGTCTCATGGAGTCTTTGTGCGCTACACAAAGTCTCCAGCCCATTAGGAGTTCCGCAGGAGCTACCCCAGTCACCGCATGTGGCGTGATGCTATATGATGCACAATCAATTGAACAAAGACTAGAGTTGGATACAACTGAGGCTTTATTGCTTTAAGATGTGTGACCTCCCACAGCAGCTGGCGAAATGGCTGCTGAATGGAGTTCACGCATATTTATACTCGCCTACTGGGCGGAGCCAGCAGGCAGGGACTACCGGCGAACCTGTAGTACAGGTCCTACATTACGTCACCTAATATAGGTGCAACAGTGGTTTACCACACAGGTAGAGAGGGAGAATGGGACGGTGTGGAGGGCCGTCCAACTGGTCCTATGGTCCAGGAACCTCCCAGCCTCTCTCTGGCAGGAGGTCCTCCCTGATGCACTCCACTTTCAGGGGGGGTTCTTCTCCGCGCCGGCCATGGCGGACCGTTACACCGGCCGGCGCGAAGGGAAAGTGCCCCCACGGCACAGGCCTGCCCGCTGATCGGTGGGTCCCGATCGCGGGCCAGGCCACCGTGGGGGCAGACCCCGGGGCCAGATTCCCCCTGCGCTCCCCCGTGGACTCCACAGGCCGCCCGCAGAGCCAGATTCCGCCGGTAAGGACCTGGTGTAATTTATGCTGGCGGGACCGGCCGAAAACGGGCAGCCATCGGCCCATCGCAGGCCAAAGAATCGCCGGGGGGGGCCTCCAGCCCCCGCTGAAAAACCAGCGCCGGAGAATCCGGCAGCCGCCGTCGGTGCGGCGGGGTTCACGCCGCACCCCGGCGATTCTCCGGCCCGGCGGGGGGGTTGGAGAATCCCGCCCCAGTTCCTTGGCTGGGCTAGAGGTCATCAGGATGCAAGATGGGAGGGCCGCTCCATCCAACTTTATCAAGATCTGGCAAAGAGAAGAGCTGACTTCAACGGGGTGAAGTTCATCCTAAATCAAAAAGCAGTTAGATTTGGCATGATCTACCCAGCTCGCCTCCAAGTGACTGTTGGGAGAAAAAACTTTTTTTGATTTATCAGAGGAAGCGACCTCCTTTGTTCAAAAACTTAACTCGAATTCTGCTTAATATATGCTCATGTTTGTTCTATTATGTATACTGGTGCTTCATATTGCCTGTTCATATCAGGTTTGGAGTTTGTATTATTGTTGGGTTTGATATTTGATTGTTATTGTTGAGCTGCATTTTAAACAATATATTTTTTTGAATATCTTCTTGTGGAGAGTCTCTCGGCTAATGATGAGGTTAGCTAACGGAAGTAGTAAGGGAGGGTTTACTGCAGCTCTTCACTGTTTGTGTAGTAGGGCTTTGTCATTTGGGGGTTTAGGGACAGGGTATTATTTTTTAGTGTTGAAAAGGGGTGTTTTGGGGATGGTTAGGGAGGGGCAGGGGTTTTAATGTTCATTGGTTAGCGGTGTCTGTTAAACCTTTTTTGTCAGATCGTATAACTTGGCTCGGTGGCCATCTTGGTGGGTCTCTTCACTTTATCTTTTCTTGCTGGTATTCCTCCTTGGAAATGGATGACTCCGGGAAAGGGAAGCTTTAATTTTTTTTCAATATGACAGTGCAGCAGCTGTTTATTCAAAGGCAATTCTTCCTCTGCCCTGCAGCCTTTTTGAATTTGGCTCAGCCAATGGAACTTTTTGTAGGTGATTTCCAGCTGTGTATCTTCAGTTAAGGCACAGTTTTCACAGGTCACGCTGCAGCTTCTTTACTTTTTCATGCTTTGGGATTCTTCTCCACATTGTAAAGGTGTGTTCAGAGTCTCACAAAGAGGTCCGGAGGCTTGTGTGGTTGAACATTGAGTTTATTGGTAACACATAACTATGTATCTCCAAGCACAGCTCTGTCTAGGTGCTGTCCTCATGCTGGATTCTGCCAGACAATGCTGTACCCAGTCCACTATCATGTTACTCATTACGGCATAATGTGGGCGTTACTCATTACGGCATAATGTGGGCGGTACTGTTCTACAGTCCCACATTAATCATTGCTATGCCAAACACCCTTATATCATTAGATGCTGCCAGTCCTGCTGAATACTCCCAGCATTTTTTGATTTTATTCACAGAGATTCTTGTCTCATTTCAGGAAGCACATAGGTAATCTAGAAGGCTGGACAAACCCCCTTGGCTGCATGTATTGCTTAACCCTAAATTGTCTGAGAATGCAGTGGACAGCTTTAGAATCATTATGCTCTATGGTGCAGCCACAAAGAGAATCAAAGGCGACACACGTCGAGTTTGTCTAAACATAGTGCAAGCGTTTATTACAAGATGCGGCTCAAACAGGGTACAATGGTGAACGCCACAAAACGCTCTGTTGTCGTCATTGCGTAACACGTGACATTAAACTAACCCAGGCACTGTCAAACTCTGGGGCACAACCCGTGGGTGGGTCGTGGGAAGGTGTCGGGAGGGACTCAGAGCCGTCCGTAGCGGCGCTCCCAATCGCGCAAATCCACGCGCAACAGCTGGCTTTTAATAATGCCGGTTGCGTGCGGCCTTCAAAATGGGCAGGAACAGATTTTTAAATATTAGCTGCACTGCACATGCGTGCCCGATCTTTGGTGCGTATGCGCAAAACTATGTGCATGCGCACCGATGATCGGGGACACATGCACAGTGAGGCCGCAATTTTTTAATATGCTCGCAGCCTTTTTTTTTCCAAGTTTGGGGGGCAAAGGGATCCAAAACTATTTTCTCCATTTTTATCAACAAGGTAAGAGAAAATGGTGGGTCGTGCAGGTCGGCCGGCATGGGCCGCGACGGTCGGCCGGCGTGGGTCGTGAAGGTCGGCCAGCGTGGGTCGCAAAGGTTGGCCGGGTTGAGTCCCGAAGGTTGGCCGGGTTGGGACCCGAAGGTTGGTCGGTTGGTAAAAATGGGTCCCCGGAAAAAAGTTTGAAAAACATTGCACTAACCACTAGTTTTTACTTTGATACATAACACAGGATAGTACAGCAGGCCATTTGACACATTATGACCATGTGAGCTCTCTGAGAGGGCAGTTTTTCTTTTCAGATAATTGTCCACCCACTGTAGCTGGTACAGGTAGTCTCCAATGCAAGGATTACTTAGCTTCTCACATCAGATGAGTAAGAAGTCTTACAACACCAGGTTAAAGCCCAACAGGTTTGTTTCGAATCATTAGCTTTCGGAGCGGAGCTTCTTCCTCAGGTGAAAAAATTTTCGCCTGAGGAAGCAGCTCCGCTCCATTCGAAACAAACCTGGTGGGCTTTAACCTGTTGTTGTAAGACTTCTTACTGTGCCCACCCAAGTCCAACGCCGGCATCTCCACATCAGATGAGATTGGGCATTTTCAGACTAGGATAGGTTTCCCCTCAATGATGGAGTGAGGGAGGAAATTTCAGGAGACTGGCCTAGTGGCAGTAATAGAGCATGATTTATTTCATGCCATCATCCTTGCAGAAACGGTGCTGGTGGCTCCTGGCTGCTGCTGTGCACCGCGCCTGGTCCGGCGGCTCCAGCACCGCCGCGCGCTGACAAACCGCCACTCGCGAGCCAGGGCACGCGGCGCTGCAAGGTCCTGTCACCACAGTGCGAGGCAGGGTTTCAGCGCTTAACTGCTGAAACATTGAGGTAGATTTTCTAGGGGTTATTTTCCGCCAACGGTTCCACGATTTGAAAGGGGATCGGTAAGTACAACATCGGATACAAATAAAGTTTGGCCGGAATGCCCCAGCCATTCAATCCGCCGTTCCCAAGGGCACCAACAAAATCCGTTAAAGTCGGATGATGTGGAGATGCCGCAGGTCAGGGGTTCAGTCAGAGTTCAGGCCCACGTTCATCAAGAGGAGACGGCGCTTCGACTCGACTGAACGGGGCGGGGTTTCGGCTCATTGGGCGGGGCATCGACTCGACTGAACGGGGCGGGGCTTCGACTCGTTGGGCGGGACGGGGCTTCTGCATGTTAGGCTAAGCGGGGCTTCGACTCGACTGAACGGGGCGGGGCTTCGACTCGACTGAACGGGGCGTGGTTTCGGCTTGTTGGGCGGGCGGGGCTTCGGCTCGTTGGGCGGGGTGGGCTTCGACGCGACTGAACGGGGCGGGGCTTCCACTCGACTGAACGGGGCGGGGCTTCAACTCGACTAAACGGGGCGGGGTTTCGGCTCGTTGAGCGGGGCGTGGTTTCGGATCATTGGGCGGGGCAGCTGTTCAATGATATGCAAATGTCTCCAAAAATGTAGATTGCAACAACCCGAACTGAGAAATCTGCTTTAGAGTTCGTTCAGATATGTTAACAGCTCAGACACGATCTTTATTAGTGTCACAAATAGGCTTACATTAACACTGCAATCAAGTTACTGTGAAAATCCCCTAGTCGCCACATTCCGGCACCTATTCGGGTACACGGAGGGAGAATTCAGAATATCCAATTCATCGAACAAGCACATACATAGAACATAGAGTGCATTAGGAGGCAATTCAGCTCATCGAGTCTGCACCAACCCACTTCAGCACTCACTTCCACCCTATCTCCGTAACCCAATAACCCCTCCTAACCTTTTTGGTCACTAAGGGCAATTTATCATGGCCAATCCACCTAACCTGCACGTCTTTGGACTGTAGGAGGAAACCAGAGCACCCGGAGGAAATCCACGCAGACACAGAGAACGTGCAGGCCGCACAGACAGTGACCGAACAGGGAATCGAACCTGGGATCCTGGTGCTGTGAAGCCACAGTGCTATCCACTTGTGCTACCGTGCTACCCCACATCTTTTGGGAATTGTGGGATGAAACCGGAGCACCCAGAGGAAACCCATACAGACACAGGGAGAATGTGCAGACTCCAAACAGACAGTGACGAACCCAGGTCCCTGGCGCTGTGAAGCATTGGTGCTACCCACTGTGCTACCATGCCACCCCGGTACACATGCTGTTGTGAACCTATCAAATGTTAATCTTTTGAATGCTGAACGACCAACTAAGTCTCATTTTGCAATTTGTCGTCAGGATAATGATGTTCAGTAAAAGTGGTTAATGAGAAATATAATATAATCTTTATTACTGTCACACACTGTAATGAAGTTACTGTGAAAATTCCCTAGTCACCACACTCTAGCACCTGTTCGGGTACACAGAGGGAGAATTCAGTATATCCAATCTAACAAGCACGTCTTTCGGGACTTGTGGGAGGAAACCGGAGCACCCGGAGGAAACCCACGCAGACACGGGTAGACCATGCAGACTCCGCATAGACAGTGACCCAAGCCGGGAATTGAACCTGGGATGCTGGAGCTGTGAAGCAACAGTGCTAACCCCTGCCACCAGTAAATGTTATGAGGTGAATGTGGAATAATTGTTACAATTAACGATAAAGAAATAATTTCTGAAAGAATGATCAAGATAAATCACCCTGATCAGATGCCATGCATCTCCGCTTGTTAAAGGAAGTCCGCGAAGGAATAACAGAAAACAGCAGATTGTTAAAATTAGCAAGCGATCTGCAAATTGTGCTTGAAGGGTGGTCAATATGATTTTTTTTAAATGCAGGTGTTGAAAGGTTTAAAACATTGACATTGTAGTTGTACAAGTTAACCTAAGGTTTAAGACATGGCAGGAGATCCCAGAACCATGTCATGTTCCTCTTGTGCGATGTGGGAGTTCAGGGACACATCCACTGTCCCTGGCTCCTTCACGTGCAAGAAGTGTGTCCAGCTGCAGCTCCTGTTAGACTGCTTGACAGCTCTGGAGCTGCGGATGGAGTCACTTTGGAGCCTCCGCAATGCTAAGGAAGTTGTGGATAACACATTTAGCGAGTTGGTCACACCGCAGATAAAGAGTACTGATGGAGATAGGGAATGGGTGACCAACGGGCAGAGGGAAGAATAGGACGGCAGTCCAGGGGTCCTCTGTGGTCATCTCCCTCCAAAACAGGTATACCACTATTGGTCCAGATGGCTCACCAGGAGAAGGTAGCAGGAGCCAGGTTCATGGCACCATGGCTGGCTTTGCTGTACAGGGGGGCAGGAAAAAGTGTGGTGTTTGGATGGAGAGAAATTTGTTGAGTGTATTCAGGAAGACTTCCTCATTCAATATGTGGATGGCCCAACTAGAGAGGGAGCAAAACGTGACCTCCTCTTGGAGAATAAGGAAGGGCAGGTGACTGAAGTGTTAGTGAGGGATCACTTTGGGACCAGTGACTATAATTCCATTAGTTTTAAGATAGCTATGGAGAATAATATTTCTGACCCAAAAGTTAAAATTCTAAATTGGGGCAAGGCGAATTTCGATGATATTAGGCGGGAACTTTCAAAGGTTGATTGGGGGAGCCTGTATATAGGCAAGGGGACAACTGGTAAGTGGGAGTATTTCAAAAGTGTGTTAACTAGGGTTCAGGGTGAGCACATTCCTCTTAGGGTGAAGGGTAAGGCTGGTAGAAGTAGGGAACCCTGAATGACTTGGGATATTGAGGCCATGGTCAAAAGGACGAAGGAAGCATGTGACATGCATAGGCAGCTGGGATCCGTTGAAGAGTATAGGGTTTGTCGGAGTAGAGTTAAGAGAGAAATCAGGAGGGCAAAAAAGGGACATGAGATTGTCTTGGCAGATAGGGCAAAGGAAAATCCAAAGAGCTTTTACAGATACATAAAGGGCAAAAAATTGACTAGGGAGAGGGTAGGGCCTCTTAAGGATAAACAGGGTCATCTGTGTCCAGTTCCACAAGGGATGGGAGCGGTCCCAAATGAATATTTCTCGTCAGTATTTAATGTTGAGAAAGGCACGAATGTTAGGGAAATTGGGGAAATAAAAAGTGATGTCTTGAGGAGTGTACATATTACAGAGAAGGAGATGCTGGAGATATTAAAGCGCATCAAGATAGGCAAATCCCCGGGACCTGATGAAATGTATCCCAGGACGTTGTGGGAAGCTAGGGAGGAAATTGCCGGCCCTCTCGCTGAGATATTTGAATCATCGACAGCCACAGGAGAGGTGCCTGAAGATTGGGGGGAGCAAATGTTGTGTCCTTGTTTAAGAAGGGCTGTGGGGATAAGCCCGGGAACAACCGACCGGTGAGTCTGTGGCCACCTAAAATGGTCGCCCGCAAAGGATAAAGGGAATTGTGCTCAAGCCAGGACACAGACAGTGCGCAGCCCCTGTGTATTGTGCAGAGGAAAACAAGACCGAATTGAAACTTGCACCTGTTAAAGGTCAATCACCGATTTCCCCAGGATAATAGACTCAAATGAATAAATAGCAACAGTAGCAGACTCCCTGGCGCCACCTTCCCTTATTTGGAAAGGCATACGCACTTGGAACAATAACGACTATGACCCGCCCAGCCATCAAGGTACCCGCCCCTAATTAGTCGGTATCGATCAGAGTGATTGAGACTCTATTGATCCATTGGACCCTGAATTAACCCCACCCAAAAGGGCGCGAAAAAGAAGAAGGATAAGAAGCCCTGCGCACTAGGGATCGGCCTCTTTTGGGATCGGCCTGTGCCCACTCCAATTGCAGCATAACGACCAGCCAAGTTCAAGCCCATGATCGCTACCTGAGAGAGACGAGCCGCAGCCGTGACGAACCTGACGATTTCCAGCCGACACACGTGGGGACTCAGATAAAGACCTTATCTACCCGCACAGAGCCGGTCATCCAGAAGTTAAGTAAAGGTCATCTTAGTTGATAGGTGTAGTTTAATACGTAGCCACGTGTATCATTGCACAGAGAGATAAGTCTTGTGTTCAATAATAAACTGTCTTTTGAACTAACATATTGGTTGTGTGGTCATTTGGTCAATACAAGAAACGTACTCGCTGCTTGTGGTTTGGTAATAAAATGGCAACAAGTCTTCTGTAGTGGGTAAGATGTTAGAAGATATTCTGAGGGACAGGATCTACAGGCATTTTGACAAGCAAGGGCTAATTAGGGAAAGTCAGCATGGCTTTGTAAGGGGAAAGTCATGTTTCACAAAATTGATTGAGTTTTTTGAAGGGGTAACCAAGAAGGTAGATGAGGGCAGTGCAGTCGATGTTGTCTACATGGACTTTAGCAAGGCCTTTGACAAGGTACCGCATGGTAGGTTGTTGCAAAAGGTTAAATCTCATGGAATCCAGGAGGAGGTAGCAAATTGGTACAAATTTGGCTTGGCGACCGAAGCCAGAGGGTGGTTGTAGAGGATTGTTTTTCAAACTAGAGGCCTGTGACCAGCAGTGTGCCTCAGGGATCGGTGCTGGGTCCATTGTTATTTGTGATATATATAAATGATTTGGATGAGAATGTAGAAGGCATGGTTAGTAAGTTCGCAGATGACACCAAGATTGGTGGCAAAGTGGATAGTGAAGAAGGTTACACAAGATTGCAACAGGATCTTGACCAACTGGGCCAGTGGGTTGATGAATGGCAGATGGAGTTTAATTTGGATAAATGTGAGGTGATGCATTTTGGTAGATCAAATCAGGGCAGGACCTATTCAGCTAATGGTAGTGAGTTGGGGAGAGTTACAGAACAAAGAGATCTAGGAATACAGGCTCATAACTCCTTGAAGGTGGAGTTCCAGGTGGACAGGATGGTGAAGAAGGCACTCAGCACGCTAGGTTTTATTGGACAGAATATTGAATACAGGAGTTGACTTGGGGGAGGGCAGGTTTGGGGAAGAGCAGTTGGAGAGGGTGGTAGGAAATAACTTTTTTTTAATAATAATAATCTTTATTGGTGTCACAAGTAGGTTTACATTAACACTGCAATGATGTTTTTTAAAAAATATTTCTTTATTCGCCTCCTTTTTCGCATTTTCTCCCAAATTTACACCCACCAACAATAAACAATAATCAGTAACAAATATGTCAATCCTCATATCAATAACAACGATCTCATCCTCCCACCAAACCCAAAACATTTGCCCGCATGTTCTGTTCACATAAACAAATGACAAAAAGGAATCAGGAAGCACCCACAGCCACCATTAACACCCATCGGTCCCCTCCTCCCAACCCCGCCCCCCCCTCCCCAACTAATGTTTGATGTTATCCAGTTCTTGAAAGTGCATAATGAATAATGCCCATGAATTGTAGAACCCTTCTGTCCTTCCCCTCAGTTCAAACTTAACCTTCTCAAGAGTCAAGAATTCCAACAAGTCCCCCCCCCGCCACGCCAGGGCACAGGGTGGAGAGGCTGCCCTCCAACCCATCAGGATCCGCCTTCGGGCGATCAACGAGGCGAAGGCTACAACATCTGCCACCGCACCCGTTTCCAACTCTGGCTGGTCCGACACCCTGAATATGGCCTCCCGGGGGTCCGGGTCCAGTTTCACGTGCACCACTTTAGAAATTACCCCAAAAACCCCCTTCCAGCAATCCTCTAGTTTTGGACAGGACCAAAACATATGAACGTGATTAGCGGGGCCCCTCCCCCAACGTTCACATACATCTTCTACTCCTTCAAAGAATTGGCTCATCCTCGCCCTCATCAGGTATGCTCTGTATACCACCTTCAGCTGTATCAGCCCCAACCTCACGCACGAGGTGGAGGCATTCACTCTCCGGAGCACCACACACCAGAACCCCTCCTCCATATCCTTTCCGAACTCTTCCGTGCCTTCTCCTCATAACACTGCAATGATGTTACTGTGAAAATTCCCATTAGTTGCCACACTCCGGCGCCTGTTTGGTACACTGTAGGAGAATTTAGAATGCCCAATTCACCTAACAGCATGTCTTTTGGGACTTGTGGCAGGAAACTGGATCACCCAGAGTAATCCATGCGGACACAGGGAGAACGTGCAGACTCCGCACAGACAGTGACCCAAGCCGGGAATGGAACCGGGGTCCCTGGCGCTGTGAAGCAATCGTGCTACCCACAGTTCTACCATGCCACCCCCTCTGGAAATAATTTAATCTATTATGTTTTGTGACTAGATTGAAAATTTACACTTAATATTTTATCTGCTAGTTGCTTTTCCTTTTGCTTTGTTTTGTCGAGATAACCTTGTGTCTTTGTTGCTTTGCACTGGAACAACTTTTATTTTGTTTTCATTTTGAGCTTGTCCAGTCCAGCAAACTTCCCCTTTAAGAGAATATCCTTAACCTGCTCCAGCCCCTCTTCCCTCTACTTCCCATGTATCCCATCCGTTCTCTCCCTTCCCACACAGCTTGGCTGCGGGACTTGTATGATTTTCACCTACTGGAGAACCCTATGGTTCCCACAGTGGCGGCAACACTGACATTTTATCCAACTTAAAATGCCTCCTCAACTGGCTCCATATCTTAATAGCCGACTCCACCACTGGACTCCCCGTATACTTCCCGGGACTGCCAGCAACGGGGCCATCACCAGGGTCCTCAAACTAGAACCCCTGCAGGACTCCTCCTCCAACCTAATCCACTCCGCTCCATCCCCCCACCAACATCTTCCGACATTCACAGTCCAGTAATTATACATTAAATTATGGAATGCCAACCCCCTTTCTGCCTCTGCCTTTGTGCAGACTGTTCTTTACCCTCGGTACCTTCCCCACCCATATGATCTCCGAAATCAGTGCTTCCACCCTCGGGAAAAAGGCAGTAGGGAGAAAGATCAAGAGGGTCCGAAAGACGAACAGGAACCTTGCCAACACATTCATCTTCACCACCAATGACAAGTGCAAAGAATCCTACCTCTTGAAATCTCTCTTAACCTCTTCCACTAACCCTGTCAAGTTCCACCTATGCATTGCGGTCCACTCATGCGTTACCTGAATCCCCAAATACCTGAACCACTCTCTTGCCACCTTAAATGGTGGCACCCCCAAATTAGCCCTCTCGCCCCTCCGCATTCACCGGAAACACCTTGCTCTTCCGTATGTTCAACTGATAACCGGAGAGGCCCAAAATCGTTCCAATAGGCCCATAATTCTGCCCATATTTTCCAGCAGGTCCGACACAAACAGCAACAGGTAATCTGCATACAGTGATACCCGATGCTACCTATGCCCCCACACGATCCCTCGCCATTCAACCGACGCCCAAAGAGCCATCACCAAGGGCTCAATCGCCAACACAAATAACAACGGTGACAGCGGACACTGCCTCGTTCCCCTATGTAACCCAAAATACCCTGAACTTGCCTCATTCGTACGCACACTAGCCACAGGGTATGCATACAAAAGTCGGATCCACACCACAACCTTCAGGCCAAACCCAAACGGTTAAAAAAAAATTTAGAGTACCCAATTCATTTTTTCCAATTAAGGGGCAATTTAGCGTGGCCAATCCACCTAGCTTGCACATTTTTGGGCGGTTGGGGCGAAACCCACGCAAAAACGGGGAGAATATGCAAACTCCACACGACAGTGAACCAGAGCCAAGATCGAACCTGGGACCTCGGCACCGTGAGGCCACAGTGCTAACCCACGGGGCCACCGTGCTGCCCTGGCCAAACCCAAACCTGCCCAGAATTTCGAACAGACATCTCCACTCTACCCGATCAAAAGTCTTCTCCGCATTCAAGGATACAATAACCTCAGGTGCCCCCCTGCATTCAAGGATACAATAACCTCAGGTGCCTTCCCCCCGCTCCTGATGGAGTCATAATTACATTTATAAACTTCCTGATGTTATTAGAGAGCTGCTTCCCGTTCACAAAGCCCTTTTGATCATCAGCAACCACCTCTGGCACACACCTCTCCAACCTACATACCAACACCTTCGCCAGTCCCTGGTCAACAAAGAAATGGTTCTGTAGGACCGACACTCCAGTGGATGCTTCCCCTTTTTCAGGATCAACAAGATCGATGCCTGTGGTAACATTGCTGGCAACTCATCCGTCTCCACCACCTCACTGAAAATCCCCAACAAGTGGGGGGCCAACTTTTTTGCAAACTGTTTATAAAATTCCGCTGGAAAGCCGGCCAGCCTGGGGCCTTCCCCAACTGCATCCTACTGATACAATCCATCACCTCCTTTAGGCCCAATGGCTCCTCCAGTGCCTGCCTCTTCCCTTTCTCTAGCTCTGGGAACATCAACCCATCCAGAAATTGCCCCATATCCCCACCTCCCCAACCGGCTCAGCCTTATACAACTTCTCATAGAACACCTCATTTATCTTTTTCAGTTCCGAAACCAGCTCCCCCTTCTCCATCCTTACCTGTGAAATATCACTAAATGCTGCCTGATGCCACAACTGGTGGGCCAACATGTGACTTGCCTTCTCACCATACTCATGCTTCACCCCCTCACCCTTTGCTGCTGTGCCACTGCTTTGCCCGTCGCTAACCGATCAAACAGTTCCTGCATCTGTCCCACACATCCCTTCCTCAGCCTAATCTGATCCTTCACCCAGAGATAAGTCTCCTGCAAGAAAATCACCTCCACTCTCAAACCCTTCAGCTATGCAAATACCCGGGACCTCTTGAGCGTTCCGTTTAACCCGCGGATATTCCATGTCACAATTCTTACCGGAGGCTTATGCCTCCACCCTCCTTCCATTGTCCGCCATCACCCACCCTTCAGCTCTGCCTCGCCCAATCAGGTCCATCCAAGATTCCCCCCATCCCGCCCATGACCACAGTCATCCTCCATACCTGCCACGTTACATTTCCCCCACCCGCCTCACACTACATAATTATTCCTTTACTGTTGGTGGAGCACAATCCTGGAACTTTTGCCATAATAGCACTGGATTGGATTTTTAAAAAAATTTAAAGTACCCGATTATTTTTTTTCCAATTAAGGGGTAATTCTAGTGTGGCCAATCCACCTATCTTTGGGTTTACAGAATTTACAGTGCAGAAGGAGCCAATCAGCCCATTGATTCGGCACCAGCCCTTGGAATAAGCACCCAATTTAAGCCCAGGCTACCACCCTATCCCCATAACCCAGTAACCCAACCTAACCTTTTTGGACACTAAGGGGCAATTTAGCGTGGCCAATCCACCTAACCTGTACATCTTTGGACTGTGGGAGGAAACCGGAGCACCCGGAGGAAACCCATACAGACACGGGGAGAAAGTGCAAACTCCACACAGACAGTCACCTGGGGACATCACTGCAGGAGTTCATCAGGGTTGTGTCCTCAGCCCAACCATCTTCAGCTGCTTCCTTCCTGCCATCATAAGATCAGAAGTTGGGACGTTCACTAATGACTGCACAAAGTTCAGCACCATTGGCAACTTTTCAGATACTGAAGCAGTCCATGTCCAAATGCAACAAGACCTAGACAATATCCAGGTTTGGGCTGACAAGTAGCAAGTTACATTTGTGCCACACAAGTGCCAAGAAATGACCATCTGCAACAAGAGAGGCTCTCACCATCGGCCGTTGCCATTCAATGGCATTGACCATCGTTGATTCTCCCACTATCAACATCCTGTGGGTTACCATTGATCAGAATCTGAACCTTCCTCGTGTCATGTGAGTGTACCTTTAAGAAATGGGTGTTTAAGAAATGTAACTTTAAGAAATGGGTGTTTATTAGTGATGTCAGAGTGTGGGGAGCTGGGCTGTCTGTCAGCTTTTTACTTTCATTTTAGGCTGTTTGCTGAAGGTTGTGTTTTAGTTTTGTTTTCAGTGTTGGAGCTGAAGCCAGACAGAGCAGATGTACTGTTGATCTCTCTGCCATGAAAAGACTATCTCTTGATCATTTGGTGAATTCAGAATTATAAATGTTTTCAGTAGTGAATGTAAACCTGATGTACTTCTGTTAAAAGGTGTTTCTTCTGTCTTCTGGATGTTGTTTGGGAATTTATTAAGGATTACTTAGTGTTGTATTCTTTGGGGGTTGTATTTGAATTGATGGTTGCTAAGATGTACACTGTATGTTTTAAAAATGTTAACTTGAGTTCATAGAATAAACATTGTTTTGCTATAAAAATACTTTTCCATTTCTGCTGTACCACACCTGTAGAGTTGGCCGTGTGCTCCCCATACCACAATCTATTAAAAGTTGTGGGTCAGGTGAACTCCATGCTACACTTTGGGTTGGCCGTAACAAATTGGGGGCTCGAGGAGGATAAAAGTCTATCTTTGGATTGACTAGTGAACTTAAAGACAGTGAGGGGTGAGCATATTGTGGTTGCTTTTCAGATGTGGTATATTAGTTAAAGTTGGAAGTGTGTTGTGAACAATGGCTCTTTCAGAGACTCTGAAGTTTTTGGGGGTGGAGACGGTCACAGGCAGTACCTTATGGACAGAGATTAAAAGCAGACAGTTAGATTTGGCAAAAACATTGCAGTTGACATTACCTGACAAAATGCAAAAAGATGAGGTAATTATGGTGGTGGCTAAGCATTTAAAGTTGCCTGAGATACAGTTTGACTCATTGGAAATGGCAAAAATTCAGTTACAAATTAAACAAATGGAACATGAGAAAGAATTAAAGCAGCTTGAATACGAAAGCGAGAGAGAGGAAAAATAAAAGCCGAGAGAAGAAAGGAAAAAAGAAAGAATAGCACTAGCAGAACAACAAGAAAGAGAAAGGGAGATACAGATCAGGGAAAAAGATAAAGAGAGAGAGTTTGAACTTCAGAAAATGGCCATGAAACATGACAGTCAGTTAAAATTGGCAGACGTAAAGGGAAATGTACAGTTAGGTGATAGTGATGAGGATAGTGAGAAAGAGCGTCATAGTCGAAGGCTTGGTGGGAATCTATTTAAATATGTCCAAGCATTGCCAAGGTTTGATGAGAAGGAGGTAGAAGCGTTTTTCATTTCATTTGAGAAGGTAGCTAAACAAATGAAATGGCCTCAGGACAAGTGGGTATTACTGATTCAAACAAAGCTGATAGGTAAGGCTAATGAAGTGTTTGCATCACTACCGGAGGAGGTATCTGGAACGTATGAGGAGGTGAAAAAATCCATCTTAGGTGCATATGAACTGGTGCCTGAAGCCTACAGACAACGGTTTAGAAATTTAAGGAAAGAATTTAGTCAAACATACATGGAGTTTGAAAGGCTCAAACAGAGTAATTTTGATAGGTGGATAAGGGCTTTGAAAATAGACCAAACGCATGAAGCTCTCATAGGAATTATGCTTTTGGAGGAGTTTAAAAATTCAATTCCTGATGTAGTGAGAACTCATGTGGAAGAGCAGATGGTTAAAACTGCAAGATTAGCAGCAGAAATGGCAGATGATTGTGAATTAGTTCATAAGTTTGGTTTCCGACATCAGTTTTAGCCTGTGAGGGTTAGAAACTGGGGACATGAGAAATACTCAAGTGGTAAAGGTAAAGGTGATCTGATGGGAAATAATAAGGAGAGTGTACCTCAGATTATAAAGGAAATCCAGGAGGGTGGAAAAGAAATGAAAAGTTTCAAATGTTTTCACTGTAATAAACTAGGCCATGTAAAGTCACAGTGTTGGTGGTTGAAGAAAAGCACTGGGAAGGCTGATGTGGTAAAACAAGATAAGGCAGTGGGGTTTGTTAAAGTGGTAAAGGAAAGTCCAAGTGAAGTGAAGGAGGTGCAAACGATTGTACAGCCTGATCAAGAGGTGATTGATAAGAAGGTTCAAAATCTCTTTAAAGAATTTACTTGTGTGGGTAAAGTTTACTCATGTGTATCAGGAGGAGCAGGTAAAGAAGTCACAATTTTAAGAGATACGGGAGCTAGTCAATCTTTAATGGTAAGAGATGAGGAGTTATGTAGTTTGGGAAGAATGTTGCCAGAAAATGTGGTAATATGTGGAATTCAGGGTGAGAGGAGTAGTGTTCAATTATATAAGGTAAGGTTGGAAAGTCCAGTTAAGAGTAGTGAAGTGGTAGTAGGAGTAATAGAGAAACTATCTTCTCCAGGAATACAGTTTATCTTGGGTAATGATATAGCTGGATCACAGGTGGGAGTGATGCCTACTGTGGTTGATAAGCCAGTGGAAAATCAGACAACTGAAGTGTTGAAGGACGAATATCCTGGGATTGTTCCGGATTGTGTAGTAACAAGGTCGCCAAGTCACAGGTTAAGACAAGAGGAGAAATCAAAGAGTGAAGATAAAATTGAAGTGCAATTATCAGAAACGATTTTTGATCAGATGGTTGAAAAAGAACAAGAACAGGTGGAGGATGAGGTGGATATTTTTAGTTCAGGAAAATTGGCGGAGTTACAACTAAAAGATGTAGCAATAAAACGGATGTATCAGAAAGCATACATGGAAAAGGAATCTGCGTGTATACCGGAGTGTTATTACTGTAAAAGTAATGTCTTGATGAGAAAATGGAGACCTTTACATATGCAGGCAGATGAAAAGTGGGCAGAAGTTCATCAAGTGGTATTGCCAGTAGGGTATAGATAGGAGGTGTTGCGAGTTGCACATGAGGTTCCAGTGGGAGGTCATTTGGGAAAAAGGAAAACACAAGCTAAATCCAGAAACATTTTTATTGTCCTGGACTACATAAAGATGTCGTTAAATTTTGTCAATCATGTCACATATGTCAAGTGATAGGGAAACCTCAAGCAGTGATACAACCAGCACCTTTAATACCCATTCCAACATTTGAGGAACCTTTTACAAGGGTCCTAATTGATTGCGTAGGACCGCTTCCTAAAACAAAAAGTGGGAATCAATATCTTTGACTATAATGGATGTGTAGTGTGGGTTTCCAGAGGCCAATCCAGTACGTAATATTACAGCTGTAAAGATTGTGGAGGAGTTGCTTAAATTCTTTACTAAATATGGACTAACCACAGAAATACAATCGGATCAAGGATCAAATTTTACCTCAAAGTTATTCAAAGAAATTATTGATAGCTCAGGAATAAAACAATTTAAATCAACTGCATGCCATCCAGAATCGCAGGGAGCGTTAGAAAGGTGGCATCAGACATTAAAGACAATGTTGAGGGCTTATTGACAAGATTATCCAGAGGATTGAGATAAAGGAATTCCATTCGTACTGTTTGCAATTAGAGATGCACCAAATGAGTCAACCAAATTCAATTCTTTTTAACTAATTTTTGGTCATGAGGTAAGAGGACCACTTAAATTGACTGAGGAAAAATTGGTGAGTGAGAAATCGAAAATTACATTATTGGATTACGTGTCAAATTTTAGGGAACGATTAAATAGAGCAGGTGAAATGGCTAGACAACATTTGAAAGTTGCACATGTCGTCTTTTAAAATCTTTCCTACTTCAAGACTGTGAAGAAAACAACTTTACAACTCTGTTTCGAAATAAATAACTGTCTTTATTGACCAAAGTCTGCATGCAGATGGCTACAGGTTAGAGAGAGAGAGAGCTGTTAAGGTAAACCTGCTCATTCTTTCTCAAGCTCGCAAAGACATGGAGAAAACGTTCAATATTTATACACAAGCTGTATCATTTTACAAAAACAGACCTTGTTCAAAAATGTCAATACAGTCATAACTTCTGATCAAACATGTTGTCATGGAAAGACCCTGACTCGGCTTATTTGCAGTAGTTTGTCTTTAGAGGATTTAAGACGTGGTCCTATTTTGTTTTTACCTCTGCCCTCATGATGCCTTGACGCAGATGGACCTAGGTCATGAGGAAGTTGTGTTATTAGGACATTCCTAGATCGTGGCTTTGTTATCAGGTTTTAATAAGGTCAGGCACTATCTTCCCTCTTCTGGCCTTGTATGATACAATTATGTGGATTCTTAGCTTTGTCTAGTTTGTCAGGGTCTGATCTTGGCCCTTAGCTGACACAGCTGTCTCACACTTGGTTACATAAGTTGGCTATTTTTCCCATCATGCTATTGCTGAGTTTGTACACTTTCACACACAAAATGTGACGAAAAATGTCGCGGACAAGAAATCCAAAGTTCGTAGTTTTGCCAGTGGAGATAAAGTTTTAGTATTGTTACCAGTGGTCTGTGAGCCTTTAAAAACTTGGTTTTGTGGATCTTATCAGATTGAAAAGAAATTAAGTGAGGTGAATTGTGGTAAAAACACCAGATAGAATGAAGACTCACCGAGTCTGTCATGTGAACATGCTTAAAAGGTACTTTGAAAGGGAAGGAGAGAAAAAGGAGGAGGTTTTAATGATTCTAACTCAAAGTGACGAACCAAATCCAGATGACTGTGAATTTGACAAACCTCAAATTAAATTGGAAAATGAGGATGTTCTCAAAAATTGGGATAAATTGTTGAGTTACCTTCCAGAGGAAAAATGAACTGACCTGAAAGAGTTATTGATATCACATGGGCAAGTTTCTGGAGACAAATTGGGAAGTACTAAAATGACTATACATGATGTAGATGTGGGAAAGGCTGTTCCGATCAACCAACATCCATATAGACTTAATCCTTTAAAATTGGCACAGGTTAACAAAGAGATTGAGAGTACGCTAACAAATGGCATCTTTGAAGTGGGTTGCAGCCAATGGAGCTCACCCATTGTGATGGTACCAAAACCAGACAGTACCCAACGGTTGTGTGTGGTCTATAGAAAGGTTAATGCAGTTACAAGAATGGACTCTTATCCTATCCCACTTTTGGAGGATAGCATTGAGAAAGTGGGAGAATCAGCTTTTATTTCTAAACTGGATTTACTTAAAGGTTACTGGCAGGTACCTTTTTCCGAAAGGGCGAAGGAGATTTCAGCTTTTGTGACTCCAGATGGTGTACACCAATTCAAAGTAATGCCATTTGGCATGAAAAACGCACCAGCCACATTTCAACGGTTAACTAACAAAGTTGTTTCAGGATTACCCAATTTTGTGGTATACATCGACGATCTGGTAATTTTCAGCCAGACTTGGAACGAACATTTAAAACATCTAATGGAGTTATTCGATCGACTTCAGGAGACGGGCTTGGTGATAAATCCAGCCAAAAGTGAATTTGGAAAGGCCCAAGTCACTTTCCTTGGCCATACAATCGGACAGGGTCGACTGGTCCCACTGGATGTGAAAACAAAAGTTATTGGGGAGTTTCCGATACCCTCGACACAATGGGAAATAATGCGATTTCTTGGTATGAGTGGATTTTACCGGAAATTTGTACCGAATTTTAGCAGTGTGGTCGTTCCACTGACGGACTTGCTCAAGAAGCATAACAAATTCCAGTGGACAGCGGAATGTCAACAGGTATTTGATTGCCAGAAGGCTGTGTTAACCACTGCTCCAGTGTTAGCCATCCCAAATTATACAAAACCATTAAAAGTGGCGGTTGATGCGAGTGATATGGGTGTAGGTGCGGTGCTTCTACAAGACCGACGAAGGGCTAGAGCGGCCTATTGGTTATTTTTCAAAGAAATTGAATTCTCACAAAAAAAAGTATTCCACGATTGAGAAGGAGACTTTGAGTTTGGTGCTGGCTTTGCAACATTTTCACATTTATGTGACCAGCAATCCGTCTGACACCGTTATATATGCTGATCATAATCCGTTGACGTTTTTGGAGCGATTCCAGAATAACAATGCAAGGCTGTTTCGCTCGAGTTTATTGTTACAGCCATTTCATTTAAAAATAGTACATGTGGCAGGACGAGAAAACGTGATGCCAATGCTTTGACACAAATGTGATGAACAGAAGCAGTTTCAGTTGGAGGAATAAGAACGAAAAAAAATGGACTATATTATTATACCTGTTTGCGTATGTTGTTTTATTGAAACGTAATAGTATATTGACTGTGTGCATTTCTTAAAGAATGGTGAAACGGTGAAAAGTGAAACCATCTTGAAGTTGATGAGGTTTTTATTCTTGGGGGAGGTGTCATGTGAGAGTACCTTTACGAAATGGGTGTTTAAAAAATGTAACTTTAAGAAATGGGTGTTTATTAGTGATGTCAGAGTGTGGGTGGAGCTGGGGTGTCTGTCAGTTATTTACTTTTGTTTTAGGCTGTTTGCTGCAGTGTGTGTTTTAGTTTCGTTTTCAGTGTTGGAGCTGAAGCCAGACAGAGCAGGTGCACTGTTGATCTCTCTACCATGAAAAGACTATCTCTTGATCATTTGGTGAATTCAGAATTATAAATGTTTTCAGTCGTGAGTGTAAACCTGATGTACTTCTGTTGAAAGGTGTTTCTTCTGTCTTCTGGATGTTGTTTGGGAAGTTATTAAGGATTACTTAGTGTTGTATTCTTTGGGGGTTGTATTTGAATTGATGGTTGCTAAGATGTTCACTGTATATTTTAAAAAGGTTAACTTTAGTTCATAAAATAAACATTGTTTTGCTTTTAAAAATACTTTTCCATTTCACTGTACCACACCTGTAGAGTGGGCCGTGTGCTCCCCATACCACAATCTATTAAAAGTTGTGGGTCAGGTGAACTCCATGCTACACTTTGGGGTTCTCTAAACCCTGGCCCATAACACTAGCCATATTAATACTGTGGCCACCAGGGCAGGTCAAAGGATAGGAATCCTGTGATGAGTATCTCACCTTCTGACTTCCCTAATCCTGTCCACCATCTACAAGGCACAAGTCAGGAGTGCAATGGAATACTCTCCACTGACCTGGATGAATACAGCTCCAACAACACTCAAAAAGCTTGACACCACCAGGAAAAAGCAGCCTCCTTGATTGCTCCCCCTTCCTCAAACATTCAAACCCTCCACCACCGATGAACAGTGGCAGCAGTGTGTACATCCTACAAGATGCACTGCAGGAACTCACCAAATTTTCTTATGCAGCACCTTCCAAACCCACGACCACTACCATCCGGAAGGACAAGAGCAGCAGATACCTTGGAACACCACCTGCAGGTACCCAATGTAGCCATGTAAAATGGCTGCGTTCCGATTAATCTGGTCAAAACCCAGTTTAAAACGGCTAACCCGAAAGACTGCTGGGAAAAGCAGCCAAGAAGACACAAGCAGGCAGCTGCAGACAGTTTTGCATATTCGGCTCTGGGAAGGTAGCCCGGATCGATACTCAGGGCTATCAACAGCCCATCAACCCAGGTATTCGCAGTTGCATTCAGGACTGTTTGCAGCCCATCTATTCAGACATCCACAGTTAAATCGGCTATCCCCGGGAACAATTGCAACATATTAGCAATTGAATACCGGGCCAGACCTGTCGGCACCTGCAGTGGCCGAAACAAAGACAGGTGAGCGACCACCCCACGATCTAGGAATCGCCTCACCATTGGACACATCGACCCCAGAGATTGGGGACAGATCCAATCACTTGGGACTCAGGGTCAAGGGCCGCCCCGGGAGGCGGGAAACCCCTGGGCCCTATAAAAGTGAGGGTCCAAGTTCAGATCTCTTTCTCACTCCTCTTCGCCTGCTCGAGACCTTCGCAAGACCAGCCACTGGCAATAGTAAGTTTGAATCCAGCGATCGCTACCCGGTAGAGACACCAAGCCATCGACCTGTAGCAGCCTTTTGAATCCCACGGGCCAGATCTGAATTGGACAAGCCATTCGTTTCCCTGACCTGGTGGGCTCTTCCTAAGTTAAGTATTGGCCAGTAGTGATAGGTTTATTATATAGAAAGTAGTATTAGGGTATTAATATTGCTTGTTGGAAATAATAAATGATCGTTGTTTTAATCCATACTAAGCGGTGTGCTGTATTATTAATCATAACCTGAACTTGAACCACGTGGCGGTATCATAAAGACACCTGGCGACTCATGAGCAAAGGTGACGTAAACAGAGCAAATAGACTAAGGTTAAAAAGAGCAACATAATTGGCAACTCCGCCGGGACCTGACTTAGAAGTGGAAAACCACTCCGGGAGAACCCCAACATTTTGAATTAGAATCCAATCGGAAACAAAAACAAAAAACCACAAGTGTTCAAGCGGTTCTGGTTAATAATTCACAATTTGGAAGTGTGTATATGCATGCGTAACTAACAGGGTTATAAGGCAAAACTGATAGATTTTTTTGTTGCGTCAAAACTATCGGCAGTTGGTATTTTGGAAATTAGCGCAAGCCGTACCCGCATCTACCACACCACCTTAGCCCCCTGTTCCAAATTCGAACGTAACGAGCAGATAAGAGGGAGCCATGCAGGCAATGCAAGCGATGCAGCGCCTCATGAACCCCGAAGATTTTGCTGTCGCACCAGTCAGCAGCGTAGGAGCGGGACAGTGTCCCGTTTGGGAAGTGGAAATCCGCAAAATTCTGCAGGGCAAAGGATGGCCCATGTGGAAGGATTTCTGCAATAACGACGACTCAGGTCCTGGAAGTATAGGGCATACTTGGTGGGAGAACCTGAGTGAGATCCACAATAAGAGTTTAGCAAAAGCGCGCAAGCCGATGGCAATTGTGTCCTGTCTGGCACAATTGCGAGGCACAGAGGAGGTCGTCAGGACGCTCCGCAAAGAAATAGAAGGCATACATCGGACGAGTAAAAACGATGTATGCAAAATTGAGAAAGAGAACCTGGAGTTAAAAGGGAAATTAGCAGCAAAGGACGAAGAGGTGGCTGACGCCAAACGGGGTCACCAATCTTGTCTGGCGCACTTGAGTAGTTTCCAGTCACAATATGAAAAGGCTTATCAGGACCTGCAGCGTGCAGTCCTGGTAAAGAAAGAAACAGAAAACCAGTTAGAGACGCTCCAGAAACAATGCAGTGATCTCAAGGCAGCCTTGAGAGCGCTCCACGCCACCACCACGGAACAAAGGCAGAGTACTTTGGACCATGCAAAGTACCGAAAGCAGATTGCAGACTTGAAAGCACTGCTTTCTGTCCAAAACGGATTTCAAGAAACCTTTGGGGAAAGTTTAGACCAGGAAGACGGCCCTGATTGGGAAGAATTGCAAGAGACAGCGCAGAGATATGTTCAGGGAGCATGTGCGCAGGGAAAACCCCAAAGGAGGAAAGCACCCCCACCCCCCACACAACAGATAATACAGGCTCCCATGAACCCTGTAACCACCCACCGCACCGCCACAGCAGACGAGGCAGAAGTCTTATATTCCACCCCCCTCACAGTGACCCAATTACGGGACGCGTGTGCCAAAATCATACCGTTCCTCCCCGCTTCAGACCCACACCATTTCTTTGCCACCGTCAAACACCAGGCGACCATGTACGGCCTGGATGAGAAAGAGCAGGTAAAGCTCACGGTCCTCAGCTTAGACCCATCGGTCGCAGCAGCCCTTCCCGACCCACAGAATGTAGGAGGAGGTACCCTTGCAGAAATGCATACAGCCATCCTGGATGCGATCGGGTACAACCGGGGCGACCCCGTAGACGGTCTGAATAAGTGCAGACAGAAAAAGTCTGAACACCCCACAGCGTTCGCAGGACGCTTGTGGATTCATTTTGAAGCCGTTTTCGGCAACGTAGATCGTGCCCATTTGTCCCCAGACAATATGGCCAAGTGGACCCGCACCCTTATCTCCCATGCCACGGAAGCAGGACAGAATGCCTGTAGCAATTATGACTCCTCGGAGGAGGCTCATAATGAAAAGTGGGTGGTCAAGAGATTGTCCCGCGTTTGGGAACAAGCGGCTCACGGCAAATCAGCAGCTAGAACCCCCGAGGAAAACCAAGCCACCGCAGATGTGCAGGCAGTAAGAACCACTCTCCACAACCCCGCCTGGGTAAACGAGGGAAAGAACAGCCCCCCAGCCAAACCACAAGAGTGCTACAATTGCAGACAATTGGGACATTTTGCTAGAGACTGCAATGGCCCTAAAAAATCACAGAGTGCCCAACCGACAGGCACTCTCAATAAGAAAAAGGCAGAGCCCATAGCGACCGAGAACTGAGGTGTCCACATGATGATTTAAAGGAGACACCTGGTGAATAGTGTTGGCCTTTCTGATGGAACCTGCAGAATGTTTTATGTTGTCTGTCTGTTTGTTAAATGCTGTTCGTCCTACAGGAGGATGTTCTCACCGCCCCACACCCATTCACCTGAACTTTTAACTTTCCCACTGACACCCACCACCGCCACACGCCCATTCTGCTGAAACCTCTGAGGACTTGCCTCAGACACCCGATCGTAGCTACTCTTCTGATTTGATGGTAGAATCAGAACAGTAACCCCACCATGATGACTACATTTTTGTCCGTTCTTTGGTCGCTCAGGCAGTGGAGAAACGGCGTGAGACCCGCCCTGCCTGGGGACCCCCCGTTGGTCAAAAACGTTCGGGTAGGGAAGATACGGTATTGGTAGCCGTCCTACCCGGTGACTCCACCCAAGTCTTACCCGTCGCGGCCCATACGCACCTCATTCGACCTTTTCTTTCAAAAACAGTTTTATTTTATTTAGGCAACCTTTGGGTTGCTGCCACATGCTATTTACATCCTGGAACATTTGGATGATAAACCTATTGGTCCACCATTGGGAAGTGTGCCGTGTCCAAACATTTGTTTTGGAAAACAAAAATGGGGGGAGAGTCACATACTGTGACCAATTATAAGGGTTTAATTGGCCCCAAGAAGGACAGACACACTACTCACCAGATATTAAACCGAAGTATTTACACACACTACGCTTGTCTTACAGAATGCCAGAAGTTCCAAGTCCGGAGAAAACCAGCAAAAACAGGAAAAGGAAAGAAAGAAGACAGCCATGAGGACTCCTTTCTTCATGCTCAACATGTTTGTTATGGGCTTTTGGTTGCGCGGGAACGCGGAACCCATCACTCCAAACCCCTTTACTGTTAACACTTCACTGAATAATAAAACATGCACTGGCGGTTTTTCCTGTAAATAAAAAGAGAATATATGGAAATGCATGATCCTGAGCTTGACTGCCAAGCCAGGAAAGAATATATTAAATGTTGTAATTGTTATTGTATGTTTAGAGAGATAAGATTGTATAATACTTGAAGAATTGTTTAGGTAAAATTAGAGGTTCCCAGTTTATTTTTTTCCAGACACATGCCCCTGCCTGACATAGCGCCCTCAAGAATTGTTTAGGTAAATTTTGGTGCATAGCTAGGGTCAGAGTAGTGGCCATGTGGGAGGTGCCCACCCCCCCAGTCGGGAAACGAAGAGGACAAAATTTATGTGATCCTTCACGCTTCACGTTAGGATCACAAGGCGGGAATGTAGCCATGTAAAATGGCTGCATTCCGATTAATCTGGCCAAAACCCAGTTTAAAACGGCTAACCTGAAAGACTGCTGGAAAAAGCAGCCAAGAAGACACAAGCAGGCAGCTGCAGACAGTTTTGCATATTTGGCTCTGGGAAGGTAGCCCAGATCGATACTCAGGGCTATCAACAGCCCATCAACCCAGGTATTCGCAGTTGCATTCAGGACTGTTTGCAGCCCATCTATTCAGACATCCACAGTTAAATCGGCTATCCCCGGGAACAATTGCAACATATTAGCAATTGAATACCGGGCCAGACCTGTCGGCGCCTGCAGTGGCCGAAACAAAGACAGTTGAGCGACCACCCTCCGATCGAGGAATCGCCTCACCATTGGACACATCGACCCCAGAGATTGGGGACAGATCCAATCACTTGGGACTCAGGGTCAAGGGCTGCCCCAGGAGGCGGGAAGCCCCTGGGCCCTATAAAAGTGAGGGTCCAAGTTCAGATCTCTCTCTCCTCTTCGCCTGCTCGAGGCCTTCGCAAGACCAGCCACCGGCAATAGTAAGTTTGAATCCAGCGATCGCTACCCGGTAGAGACACCAAGCCACCGACCTGTAGCAGCCTTTTGAATCCCGCGGGCCAGATCTGAATTGGACGAGCCATTCGTTTCCCTGACCTGGTGGGCTCTTCCTAAGTTAAGTATTGGCCAGTAGTGATAGGTTTATTATATAGAAAGTAGTATTAGGGTATTAATATTGCTTGTTGTATATAATAAATGATCGTTGTTTTAATCCTTACTAAGCGGTGTGCTGTATTATTAATCATAACCTGAACTTGAACCATGTGGCGATATCATAAAGATACCTGGCGACTCATGAGCAAAGGTGACGTAAACAGAGCAAATAGACTAAGGTTAAAAAGAGCAACACCCTCCAAGTCACTCACCACCCTGACTTGGAAATATATTGCTGTTCCTACCCTTGTTTTGGCTTTGTAGTGTTCTTTTCATTTCAGTTTCAATGAAGTATAACCCTTGTTTGCCAGGTGAAGTGCAGCAGGATTTATCATATTGGCAGTTTCCATTATAAATGTAGACTGAAGGCATTTTGAATGCAAATATATAAAAATGATTGTATGATTTCAATTACAGGCCTGCCTCGCCTGCCATGGTGAAATATCGATTTGATTTTACTTTGCCCTCACTCCTGCAAATATGCCTATTGGAAAATTGTGGAGAGCGCACCCACGATTTTCTGATACATGCCACAGGCGTGAACTCGGAAAAATATTGTCTGGTAGCATCTTTATCTGTGTGTTTTACATACGAAGTGAAGTCATTTAACTTTTCATTGTTCTTTTACACGTTTACACTATTCAGAAACATTCTGGAAAATTACTGTTTTAGTATATTGTAACACAGTACCATACATGTAACTAGTATTTTATGTTTCTCTGTACTTTTGTGCTGGATAATTTACTGAGGTGGTGAGAAATTTCGAATAAGAGCTTTGATATTTCGGTAATGTCTGTGCGCGTAAAGCTGAAACTGACTCTACATCTTGGGATTTATTTTGAAGCCACTTTGGTTGAGAGGGCGGGGCAGGGAGTCGAACCCGCCTCTCAAGTGAAGCGCCAACCAGCGGAAGCAGCGCCAAATGCGATCGCAACCGCGGCAGCAAACGTCACCTGGAGCTGACAGCACCCACGACAGCTCAACCGTCTGACATTCGAAGCATGAACAAAAACTTGTGAATGAAAAATAGGAAAATAACATTTTATTTACATTTTAAACGCTGCAACTTTCATCCCTTTGTAAATGAGAAGGAAGTTACTCTCGGACCAGAAAGATAATCTGAAGGTAAGTGTAATATTCACGAAGAGTTCAGAAGACAAGCTAAAACAAGCTCGTGTAGCGAATGTTGTAATTCGGAGTTAAGGTGCACAATTAACATTCATCTCATTGGCATGAAGCAAATGGAGTTGGTCTGATGAGAACAGAGCTGCATCAGCAATAGTGTTTCTTACATTTACCGACCAACTATATCCTGCCATTCGGAACTTACTGCGTCGTGGTTCTTATTTGGTGACAAATTAGTGTTGCATTTTACTGAAAGCGTGTTCAAGCAGATCATCAACGTGCAAATGAGCCAGAATTATTCAGGGAATTGAGAGATATGTCGAGTTGAGAATCTCCAAAATTTGCTGATCAATTCACAGCGCAAATGGCTCTCTCGCCGTCGCCACCTTCACCTTCACCTTGTTATTTTATGAACAGTCCAAAGATGTGCAGGTTAGTTGGGTTAGCTATGCAAAATTTCCCTTTCATGTCCAGGGATCGGGTGATGGGAGTGGACCTAGATAGAGTGCTCTTTTGGAGGGTCAGTGCAGATTTGATGGGCTGAATGGTCTCCTGCACTGTCGGAGAGAACACCCACTTTAATAATAATCTTTATTGTCACAAGTAGGCATACGTTAACACTGCAATGAAGTTACTGTGAAAGGGCCCTAGTCGCCACATTCCAGCGCCTGTTCGGATACACAGAGAGAGAATTCAGAATGTCCAATTCACCGAACAGCACGTCTTTCGGGACTTGTAATAATAATAATAATCGCTTACAAGTAGGAAACCGGAGCACCCTTGTCCCTCGGTGCAGTTTAAAATAGCCCGATGCCAGCCGTCTCATTCGTACGCTCGCCACCGGTGCCTGCTGGTACAACAACGAAACCCAATCAATTAAGCCCCGCCCAAACCCAAACCGCAGACACAAGAAGAACGTGCAGACTCCACAGAGACAGTGACATGAGCCGGGAATCGAACCTGGACCCTGGAGCTGTGAAGCAACAGTGCTACCCACTGTGCTACCGTGCCGCCTGTAGCACGATCAATTTGACTAAAGACAAAAGTTGAATCCAAACTGAGGCTTTATTGCTATCAGATGTGTGGTCTCCCACAGCAGCTGGCGAAATGGCTGCGAGCAGGAGGACACACATATTTATACCCCACCTCCTGGGTGGATCAGTAGGCAGGGGCCACAGGTGAACCTGTAGTGCAGGTTCTACCGTACATCCTCTAATATAGGTATAACAGTGGTTTACCACATTCACCCCCTGTTAAAATTGAGTCCGACGGGGGTGGTGGATAACTATATGCAATAATGATTTTAATATTTACAAAGCAAAACAAATGTCCTTTGACGTCCGGTGGACCGGTCAGATGGTCCTTTGGGAGCGACGAAGTGGTGACGGCGATGTTGGTGCTGACCTGGTCGAAGGTGACTCCGGGAGCGTGCCGAAATCCTCTTCATCGACGGGCATGGGCAGGAGGAGAACAGACGGTCCTGGGGGGTGGGCGGGGGGTGGTGTTGTGAGCGACGAGGGAGGGGAGGGTGGCGCCGGGGGCGACGGGGGTGGTGTGGGGGTGGAACCTGCTGGTGCCAGGTCCCTGATGGAGACGGTATCCTGGCGTCCGTCGGGGAATGCCACGTAGGCGTACTGGGGGTTTGCGTGGAGCAAGTGTACCCTCTCCACTAACGGGTCCGCCTTGTGGAGTCGGACATGTTTACGGAGAAGCACAGTTCCCGGAGCTGTGAGCCAAGTCGGGAGTGACACCCCGGATGTGGACTTCCTGGGGAAGACAAAAAAACGTTCATGCGGTGTATTAGTGGCAGTGCAGAGTAATGAGCGAATGGAATGTAGTGCATCAGGGAGGACCTCTTGCCAACGGGAGGCCGGGAGGTTTCTGGACTGTAGGGCCAGCTGGACGGCCCTCCATACCGTGCCATTCTTCCTTTCTACCTGCCCGTTTCCCCGGGAGCTATAGCTTGTCATTCTGCTGGAGGCGATACCCCTGCTGAACAGGAACTGATGCAGCTCCTCACTCATGAATGAGGATCCCCTGTCACTGTGGATGTAGGCGGGGAAACCGAACAGAGTGAAGATCGAATTGAGTGAGGGCTTTAATGACGGTGGCAGACATCAAGTCGGGGCATGGGATGGTGAGGGGGAACCCGGAGTATTCGTCGATCACACTGAGGAAATATGTGTGACGATCGGTGGACGGGAGGGAGCCTTTGAAGTCCACGCTGAGGCGTTCAAAGGGGCGGGAGGCCTTCACCAGGCGTGCGCGGTCCGGCCGGCAGAAGTGCGGCTTGCACTCCGCACAGACTTGGCAATCCCTGGTGATTGTCCTTACTTCCTCAACGGAGTAGGGCAAATTTTGTGCCTCAATGAAGTGGTACAACTGTGTGACTCCCGGGTGACAAAGGCTGTCGTGCAGGGTCCAGAGTCAGTCTACCTGTGCGCTGGCACATGTACATCGGGATAGGGCATCTGTGGGCTCGTTGAGTTTGCCAGGGCGATACATAATCTCGTAATTATAGGTGGAGAGCTCGATTCTCTGTTAGACGTTTTAGTTGCTGTGATATGAAGAGTCTAAAGTTCTGTTCCTTTTTCACAAACACACATTTATTTCCTTCCAACAGCCTTTGCACAAAACTCTCACTACACATCACCTGACAGAGGCCACCTGAAGCCCCTTTACATATCAGTGTCAATTAATGGATACTTAACATAAATGAGACAACTAATTGCAATGTCTCTTAACCCATTACTTAACAGTCTCCCCTTCCTTGGAGAAAAAAAAATAATTAGGTGAAAACAAAATTTCAAGAAACTCAAAAACACACACATGATTTCCCCCTTTTTTTTATTTGGACGAGAAAGAAAAAAAAACAGTCACAGAAACAAGCGCCCTTCATTAACAATATCCAAAAGTTTCTGTGAACTCGCCCCTCTTTTCGTAAAACAGTCTGACAGTTGATAGCTCCTGTCGACCCATTTAATTTTTGTTATTTCCCCTCTGTCCAACATCTGCTTCAAACTTGCGATGTCTATCCGTAACCTCTTTTCATTGACACTTTTTGTAGAGTGCACATTTTCCCACAGGGATTTATTGTCAATGTGACAGTCAATAGGTATATTACCCAAATCCCCCAATCCCAAAATCTCTGTCAATATCATACTTATATAAAAGGCCATATCCACCGCCTCTACAAGGCTTAACGTCTCAGCAGCCAAAGTGCTTTACCACCCTCCTTATTTTCTTTGTTTCCCACACAAGCGGGCAACAATTACCATTGTTCCAAAAAAGGAAAATTATAAAACCTCCTGCGCTTGAAACCCCATCACATAAATTTGCGTAGGATGCATCACTATAAACTATGAGTTTCAAGTGCCTAAGGTCACCTAAAACCAGGAACTTCAAAACACACTCCTACATTTTTAGTTTGGCCAACGTTTATTTGCTCTTACTATGTCTTCCACTTTGGGATCATTCATTTTTGTACTCAACTCTAAGACATCAAAGCCTGACTTCCAACGCTGAATTCTTTCCTCAAACCAGAGATTACAATAGCTTCAAAATCACTAGTCCCACCCCACAAAAAATCATCGACATGCATCATAAAAATGGCAGAAAGATTTCCTTTATAGTGCCAGTAAAACATTGCAGGATCTGCTTTCCACTGGCAGCAGCCTAACTTTAACAAAACTGACCTTACCGCAAAATACCAGACTCTAAGAACAAACAAAGAACAAAGAAATGTGCAGCACAGGAACAGGCCCTTCGGCCCTCCAAGCCCGTGCCAACCATGCTGCCCGACTAAACTACAATCTTCTACACTTCCTGGGTCCGTATCCCTCTATTCCCATCCTATTCATGTATTTGTCAAGATGCCCCTTAAATGTCACTATCGTCCCTGCTTCCACCACCTCCTCCGGTAGCGAGTTCCAGGCACACACTACCCTCTGCGTAAAAAACTTGCCTCGTACATCTACTCTAAACCTTGCCCCTCTCATCGTAAACCTATGCCCCCTAGTAATTGACCCCTCTACCCTGGGGAAAAGCCTCTGACTATCCACTCTGTCTATGCCCCTCATAATTTTGTATACCTCTATCAGGTCTCTCCTCAACCTCCTTCGTTCCAGTGAGAACAAACCGAGTTTATTCAACCGCTCCTCATAGCTAATGCCCTCCATACCAGGCAACATTCTGGTAAATCTCTTCTGCACCCTCTCTAAAGCCTCCACATCGTTCTGGTAGTGTGGTGACCAGAATTGAACACTATACTCCTAGTGTGGCCTAACTAAGGTTCTATACAGCTGCAACATGACTTGCCAATTCTTATACTCAATGCCCCGGCCAATGAAGGCAAGCATGCCGTATACCTTCTTGACTACCTTCTCCACCTGTGTTGCCCCTTTCAATGACCTGTGGACCTGTACTCCTAGATCTCTTTGACTTTCAATACTCTTGAGGGTTCTACCATTCACTGTATATTCCCTACCTGCATTAGACCTTCCAAAATGCATTACCTCACATTTGTCCGGTTTAAACTCCATCTGCCATCTCTCCGCCCAAGTCTCCAAACAATCTAAATCCTGGTGTATCCTCCGACAGTCCTCATTGCTATCCACAATTCCACCAACCTTTGTGTCGTCTGCAAACTTACTAATCAGACCAGTTACATTTTCCTCCAAATCATTTATATATACTACAAAGAGCAAAGGTCCCAGCACTGATCCCTGTGGAACACCACTGGTCACAGCCCTCCAATTAGAAAAGCATCCTTCCATTGCTACTCTCTGCCTTCTATGGCCTAGCCAGTTCTGTTTCCACCTTGCCAGCTCACCCCTGATCCCGTGTGACTTCACCTTTTGTACTAGTCTACCATGAGGGACCTTGTCAAAGGCCTTACTGAAGTCCATATAGACAACATCCACTGCCCTACCTGCATCAATCATCTTAGTGACCTCCTCGAAAAACTCTATCAAGTTAGTGAGACACGACCTCCCCTTCACAAAACCATGCTGCCTCTCACTGATACGTCCATTTGCTTCCAAATGGGAGTAGATCCTGTCTCGAAGAATTCTCTCCAGTAATTTCCCTACCACTGAAGTAAGGCTCACCGGCCTGTAGTTCCCTGGATTATCCTTGCTACCCTTCTTAAACAGAGGAACAACATTGGCTATTCTCCAGTCCTCCGGGACATCCCCTGAAGACAGCGAGGATCCAAAGATTTCTGTCAAGGCCTCAGCAATTTCCTCTCCAGCCTCCTTCAGTATTCTGGGGTAGATCCCATCAGGCCCTGGGGACTGATCTACCTTAATATTTTTTAAGACACCCAACACCTCGTCTTTTTGGATCTCAATGTGACCCAGGCTATCTACACACCCTTCTCCAGACTCAACATCTACCAATTTCTTCTCTTTGGTGAATACTGATGCAAAGTATTCATTTAGTACCTCGCCCATTTCCTCTGGCTCCACACATAGATTCCCTTGCCTATCCTTCAGTGGGCCAACCCTTTCCCTGGCTACCCTCTTGCTTTTTATGTACGTGTAAAAAGCCTTGGGATTTTCCTTAACCCTATTTGCTAATGACTTTTCGTGACCCCTTCTAGCCCTCCTGACTCCTTGCTTAAGTTCCTTCCTACTTTCCTTATATGCCACACAGGCTTCGTCTGTTCCCAGCCTTTTAGCCCTGACAAATGCCTCCTTTTTCTTTTTGACGAGGCCTACAATATCTCTCGTCATCCAAGGTTCCCGAAAATTGCTGTATTTATCCTTCTTCCTCACAGGAACATGCCGGTCCTGAATTCCTTTCAACTGACACTTGAAAGCCTCCCACATGTCAGATGTTGATTTGCCCTCAAACATCCGCCCCCAATCTATGTTCTTCAGTTCCCGCCTAATATTGTTATAATTAGCCTTCCCCCAATTTAGCACATTCATCCTAGGACCACTCTTATCCTTGTCTACCAGTACTTTAAAACTTACTGAATTGTGGTCACTGTTACCGAAATGCTCCCCTACTGAAACATCTACCACCTGGCCGGGCTCATTCCCCAATACCAGGTCCAGTACCGCCCCTTCCCTAGTTGGACTGTCTACATATTGTTTTAAGAAGCCCTCCTGGATGCTCCTTACAAACTCCGCCCCGTCTAAGCCCCTGGCACTAAGTGAGCCCCAGTCAATATTGGGGAAGTTGAAGTCTCCCATCACCACAACCCTGTTGTTTTTACTCTTTTCCAAAATCTGTCTACCTATCTGCTCCTCTATCTCCCGCTGGCTGTTGGGAGGCCTGTAGTAAACCCCCAACATTGTGACTGCACCCTTCTTATTCCTGATCTCTACCCATATAGCCTCACTGCCCTCTGAGGTGTCCTCCCGCAGTACAGCTGTGATATTCTCCCGAACCAGTAGCGCAACTCCGCCTCCCCTTTTACATCCCCCTCTATCCCGCCTGAAACATCTAAATCCTGGAACGTTTAGCTGCCAATCCTGCCCTTCCCTCAACCAGGTCTCTGTAATGGCAACAACATCATAGTTCCAAGTACTAATCCAAGCTCTAAGTTCATCTGCCTTACCCGTAATACTTCTTGCATTAAAACATATGCACTTCGGGCCACCAGACCCGCTGTGTTCAGCAACATGCATCATTTAATCCATATACACATTTGTTCAACTTCCAGACTCCCCTTCTGTGTTAGCTGCTTCTTTAGGAGGACGGAGAAAAATGTCTCTCTGGAGCTGATGCCCCTGCAAAAAGGCAGCTTTTATATCTATAGATTTGCATTCCCATGCCTTTGTGGCTAATAGAGCCAAGAAGATCTTTAAAATATCCTTTCCTGCTGTAGGTGAATCTACCCTTAAATCCTGATCTTCTAAGTTTTCTTCAAATCTCTTTACCACAAGCCTGGCCTTTGCCTTATAAGTTCCATCCGGAAGAACCTTTTCCGTGCAAATCCATCTGTGGGATAGAGCTCTTTGTCCCCCATCCGATACTTCCGTGTATACCCCAAATTCACTCCAACTATGCAATTCTTGCTGTTTAGCTTCTTTGATAACTTTTTCATCTAATTTATTTGAAGCCACCAAAATCTCACATGCATGTGGGCTTCTACTCCTATTAGTCTTACTCATGTTCCGAGATCTTGATAAACTACGTCCCCTCTCCCGGCTGGTATCTCGTTCTGTACTTCTACTGCTTGATCTTTCCCTTCTGCTGTGGGATGTCCTTTCAATAGTTCTCGACCTTTTCCTGCGGACCTGTTCACTATCCGATGTACTATCTGAACTGGCATTGCGTTTCTGTGCCCTCCATTTTTGAACTTCGTTTTCCCAATCCATTGTCTTGACTCCTTCCCCTGAATGCTGTACATTCAACCAATGTTTATACTTTCCTGTGGCCTTCCCTGCTCTACTAATAACAGTTGCATCCTTCCATTGACTAGACCCATTAGGCAAGTATGTCACTTTTGTACCAACTTTTGGCAGTTGCCCTTTCGGAAAAATGGCCTGTTCTAATTCATCAAAAGTGTTCCTCCACAGAAACCCTGTCTATATCAGTTAATTGGTCCTCATAGTTCTGTAACATATGCGTACCAGATGACTCTGGTTCCTCGTCATGTCTGTCTGCTCTGTCTAAGTTTGAAAATTTGTAATCTGTACCCATTATCCTTGATGAATGTACCCTAACAGTTTGATTACCATGTTGCAAAATAATTGTTTTGCCATCTCTGCCTATGATCTTCCCTGGGCCTTTCCATTCATTAGAATTGTCTCTCTTATAGTATACCATGCCTCCTTGCTTAAAAACGGCATCTGATGGCTGTATGTTATGTCTGAAAGTTCTGTGAATTCTTTCAGAGACTTCTGCTTCCAAAAAAGCTTTTCTACTGCGATGTAATGCATTTAAATGTTCAGCAAAACCAGAGCTAATTGTAGTCCCCTCCCAAGCTGGAGGCTGGTCATCCAAAATGGACGGAATTTTAGGATTTCTACCAAAACCTAATTGATAAGGACTATAGCCCCCAACCATCTGCAATGAATTCTTTGCATGTACTGCCCATGCTAAAGCTGAGTTTAGCCTGCAATTTGGTCGATTTGCCAAAATTTTCCGAAGCATGTCATCGATGACCGTCATGGAGAGCGCTAGGGTTTTAGTCTCTGCGAGGTCGCGTGTGGCGTATGATACCTGACCCAATCCCAGTCACAAAGGCGTCCCATAAGGAGGTCTGAGTGTTCCTTGGCTGTAACGTCCTGGCAGTCACAGTCCCGGACTAGTGGGAAAAGGGCCCTCCAGAAGTCTTCTATGGACTCACCAGGTAGTTGAGAGCGAGTGGCGAGCGCGTGCCTGGCGAAGAGCGTGTTCGTTTTCTGCTCGTAGTTGTCCTTGAGTCAAGTCATGGCTTCGGCGTAGTTTGGCGCATCCTGGATCAGTGGGAAGACTTTGGAGCTCAGCCTGGAATATAAGATCTGAATCTTCTGAGCCTCCGGAACAGGGGTTGGCGCCGCGTTGATATACGCTTCGAAGCAAGCTAGCCAGTGCTGGAAGTCCTTTCTGGCGTAGCTCAAGTGCGAATCCAGCTGCAGGCGATACGGTTTAATACGGAGGTCCATCCTTCGAAACTGATAGCAATAAATTGAGGCATGATCAATTTGACTAAAGACGAAAGTTGAATCCAAACTGAGGCTTTATTGCTATCAGATGTGTGGCCTCCCACAGCAGCTGGTGAAATGGCTGCAAGCAGGAGGACACGCATATTTATACCTCGCCTCCTGGGCAGAGCCAGCAGGCAGGGGCCACAGGCGAACCTGTAGTGCAGGTTCCACCGTACATCCTCTAATATAGGTACAACAGTGGTTTACCACACTGCCCAATTGCATCATGATATCTTTCTTACAGATCCATCTGAGAGGGCTAATGGAGTTTAGTTCAGTTTAGTGTCTGCCATCCAAATAATGACACCCCTGGCAGTGCAGCACTGCCTCAGTCCTGCACTGGTGGGTCAGCTTTGATTTTTGGGCCCTAACACCTCCCACAAATAGTTCCACTCCACCCAGTCGAAAGCCTTTTCTGAGTCCATCGCGACCACTACCTCCAACCCCCTTCAGTCTGAGGGCATCGTGATCATGTTTAAGAGCTTTTGAATGTTGGCCATTAGCTGGCTGCCCTTAACAAACCCCGTCTGATCGTCCCCTATCACCTCTGGGACACAATCTTCTCTCCTTGAGGCCAAGAGTTTAGCCAGCAGTTTGGTATCGACATTCAATAGGGAGATTGCCTGTATGACCCGCATAACTCTGGGTCCAACTCCCGCTTCAGGATCAGTGAGATTGAGGCCTGTGACATTGTTGGGGGAAGAACACCCTGCTCCCTTGCCTCATTAAATTCCCTCTCCAGCAGCGGGCCCAGCAGCTCAGAGAACATTTTGTAAAATTTCCCTGGGTAGCCGTCCGGTCGCGGGGCCTTACCCGACTGCATGGCCTCCATCCCCTCTGCTATTTCTTCAATCACGATCAGGGCTCCCAACCCCTCCACCAACTCTTCCTCCACATTCGGAAACTTCAACTCTCCCAAAAACTGCCTCATTCCCTCCACCCCAGCTGGGGGTTCCGACTCATACAGCCGATTGTAAAATTCCTTAAACATCCCGTTCACCTCTGCTGGGTCCAAGACCATGTTCCCTCCTCTGTCCTTCATTCTTCCTATATCCCTGGCCACCTTCTTTTTCCTTAGCTGGTGTGCAAGCATCCTACTGGCCTTCTCCCCATACTCATATATGGCCTCCCTCACCTTCCCCAACTGATCCACCGCCTTCCCGGTAAACAACAGACCAAACTCCATCTGTAGCTTCTGATTCTTCAATAACCCTGCCTTGGGGCCTCAGAATATCTCCTGTCTACCTGGAGTATTTCCCCAATCAACCTATCTACCTCTGCTCACTCCATCTTCTCCCTATGGGCCCGTATCGATATTAGCTTCCCCCTAACCACTGCATTCAGCGCTTCCCAAACCGTTGCTGCCGAAACTTCCCCCGTGTCATTTATTTACAGGTAGTTCTGGATGGACTCCCTCACACGGCCGCACACCCCCTCGTCCACTAACAGTCCTACGTCCAATCTCTATTGTGGGTGCTCCTTGCTCACTCGCAGATCCACCCAATGTGGGGCATGGTCCAACACAGCAATCGCCAAATACTCGGTATCAACCCCCCGCCAGTAAAGCTCTGTTCAAGATAAAAAAATCGATCCGGGGGTATACTTTGTGGACATGGGAAAAGAAAGAACTCCTTCGCACTCGGCTGTCCGAACTTCCATGGGTCTACCCCCCTCGCCCCCATCTGATCCATGAACCCCTTTAGTTCCTTCGCCACTGCTGGTACCCTCCCTGTCTTTGACCTCAACCGGTCCAACCCTGGATCAATGACCGTATTAAAGCCCCCCCCATTGATCAGCTTATGCGAGTCAAGGTCAGGGATCATCCCTACCACCCGTCTCATAAACCCAGTTTGGTGCATAAATATTCACGAACACCACTGGCATCCCCGCCAGCTTCCCGCTCACCATGATATACCTAGCCCCCTCATCTGCAACTACATTCCCTGACTCAAATGACACCCGCTTATTGATCAGGATCTCGACCCCCCTAGTCTTAGAATCCAACCCCGAGTGAAATACTTGCCCGACCTACCCCTTCCTCAATCTGGTCTGATCTATTACCCTCAGGTGTGTCTCCTGTAGCATTGCCACTTCCGCCTTCAATCCCCTCAAATGCGCGAACAGACGAGCCCTCTTAACCGGCCCATTCAGCCCTCTAACGTTCCATGTGGTCAGCCTAGTCGGGAGGCTTCCCCCCCCCCTGCCAATCAGCCATCACCCTTCTTAGGCCAGCCTCCAGCTCATGTCGCGCGCCTCCGCAGGCCCGCCCTCGGGCATCCACAATCCTCGACCTCCCATTTGTCTCCCAACAACAATCCCTCCCCTGTCAGCAAAGCAATTCCCCCAGCCCAGCTCCTCCCCCCTATTAACAGCACAACAATCCCAACCACTCTCAAGAAACTTATCACCTGTTCGACCCCCCCCCCCCCCCCCCTGCGCTTCCGTGAGCTAGCCTGCCCAGCTAGCCTGGTAGCCCCCGCCCATGGCGCCAAACATCCTACCCACTTTTGTTCTCCCTCTCCCATTCATATTCAAAACAGCACAGACAAACACACAGTAGAAAAAGAATCCACCCACCATCCCCCCACAAGAACCAAATTGACTGACAGAACTGAGCAACAGCCCAAAAATTGTTACAGAAAGCACTCCATGTACAGTTCAAAACTAAAATAACTTTTACAGAATCAATACAGCATTACCCGCCCCCAGAGGTCAGTGTCTTTAGTCACCTGCCAGCCTTTTAGCTTCAACAAAGTCCATCTCCTCGTCTGGCGATCATAGGTGACCCACAAACGAGCTGGATGTAGCATTCCATACTTCACCCCCTTCTTGAAGAGAGCTGATTTTACTCTATTAAATCCCGCTCTTCTTTTGACCAGTTCCGCACCCAGGTCCTGGTAGATGCACAGCTCGCTGTTTTCCCACTTGCAGCTCCGTGTCTTCTTGGCCCACCGCAAAATCTGTTCTTTATCCAGGAAGTGGTGCATTCGCACCACCATCGCCCTCGGCGGCTCATTCACACGCGGCTTCCTCGCAAGCGCTCGATGCGCTCGGTCCACTTCCAACGGTCGAGCAAACGCCCCGTCACCCATTAACTTTTCAAGCATACTCACCACATATGCCCTTGCATCTGATCCCTCGCTGCCCTCCGGGAGGCCGACAATCCTCATGTTCCGTCTACGGGACCTATTCTCCAGGTCCTCCACCTTCTCCTGCAGCCTTTTCTGGTGGTCCCTCATCAGCCCCATCTCCGCCTCCAGCGCAGTTAGCTGGTCCTCGTGCTCATCCATCTTCTCCTCCACCTTCTGAATCGCCAGTCCGTGGGCTTCTAGTTTCTGTTCCGCCCGATCACTCGATGCCTTGATCGGTTCTAAACCTTCCTTCTTTTGCTTGGCAAAACTCTCCTGAATGAATTTCACCAACTGCACCATTGACCACTGGGCCACCAAGCCAGGATCCTGCACCTCCACCATGTTTTCCTGTGTTGTAGGTTCTGCACGTGCCTCCTTCGCTCGGCTATTTCTTCTTATAAGACCACTCCTGGTCCACATCTCCATATACTGGAGGGGGATTCCTCCTCTGTCTCACCGGCCACCGATTTTTCCAATAAAATTCCGGAAAAGTCGGGTAAAGGTCCAAAAGTTCCGTCACGAGCGGGAGCTACCAAATACGTGACCTCCTACTCCATGGCCGCCACCCGAAGTCATACCTGCCTAATATAGTGATTGCCTGGCTCGGCGTTTACATTTCTGTATGCCTAGATGACCTTCATGAAGTCTAGTAAGTATTTCTGACTTCATCCTGTCTGGAATGACGAATCAATCCTGTCTCAGCAAAATACCATCCAAGATAGTCGGTTCAGATTGTGGACAATGACCTTTTGGCCATCCATGTTGCAAATGATATATTACTTTGGTCAAAGCAGCATCTTTCTGTGTCTCTTCACGTATTTGTTGAAGCTTGTGATCAGAGGCAGGAAGTAATGCTCTGAAAAGTTGTAGTTGTAGGTGTAGTCTTGGTGTCATATCATTAAGATTCTTGTTGATAATGTTGACAAGTAGATGATGGTCTGTTCCTACAGTAAATCTTGGTAGGCCATATACATAATTGTGGAACTTGGTAATTCCAATCACAAGTCCAAGACACTCCTTTTCAATCTGGGCGTACCGACACTTAGTTGAAGTCATTGATCTGGATGCGTAGGCGATGGGAACCCAATTATTGAAATGGTCTTGTTGTAATAGAACTGCACCTATGCCATTCTGACTGGCAACAGTTGAAATGTTAGTGGACTTGGTTGGAATGTCAAGCTTGGATCCTGGATTAACTGTTGTTTCAGATCTATCCATTCTTCAGTGTGATTCTGAGTCCAGTTGAAATCAGTATTCTTTCTGATTAGCTGACGTAATGCAGTTGTTCTGCTGGAAAGATTCAAGATGAATTTTCCAAGAAAGTAGACAATTCCTGGAAAGCATAAGAGTGCTTTTTTGTCTTGGGTTTCTGCGTTGACTTGATGGCTTGTATTTTGACTTTGTCTGGCTTGATACCATTGTGTCATGTGAGGGTCCCTTTAAGAAAAGTGTGTTTTATCAAATGGCTGCAGTGATATCGCTGTGTGGGTGGATCTAGGCTGTGATTCTGTCTTTTACTTTTGTTTTGAGGTGGAAGCTGTTTTGTGGCTTGGAGTCTTTTTGGTTTCGTTTTCAGTTGAGAGCCGAATGCAAACAAAGAAGGTGTATTTTTGGTCTCTCTCTCTGCAAGCTAAAGAATGCCTCCAGACCACTTGATAACTTCAAAGTAATACCTGTTTTCTGTCAGGAATTCAAACCTACTGTTTTGGTAGAAAAGCGTGTTTGGCTTATGGATGTTGTTAGGAAAGTTATTAAGGGTTACCTATAGAGTACTATATCTTTGGGGGGGTATCAGTGTTGGCAGTTGATAAGATGTTTACTGTGTGTTTATACAATGTTAACTGGATTCATAGAATAAACATTGTTTTGTTTAAAAATACCGTAGATCTCTGTTGCATAACACCTGTAAAGTGGGTCCTTGTGCTCGTCATGACCAAAATCTATTAAAAGTTGCAGGTCAGGTGAACTCCATGATATACATTGGTGTTCTCTAAACCCTGGCCCATAACAATTGGCTGTAATGTTGTCACCTACAAATTTCAAAGAGGAGGTGGCAAACATACAGTTAGCTTGGTTCAGCTTTAAACCATACTTGTATATTCTCTTGAACACTTCTCTGAGTCGAATATTCTGCTGTCGTAGACCAGATGATTATGTCATCTACATAACCATGAACACCTTCAATGTTCTCTGTCATTTGTTCCATTATACAATGAAATATTTCTGATGCAGAAATAATTCCGAAGGGCATTCTTTTGAAACAATACCTCCCGAAAGATGTGTTGTAGGTAAAGAGGAGCTTGCTGGAGTCATCAAGCTGCATCTGCCAAAATCCTTGTGAGGTATCAAAATTGGTGAAAATTCTGGCATTGGCCATTTCTGATATGATTTCTAGTCTCTTTGGTATTGGGTAGTGCTCTCGTCTTATATTTCGATTGAGATCTTTAGGATCCATGCAGATTCTAATGTCACCCATTGGCTTTTTTACACAGACTAATGAGCTGACCCAATCAGTCGGTTGTGTTACCATTGATATGATTCCTTGCGATTGCAATCTTGTTAGTTCAGCCTTCAATCTTTCTCGGAGAGGAGCTGATACTCATCTTGGTGGATGTATCACTGGCTTGGCATCTTTTTTGAGACGTATCTTGTACTGATATTGCAGTGTACCCATGCCATGAAAAACATCAGGATATTTATGTTAAAGTTGCTGGATGTCTTCTTTAATTGTAGCTGATCCACAAGTATTGAGGAAAATTCTCTGAATGAGCTGCAAATTTTCACAAGCTTGAGCACCCAATAGTGAAGAATGATTCTTATCCACTATCTCGAATTGGATTTGTTTGTGAATGTCCCTGTTGGTGTCATGTGAGAGTACCTTTAAGAAATGGGTGTTTATCAAACAGCTGCAGTGATGTTAGAGTGTGGATGGAGCTGGGCTGGCTGTCTTTTACTTTCGTTTTTGAGCAGGCAGCTATAGTATGTTTTAGTTTTGTTTTGAGAGCTGGATAGCTGCAGGCAAAGCAAGAAGCTGTATAACGACCTCTCTCTACAAGCTACAGACTGCCTTCATCTCATTTGAGGATTTCAAAGTAATACCGGTTTCTGTAGAGAATTTAAACCTGCTGTCTTTCTGTAAAAAGTGTCTTCAGAATTTATGGATGTTGTTAGGAAAGTTATGAAGGGTTACTTATAGAATATTGTATCTGTGGGGATTATTGGTGTTGATAGTTGTTAAGACGTTTACTGTAGGTTTATAAAGTGTTAACTGGATTCATAAATAAACATGGTTTTGTTTTAAAAGTGCTTTAGATCTCTGTTGCATCACACCTGTAAAGTAGGCCCTTGTTCTCCCCATAACCGAAATCTAAAAACGTTGTGGCTCAGGTGAACTTCATGCTACATTTTGGGGTTCTCTAAACCCTGGTCCATAACAAATTGGGGGCCAAGGGCGATAAAAGTCTATCTTTCATGATTAGATTGGCTTAGTAAACTTAAAGACAGTGAGGGGTTAGCATATTTGTGGTTGCTTTTAAGGTGTGGTATTTCAGTTTAAGTAGGGAGTGTGTTGTGGAAAATGGCTCTTTCAGAGGCTCGGAAGTTTTTGGGGGTGGATAAGGTCACACGCAGAAACTTACGGACTGAGACTAAAAAAAGGCTTTTAGATTTGGCAAAAACATTGCAGTTAACGTTACCTGACAGCATGCGAAAAGAAGAGGTACTTACAGCACTAGCTGAGCATTTAAAATTGCCTGAGATACAGTCTGACTCATTAGAACTGGCAAAACTTCAGTTACAGATTAAACAACTGGAACATGAGAAAGAATTAAAGCAGCTTGAATACGCAATGAGGGACAAAGAAAAGGAGAGAGAAGTAAGAGGCAAAGAAAGAATAGCCCTAGCAGAACAAAGAGAAAAAGAGGGAGAAAGGGAGATACAGATCAGGGAAAAAGAAAAAGAGAGGAAAGGGAAAATGAGAGGGAGTTTAAACTTCTGAAAATGGCCATGAAACATGACAGTCAGTTAAAATTGGCGGATGTAAAGGGCAACGTCCAGTTGGAGGATAGTGATGAGGATAAAAAAAAAGAACGCCATAGTCGAAGGCTTGGTGGGGATCTATTTAAATATGTCCAAGCATTGCAACGGTTTGATGAGAAGGAGGTAGAAGCCTTTTTCCTTTCATTTGAGAAGATAGCGAAATAAATGAAATGGCCACCGGACATGTGGGTATTACTGATTCAAACAAAGCTGGTAGGTAGGGCGAGTGAAATGTTTGCATCACTACCAGAGGAGGTATCTGGGACGTATAAGGAGGTGAAAAAATCCATCTCAGGTGCATATGAACTAGTGCCTGAAGCCTACAGACAAAGGTTTAGAAATTTAAGGAAAGAACCTGGGTCAAACATACATGGAGTTTGAAAGGATCAAACAGAGAAATTTTGATAGGTGAATAAGGGCTTTGAAAATAGACCAAACGTATGAAGCTCTCAGAGAAATTATACATTTGGAGGAGTTAATTCAATTCCTGATGTAGTGAGAACTCATGTGGAACAGCAGAGGGTTAAAACTGTGAGGCTAGCAGCAGAAATGGCAGATAATTATGAATTAGTTCATAAATCAAAGCTTGGTTTCCGACATCAGTTTCAGCTGTGAGGGATAGAAACAGGGGGAAAGAGAAATACTCAAGTGATATAAGTAAAGGAGATCTGATGAGAGATAATAAGGAGAGTGTACCTCAGATTAAAAAAGAAATCCAGGAGGGTGGAAGAGACATGAAAAGTGTCACATGTTTTCACTGTAATAAATTAGGCCATGTAAAGTCACAGTGTTGGTGGTTGAAGAAAAGCACTGGGAAGGCTGATGTGGTAAAACAGGATAAAGTTTACTCATGTGTACCAGAAGGAGCAGGTAAAGAAGTCACAATTTTAAGAGATACGGGCACTGGTCAATCTTTAATGGTAAGAGATGAGGAGTTATGTAGTTTGGGAAGAATATTGCCAGAAAAGGTGGTAATATGTGGAATTCAGGGTGAGAAGAGTAGTGTTCCATTATATAAGGTAAGTTTGGAAAGTCCATTGAAGAGCGGTGAAGTGGTAGTAGGAGCAATAGAGAAACTATCTTGTCCAGGAATACAGTTTATCTTGGGTAATGATATAGCTGGATCGCAGGTGTGGGAGTGATGCCTACTGTGGTTGATAAGCCAGTGGAAAATCAGACAACTGAAGTGTTGAAGGACGAATATGGGATTTTTACGGATTCTGTAGTAGCAAGGTCGCAAAGTCACAGGTTAAGACAAAAGGATAAATCAAAGAGTGTAGATAAAGTTGAAGTTCAACACTTCCGGGTGCGGCGATGACCAGCTAAGTCGCACGTTTCGGCAGCTCCCGGTGGAACGGACTTTTGGGCTCTTGATAGGAGCCCCAACGGCAATTTTAACGGCTAAAAACACTGTGCGGTAAACCAGAAGGGAATCCCCCCTGGACATGGATGGAAAAAGGAGAGGAAAGTGGCCGGATTGCGGTGGATCTTCTAGAACAGCGGCCAGGAAGGCAAGCACAAAGCAAGATGGCGTCGGAAGGTGGCAGTTTAATATGGGGCCCTGACCAACAAGAGTTCCTGCGGCACTGCGTGGAAGAACTTAAAAAGGAGATGAAGAAGGAGCTGTTGGCCCCGATATTACAGGCGATTGAAGGGCTAAAGGAGGAGCAAAAGACCCAGGAGCAGGAGCTTCGAGTCGTGAAGGCAAAGGCTGCTGAGAATGAGGACAAAATACAGGGCCTGGTGGTGAAGACAGAGATGCACGAGGCACAACACAAAAGATGTGTGGAAAGGCTGGAGGTGCTGGAGAATAATGCGAGGAGGAAGAATTTAAGGATTCTTGGTCTTCCCGAAGGTGCAGAAGGGGCGGACGTCGGGGCATATGTGAGCACGATGCTTCACTCGTTAATGGGATCGGAGGCCCCGACGGGCCCGTTGGAGGTGGAGGGAGCTTATCGAGTTATGGCGCGAAGACTGAGGGCTGGAGAAATTCCTCGAGCCATAGTGGTGAGATTTCTCCGATATAAGGACAGAGAGATGGTCCTCAGATGGGCAAAGAAAACCCGGAGCAGTAGGTGGGAGAACGCGGTGATCCGCGTATATCAAGATTGGAGTGCGGAGGTGGCGAGAAGGAGGGCAAGCTTTAATCGGGCCAAGGCGGTGCTGCACAAAAGGAAGGTTAAATTTGGAATGCTGCAGCCGGCAAGACTGTGGGTCACACATCAAGGGAAACACCACTACATTGAAACGGCAGAAGAGGCGTGGACATTTATTGTCGAGGAGAAACTGGAATAAGCGGGCTAGAAAAAGAACGTTTGGGACAAAGTGATGGGTTGATTACGTGGGGTGAAGGGGGGGGGGGGAAATGGGGGAAGAGATGATTTCCCAAGTTGTTAATCCTGCGACCCTGTAACTTTTCTCTCTTCCCCATGTTGTGGGGGAGGGGTGGAGGGAGGATGAGGAGCTGGGGGCGCCGGCCATTGGGGGCGGGGCCAAATGGGAAGCGCGGGCTTTGTTCCTGCGCTATGGTAATCATGGCGGGAACAGGGAAGCAGGAAGGAGGGGGCCTAGCACAGTGGGGGCCGAGGTCACGGGGGGAAGCCGAGGTCGGCCAGAGTTTGCTGACTTCTGGGAGCAACATGGGGGGTGCAATTACGCTAGAAAGGGATCTAGCGGGGGGGGGGGGGTAACTGGGTTGCTGCTGCTGGGGAGAAGGGGGAGCTGGTATGGGGTGGGGCGGTCGGGGCGGGAGGGCGCCGTTGGGGGGAGATACGGCTACGTGGGAACCAGGTGAGGAGCTGGATTGAAAAAGGAGATGGCTAGTCGACAAGGGGAGGGGGGTAAAGAGCCCCCCAACCCGGCTGATCACGTGGAATGTGAGAGGGCTGAACGGGCCGATTAAGAGGGCACGGGTACTCGCACACCTAAAAAAACTTAAGGCAGATGTGGTTATGCTGCAGGAGACGCATCTGAAACTGATAGACCAGGTCAGACTTCGCAAAGGATGGGTGGGGCAGGTGTTTCATTCGGGGCTAGACGTAAAAAACAGGGTGGTGGCTATATTAGTGGGGAAGCGGGTAATGTTTGAGGCAAAGACTATAGTGGCGGATAGTGGGGGCAGATACGTGATGGTGAGTGGCAGATTGCAAGGGGAGGCGGTGGTTTTAGTGAACGTATATGCCCCGAACTGGGATGATGCCAATTTTATGAGGCGTATGTTGGGACGCATCCCGGACCTAGAGACGGGAAAGTTGGTAATGGGTGGAGATTTTAATACGGTGCTGGACCCAGGGCTGGACAGATCGAGGTGCAGGACCGGAAGGAGGCCGGCTGCAGCTAAGGTGCTCAAGGGCTTTATGGAGCAGATGGGAGGAGTAGACCCCTGGAGATTTAGTAGACCTAGGAGTAAGGAGTTTTCGTTTTTCTCCTATGTCCACAAAGTCTATTCACGGATAGACTTTTTTGTTTTCGGAAGGGCACTGATCCCGAAGGTGACGGGGACGGAGTACACGGCTATAGCTATTTCGGACCACGCTCCACATTGGGTGGACCTGGAGATAGGGGAGGAAAAAGAACAGCACCCACCCTGGAGAATGGACATGGGATTATTGGCAGATGAGGGGGTGTGTTTAAGGGTGAGGGGGTGTGTTGAAAGGTACTTGGAACTCAATGACAATGGGGAGGTTCAGGTGGGAGTGGTCTGGGAGGCGTTGAAGGCTGTGGTTAGAGGGGAGCTGATATCTATCAGGGCACATAAAGGAAAGCAGGAGGGTAGGGAAAGGGAGCGGTTGTTGAAAGAACTTTTGAGGGTGGACAGACAATATGCGGAGGCACCGGAGGATGGACTGTACAGGGAAAGGCAAAGGCTACATGTAGAATTTGACTTGTTGACTACGGGTAATGCAGAGGCACAATGGAGGAAGGCACAGGGTGTACAGTACGAATATGGGGAGAAGGCGAGCAGGTTGCTGGCCCACCAACTGAGGAAAAGGGGAGCAGTGAAGGAGATAGGGGGGGTGAGAGATGAGGAGGGAGAGATGGAGCGGGGAGCAGAGAGAGTGAATGGAGTGTTCAAGGCATTTTATGAAAGATTATATGAAGCTCAGCCCCCGGAAGGGAAGGAGAGAATGATGTGCTTTCTGGATCAGCTGGAATTTCCTAAGGTGGAGGAGCAGGAGAGGGCGGGACTGGGAGCACAGATTGAGACGGAGGAAGTAGTGAAAGGGATTGGAAGCATGCAGGCGGGGAAGGCCCCGGGACCAGACGGATTCCCAGTGTACTGATGAGAACCTTTAATGAGGCTAGGGAAAGGGGGCAGCTGCCCCCGACTATGTCAGAGGCAACGATATCGCTCCTCCTAAAGAAGGAAAAAGACCCGCTGCAATGCGTGTCCTATAGGCCCATTTCCCTCCTGAATGTGGATGCTAAGTTTCTGGCCAAGGTAATGGCAACGAGGATAGAGGATTGTGTCCCGGGGGTGGTTCATGAGGACCAAACTGGGTCTGTGAAGGGGAGACAGCTGAACACAAATATACGGAGGCTGCTAGGGGTAATGATGATGCCCCCACCAGAGGGGGAAGCGGAGATAGTGGTGGCGATGGATGCCGAGAAAGCATTTGATAGAGTGGAGTGGGATTATTTGTGGGAGGTGCTGAGGAGATTTGGCTTTGGAGATGGATATATCAGATGGGTACAGTTGCTGTATAGGGCCCCGATGGCGAGCGTGGTCACGAATGGACGGGGGTCTGATTATTTTCGGCTCCATAGAGGGACGAGGCAGGGATGTCCTCTGTCTCTGTTATTGTTTGCACTGGCGATTGAGCCCCTGGCCATAGCATTGAGGGGTTCCAGGAAGTGGAGGGGAGTACTCAGGGGAGGAGAAGAACACCGGGCATCTCTGTATGCGGATGATTTGTTGTTGTATGTGGTGGACCCGGCGGAGGGGATGCCAGAGATAATGCGGATACTTGGGGAGTTTGGGGATTTTTCAGGGTATAAATTGAACATGGGGAAAAGTGAGTTGTTCGTGGTGCATCCAGGGGTGCAGAGCAGGGAAATAGAGGATTTACCGTTGAGGAAGGTAACAAGGGACTTCCGGTACTTGGGGATCCAGATAGCCAAGAATTGGGGTACATTACACAGGCTTAATTTAACGCAGTTGGTGGAACAGATGGAGGAGGACTTTAAGAGATGGGACATGGAGTCCCTGTCACTGGCAGGTAGGGTGCAGGCGGTTAAAATGGTGGTCCTCCCGAGATTCCTTTTTGTGTTTCAGTGCCTCCCGGTGGTGGACACGAAGGCTTTTTTCAAGAGAATCGAGAAGAGTATTATGAGTTTTGTGTGGGCCGGGAAGACCCCGAGAGTGAGGAGGGGATTTTTGCAGCGTAGTAGGGACAGGGGGGGGTTGGCACTACCGAGCCTAAACGACTATTACTGGGCCGCCAATGTTTCAATGGCGTGTAAGTGGATGAGAGAAGGGGAGGGAGCGGCGTGGAAGAGATTGGAGAGGGCATCCTGCAGGGGGACTAGCCTACAAGCAATGGTGACGGCGCCGTTGCCGTTCTCACCGAAGAAATACACCACAAGCCCGGTGGTGGTGGCTACATTGAAAATTTGGGGGCAGTGGAGACGGCATAGGGGAAAGACGGGAGCCTCGGTGCAGTCCCCGATAAGAAATAACCATAGGTTTGTTCCGGGGAGAATGGATGGGGGATTTGGAGCATGGCAAAGAGCTGGGGTAGTACAATTGAGAGATCTGTTCGTAGATGGGACGTTTGCGAGTCTGAGTGTGCTGACGGAAAAATATGGGTTGCCCCAAGGGAATGCATTTCGGTATATGCAACTGAGGGCTTTCGTGAGGCAACAGGTGAGGGAATTCCCGCAGCTCCCGACGCAGGAGGTGCAGGATAGAGTGATCTCAGAGACATGGGTGGGGGATGGTAAGGTGTCGGACATATATAGGGAAATGAGGGACGAGGGGGAGATCATGGTAGATGAGCTGAAAGGGAAATGGGAAGGAGAGCTGGGGGAGGAGATTGAGGAGGGGCTGTGGGCTGACGCCCTACGTAGGGTAAATTCATCGTCCTCGTGTGCCAGGCTAAGCCTGATACAATTCAAGGTTCTACACAGGGCGCATATGACTGGAGCACGGCTCAGTAGATTTTTTGGGGTAGAGGATAGGTGTGGGAGATGCTCGAGAAGCCCAGTGAATCACACCCACATGTTCTGGTCATGCCCGGCACTACAGGGGATCTGGGTGGGGGTGGCAAAAGTGCTTTCGAAGGTGGTGGGGGTCCGGGTCGAACCAAGCTGGGGGTTGGCTATATTCGGGGTTGCAGAAGAGCCGGGAGTGCAGGAGGCGAGAGAGGCTGATGTTTTGGCCTTTGCGTCCCTCGCAGCCCGGCGCAGGATATTGTTAATGTGGAAGGAAGCCAAACCCCCAGGTGTGGAGACCTGGATAAACGACATGGCAGGGTTTATAAAGTTAGAACGGATCAAGTTCGTATTAAGAGGATCGGCTCCAGGGTTCACCAGGCAGTGGCAACCGTTCGTCGACTACCTCACAGAAAGATAGAGGGAATGGAAAAGAAGAAGACAACAGCAGCAACCCAGGGGGGGGGGGGTGGGAGGAACCGGACGGACTCTCAGGGATGTCATTGTATATGTATAGACACTTGTTCTAGGTAATGTATATTGGATTGTTGGATTGTATCTTTGGAGAGTAACTATTTTTGACAAGGCAGTTGCCACTTAGTTTTGTTTTTGTTTTTGTTTATATATTATTTATTTATTTGTTTAAAATTGGCCACGGTTATTTATATTGCTTTGTTGTTGTTCAAAAGAAAAACTATGTACTGTTATGTTTGGCCACAAAATTTTGAATTAAACATATATTTTTTTTAAAGTTGAAGTTCAATTATCAGCAACGATTTTGATCAGATGATTGGAAAAGAACAAGAATAGGTGAAGGTTGAGGCGGATATTTTTGGTTCAGGAAAATTGGCAGAGTTACAACAGAAAGATATAGAAATAAAACGGATGCATCAGAAAGCATACACAGAAGAGGAATCTGAGTGTTTACCAGAGTGTTATTATCGTAAAAGTGATGTCTTGATGAGAAAATGGAGACCTTTACATATGCAGCCGGATGAAAAGTGGGCAGAAGTTCATCAAGTGGTATTGCTGGTAGTGTATAGAAAGGAGGTGTTGCGAGTAACACATGAGGTACCTGTGGGCGATCTTTCGGGAGTAAGGAAAACTCACGCTAAAATCCAAAAACATTTTTATTGGCCTGGACTACATAAAGATGTAGTTACATTTTGTCGATCATGTCACACATGTCACATGATAGGGAAACCTCAAGCAGTGATAAAACCAGCACCCTTAATCCCCATTCCAGCATTTGAGGAACCTTTTACAAGGGTCTTAATTGATTGCGTAGGACCGCTTGCAAAAATGAAAAGTGGGAATCAAAATCTTTTGACTATAATTTATGTGTCTACTAGGTTTCCAGAGGTCATTCCAGTACGCAATATTACAGATAAAAAGGTTCTGGAGGAGTCACTTAAATTCTTTACTAGATATGGACTATCCACAGAAATACAATCGGATCAAGGATCAAATTTTACCTCAAGGTTATTCAAAGAAATTATGGATAGCTTAGGAATAAAATAATTTAAATCAACTGTATACCATCCAGAATCGCGGGGAGTGTTAGAAAGGTGGCATCAGATATTAAAGACAATGTTGAGGGCTTATTGTCATGATTATCCAGAGGATTGGGATAAAGGAATTCCATTCGTACTGTTTGCAATAAGGGATGCACCTAATGAGTCAACCAAATTCAGTCCGTTTGAACTAATTTTTGGTCATGAGGTAAGAGGACCACTTAAATTGATTAAGGAAAAATTGGTGAGTGAGAAATCGGATCTTACATTATTGGATTACGTGCCAAATTTTAGGGAACGATTAAATAGAGCAGGAGAATTGGCTCGACAACATTTAAAAGTTGCACAAAATGTGATGAAATGTGTCGCGGACAAGAAAGCAAAAGTTTGTAGTTTTGCCAGTGGAGATAAGGTTTTTGTATTGTTACCAGTGGTAAGTGAACCTTTAAAACAAAGGTTTTGTGGACCTTATCAGATTGAAAGGAAATTAAGTAAGGTGAATTATGTGGTAAGAACGCCGGATAAATGCAAACTCACCATGTGTGTCATGTGAATATGCCTGAAAGGTACTTTGAAAGGGACGGAGAGCAAAAGGAGGTTTTAATGATTTTAACTCAAAGTGATGAACCAAATCCAGATGACTTTGAATTTGACGTACCTCAAATTAAATTGGAAAACGAGGATGTTCTTAAAAATTGGCATAGGTTGTTGAGTTACCTTCCAGAGGAAAAACGGACTGACTTGAAAGAGTTATTGATATCACATGGGAAAATTTCTGGAGATAAATTGGGAAGTACTAAAATGTCTATACATGATGTAGATGTGGGAAATGCTGATCCAATTAAACAACATCCATATAGACTTAATCTTTTAAAATTGGCACAGGTTAACAAAGAGATTGAAAGTATACTTAAAAATGGCATAATTGAAGTGGGTTTCAGCCAATGGAGCTCACCCATAGTGATGGTACCAAAACCAGACGGTATCCAACAGTTGTATGTGGACTATAGAAAGTTTAATGCAATTACAAGAATGGAGCCTTATCCTATCCCACGCTTGGAGGATTTGCATTGAGAAGGTGGGACAATCCGCTTTTATTTCCAAACTGGATTTACTTAAAGGTTAGTGGCAGGTACCATTATCCGAAAGGGCGAAGGAGATTTCAGCTTTTGTGATTCCAGATGGTATATACCAATTCAAAGTTATGCCAGTTGGCATGAAAAATGCCCCAGCCACATTTCAACGGTTAACTAACAAAGTCTTTTCAGGATTACCCAATTGTGCGGTATACATCGACGATCTGGTAATTTTTAGCCAGACATGGAAAGAACATTTAAAACACCTGATCGAGTTATTTGTTCGACTTCAGGAGGCGGGTTTGGTGGTAAACCTAGCCAAAAGTGAATTTGGAAAAGCCCAAGTCACTTTCCTGGGCCATACAATCAGACAGGGTCGAATGGTCCCACGGGATGTGAAAACAAAAGTTATTGGGGAGTTTCCAATACCCTCGACACAAAGGGAAATAATGCAATTCCTTGGCATTCTACCGGAAATTTATGCCGAACTTTAGCAGTGTGGTTTCTCCACTGACGGACTTGCTAAAGAAACCTAGCAAATCTATGTGGACAGCGGAGTGTCAACAGACATATGACTACCTGAAGGCTGTGTTAACCAATGCTCTTGTGTTGGAGAATTACAAGGGGCTCTGTGATCAGATTGAACTAAAGTATCTGACCTTAAAGAGAAATGCCGAGGCATAGAGAAATGGATGGATCGTGCAGAGACCTTCTTGTTCAAAGAGACTGTCAATCGTGAGGGAGTCCAGTTGGAGGAAGAAGAACTAAACAGGACTGTTATTATAAATGTTTGCGTGCTTTGTTTTGTTAAAAAAAAAAGTATCTTCACTGTCAATATTTCTTAAAGGAAAGAGAAAAGGTGAAAAATTAAACCATCTTGAAGTTGGTGGTTTATTTTTTTTTCTTGGGGGAGGTGGCATGTGAGAGTACCTTTAAGAAACAGGTGTTTATCAAATAGCTGTAATGGATGTACCTTTAAGAAATGGGTGTTTATTAAGAAATAGCTGCAGTGATGTCAGAGTGTGGGTGGAGCCGGGCTGGCTGTCTTTTACTTTCGTTTTTGAGCAGGCAGCAACAGTGTGTTTTATTTTCATTTTGAGAGCTGGATCGCTGCAGGCAAATCAAGAAGCTGTATAATGACCTCTCTCTACAAGCTGCAGACTGTCTTCAGCTCATTTGAGGATTTCAAAGTAATACCGGTTTCTGGAGAGAATTTAAACATAGAACATAGAACATTACAGCGCAGTACAGGCCCTTCGGCCCTCGATGTTGCACCAACCTGTGAAACCACTAAAGCCCATCTACACTATTCCCTTATCGTCCATATGTCTATCCAATAACCATTTGAATGTCCTTAGTGTTGACGAGTCCACTACTGTTGCAGGCAGGGCATTCCACGCCCTTACTACTCTCTGAGTAAAGAACCTACCTCCGACATCTGTCTTATATCTATCTCCCCTCAATTTAAAGCTATGTGCCCTCGTGCTAGACATCACCATCCGAGGAAAAAGGCTCTCACTGTCCACCCTATCCAATCCTCTGATCATCTTGTATGCCTCAATTAAGTCACCTCTTAACCTTCTTCTCTCTAACGAAAACAGCCTCAAGTCCCTCAGCCTTTCCTCATAAGATCTTCCCTCCATACCAGGCAACATTCTGGTAAATCTCCTCTGCACCCTTTCCAATGCTTCCACATCCTTCCTATAATGCGGCGACCAGAATTGCACGCAATACTCCAAATGCAGCCGCACCAGAGCTTTGTACAGCTGCAACATGACCTCATGGCTCCGAAACTCAATCCCTCTACCAATAAAAGCTAACACACCGTACGTCTTCTTAACAACCCTCTCAACCTGGGTGGCAACTTTCAGGGATCTGTGTACATGGACACCAAGATCTCTCTGCTCATCCACACTGCCAATAATCTTACCATTAGCCCAGTACCCTGTTTTCCTTTTATTCCTTCCAAAATGAATCACCTCACACTTTTCTACATTAAACTCCATTTGCCACCTTTCAGCCCAGCGCTGCAGTTTATCTATGTCCCTCTGTAACTTGTAACATCCTTCCGCACTGTCCACAACTCCACCGACTTTAGTGTCATCTGCAAACTTACTCACCCATCCTTCTACGCCCTCCTTCAGGTCATTTTTAAAAATGACAAACAGCAGTGGCCCCAAAACAGATCCTTGTGGTACACCACTAGTAACTGGACTTCAGTAACACTTCCCATCAACCACTACCTTTTGTCTTCTTCCAGCTAGCCAATTTCTGATCCAAACTGCTAAACGTCCCTGAATCCCATGCCTCCGTATTTTCTGCAGTAGCCTACCGTGGGGAACCTTATCAAACGCTTTACTGAAATCCATATACACCACATCAACTGCTTTACCCTCATCCATCTGTTTGGTCACCTTCTCAAAGAACTCAATAAGGTTTGTGAGGCATGTCCTAACCTTCACAAAACTGTGTTGACTATCTCTAATCAAATTATTCCTTTCCAGATGATTATACATCCTATCTCTTATAAACCTTTCCAAGATGTTGCCCACAACAGAAGTAAGGCTCACTGGTCTATAGTTACCGGGTGTCTCTACTCCCCTTCTTGAACAAGGGGACAACATTTGCTATCCTCCAGTCTTCTGGCACTATTCCTGTAGACAAAGATGACTTAAAGATCAAAGCCAAAGGCTCAGCAATCTCCTCCCTAGCTTCCCAGAGAATCCTAGGATAAATCCCATCCGGCCCAGGGGACTTATCTATTTTCACACTTTCCAGAATTGCTAACACCTCCTCCTTATGAACCTCAAGCCCTTCTAGTCTAGTAGCCTGAATCTCAGTATTCTCCTCGACAATATTGTCTTTTTCCTGTGTGAATACTGACGAAAAATATTCATTTAGCACATCTCCTATCTCCTTGGACTCCAAGCACAACTTCCCACTACTGTCCTTGACTGGCCCTACTCTTACCCGAGTCATTCTTTTAATCCTGACATATCTATGGAAAGCTTTAGGGTTATCCTTGATCCTACCTGCCAAAGACTTCTCATGTCCGCTCCCGGCTCTTCTTAGCTCTCTCTTTAGGTCCTTCCTAGCTAACTTGTAACTCTCGAGCGCCCTAACTGAACCTTCATGTCTCATCTTTACATAATTCTCCTTCTTCCTCTTGACAAGTGTTTCGACTGCCTTAGTAAACCACAGTTCCCTTGCTCGACCACTTCCTCCCTGCCTGACAGGTACATGCTTATCAAGGACACGCAGTAGCTGTTCCTTGAACAAGCTCTATATTTCCATTGTGCCCATCCCCTGCAGTTTTCCTCTCCATCTGATGCATCCTAAATCTTGCCTCATCGCATCATAATTGCCTTTCCCCCAGATATAACTCTTGCCCTGCGGTATATACCTAACCCTTTCCATCACTAAAGTAAACGTAATCGAATTGTGGCCACTATCACCAAAGTCACCTACCTCCAAATCTAACACCTGGCCTGGTTCATTACCCAGTACCAAATCCAATATGGCCTCGCCTCTCGTTGGCCTATCTACATACTGTGTCAGGAAACCCTCCTGCACACATGGGACAAAAATGGACCCATCTAAAGTACTCGAACTATAGCGTTTCCAGTCAATATTTGGAAAGTTAAAGTCCCCCATTACAACTACCCTGTTGCTTTTGCTCCTATCCAGAATCATCTTTGCAATCCTTTCCTCTACATCTCTGGAACTTTTCGGAGGCCTATAGAAAACCCCTAACAGGGTGACCTCTCCTTTCCTGTTTCTAACCTCAGCCCATACTACCTCAGTAGACGAGTCCTCATCAAACGTCCTTTCTGCCACCGTAATACTGTCCTTGACTAACAATGCCACCCCTCCCCCTCTTTTACCACCTTCCCTGAGCTTACTGAAATATCTAAACCCCGGCACCTGCAACAACCATTCCTGTCCCTGCTCTATCCATGTCTCCGAAATGGCCACAACATCGAAGTCCCAGGTACCAACCCATGCCGCAAGTTCACCCACCTTATTCTGGATGCTCCTGGCATTGAAGAAGACACACTTTAAACCACCTTCCTGCCTGCCGGTGCACTCCTGCAACTTTGAAACCTTACTCATGACCTCACTACTCTCAACCTCCTGTATACTGGAGCTACAATTCAGGTTCCCAAGCCCCTGCTGAACTAGTTTAAACGCTCCCGAAGAGCATTAGCAAATTTCCCCCCCAGGATATTGTTACCCCTCTGGTCCAGGTGTAGACCATCCCGTTTGTAGAGGTCCCACCGACCCCAGAATGAGCCGCAATTATCCAGAAATATGAAACCCTCCCTCCTGCACCATCCCTGTAGCCACGTGTTCAACTCCTCTCTCTCCCTATTCCTCATCTCGCTATCACGTGGCACGGGTAACAACCCAGAGATAAGAACTCTGTTTGTCCCAGATCTAAGTTTCCACCCTAGCTCCCTGAATTCCTGCCTTACATCCCTTTCCCTTTTCCTACCTATGTCGTTGGTACCTATGTGGACCACGACTTGGGGCTGCTCCCCCTTCCCCTTAAGGATCCCGAAAACACGATCCGAGACATCACTCACCCTGGCACCTGTGAGGCAACAAACCAACCGCGAGTCTCTCTCGTTCCCACAGAACCTCCTATCTATCCCCCTAACTATGGAGTCTCCAATGACTAATGCTCTACTCCTCTCCCCCATTCCCTTCTGAGCAACAGGGATAGACTCTGTGCCAGAGACCTGTACCCCATGGCTTACCCCTGGTAAGCCACTCCCCCAACAGTATCCAAAGCAGTATACTTGTTACTAAGGGGAACGACCACAGGGGATCCCTGTACTGACTGCTTCCTCCCAGCCCCTCTCACCGTCACCCATCTATCTTTATTTTTCGGAGTAACTACATCCCTGAAGCTTCTGTCTATGACCACCTCTGCCTCCCGAATGCTCCGAAATTCAGCCAGCTCCAGCTCCAGTTCCCTAAAGCGGTTTCTGACGAGCTGGAGATGGCTGCACTTCCCACAGATGAAATCAGCAGGGACACTGATGGCGTCCCTCACCTCAAACATTCTGCAGGAGGAACATTGCACTACCTTCCTTGCCATCCCCTCTAGATAAAAAATTAAAAAGAAAGAAAGAGCTCACCTGTTATTCACTCCCCTTCTCAGCAAGTTTCACTCTGCAACCTCTGCTCCCCGCTCGATAACACCTGAGGGAAAAGAAAAGAAAAACTACTTACCAGTCATCAGCCAATCCCTTACCTGCAGGCTGTGACGTCACGGTTCAACTTCTTTCTACTTCTACCTGACCTCGAGCCTTCCTTTTTATCTTTACAGCAGTTGGTTTTTTGGTTAGAGGAGGGGGAAGGGAGGGAAACACTGAAGAAGTGATTTGGGTTTAAGTGTCATTTGACAACAGCTCCTCCACAAACCGGAATGTGGCGACTAGGGGCTTTTCACAGTAGCTTCATTTGAAGCCTACTTGTGACAATAAGCGATTTTCATTTCATTTCATTTTTCATTTCATTTCAGTTAGGGTGACCACAACGGAGGTATGCAAATTTCTCCCGCAATAGCCAATCAGCAGCTCCGCTCTACTGCCCTTTGCTGGATGCTTGTCTTCACTCGAACAGCTAGGGATGCTTGCTCAGGTACACCTTCAAGTTAGGGTGACTGCAACGGAGGTATGCAAATTTCCCCCACAACAGCCAATCTGCAGCTCCGCTCTGCTGTCTTTCTGTAAATAGGGTCTTTAGAACTTATGGATGTTGTTAAGAAAGTTTTGAAGGGTTACTTGTAGAATGTTGTATCTGTGGGGATTATTGGTGTTGATAATTGTTAAGAAGTTTACTGTAGGTTTATAAAGTGGTAACTGGATTCATAAATAAACATGCTTTTGTTTTAGTTAGAACTCTATTGCATCACACCTGTAAAGTAGGCCCTTGTGCTCCCCATAACCGAAATCTAAAAACGTTGTGGGTCAGGTGAACTCCATGATACACTTTGGGGTTCTCTAAACCCTGTCCCATAACAGAAGCACCTGTGTCTAATTTAAATGAGATTGGAATATCATTAATACATGCAGTAGTCATTCATTTGTTGCTGACAACGTTGACTAGTTGATCTTATGTTGCTTGAAGATTCTTTTTATTTTCGTGAAGTGCTTTTTTTGTTGCTTGAAGACTAGTCTTGCTTGCTTGCAGATCAGTCTTCGAGGATGCTTCAACCACTCCAACAAAGAAGGTACTTTCTAATGAGAAAATGTCATCACCTTGGGAAAAATCTTGTTGAGTGTTGATTTGTTCATCTTTGTCAACAGCTCTCACGTTGTAGTTCTTTTTATGTGCAGGAGGGAGATAGCTTGCGGATGATTGGCGCTGAGAAGCATAATGATTCATCTTTGAACATCTCAAACAGCGTTTTCCAAAAGCAGGGCAGTTTCCCTTTAAGTGGGCGTTGCCACATCTATGACACATCATCACGTTGTCGCCGTGACGGATTAGTGATGTTCGCTTATGTGCAGACCTCTTTTGGGGAGTTTCGCATGTGTGAAGTGCGCATGTCCCGAGTTGGAAAATGCGTGCGCTGGGTAGCTGCCATTCCGAACAGTCTTCTGTGCTGCCTGCAACATCATTTTTATTTTCTCAGCCTCGTGGTAGACTTTCGCGCCTTTTTCTTTTGGATAAAACTTTAAGTATTGACTTTCAGTTTGTTCACTGGAGATGCATTTCTCTATCACAATTTTCAATGTTAAATCATTTTGACGAATTAAAGCTTCTCTTACAGTTTCATCAGTTATTCCATAAACAATCTGATCTCTCACAAGAGAATCATGAAGATCAGCATAATTACAGGTTTGAGCTAGGAGTTTGAGAACTGTAATGAAGTTATTCACCAGTTCACCAACTTTTTGCACTCGCTTATGAAACCTGAATTGCTCTAAAATTTCATTTGTTTGCATTCTGCAATGGTCATCGAATTTCGCGATTATATGTTCAAACTTCGATTTATCTTCACCTTCAGCAAAAATAAACAAATTGTAGCTTTCAATTGCTTGCTGTGCTGCTGAGGTCAGAAGCAAAGCGATTCATCTGGCTTCAGATGCGGCGTTTAAATCACTAGCTTCCGATAAAGCTGGAATTGTTGCTTAAACAACCTTCAATTTAAATTAAGATCACCAGTGGTCTTCAGATGTCTGGGAGCTTGCACTTGGTCCATCGAAAATCTCTTTTTAGTCGACGATTCCGGTGTTGCGATGACTTCACCAGTCGAATAGTGGATTCCGATTTTTTTTGTTGTTGTCTTTTTTGTTCAAATTTTTTTACTAGTCTTTCTTAAAAGCCTAATTTATCCTGGTTCCATGTTATATTACTCTTTTAATCCAGCCGAGTTATTGAAAATGACTTTACAAGTCTTCTTGTAAAGGTAAAGTAATTTATTGAGTAATATAAATTAATATTGTGAGTTCTTTTTACTTAATACTCAACAAGCAAAACAAATAAACAATTGTAGATAGACTAATTAAATTATATAATACAATGCTTTGATAACTAATAACTTCTTCTCTCTAGCTTTCCTACTTCTGTTCTCTCTGCACTCCTGATACACACTCCTATAAGAAAGAGTGGGAAAACCATTTATATAGGTCCTGATAGTGAGACATCTACTGTTCAATTGCCTGTACTAGCTTTACATAGACTGATCATGTATTATGATATACAGAGATCACTACAGTCTCCTTGGTGGCAGGCCTCAAGTTGGCCTCCAGTCATTCCTCCTCTCTGCCTGAGCCCATATGTCCCTATGGGTCAGAGGGGCAGTTGGAGTGAGTTCCAGAGGCCTCTGAATCTTTGGACTCTTATCAGACCTGGTGCCTCCAGCTGCATCACGGTCTTGACGCCCTCAGCGATGCTCCTCAGTGATTGAGCCATGCTCTGCATGCCTCAGCAATGTCTGTCTGTGTCTGGGTCATGTCCCTCAGTGATGGGACCATGCTCTGCAGTGCCTCAGTAATGTCCACCTGAGTGTGGGACATGTTCCTCATTGACTAGGACATGATATCGAGGCCCGCAGCCATGGCCATCACAAATTGAGCCATGCCTTGGGCACCACCACTCAAGACATTGACGTCGTGCTCCAGGCTTTTTACTGCGGCCGACACCCTTGTTGTGTTGGCCTCGGTGCCACGCATTGTTGGCATCACCTCCTGTGCCTGTAGTCTTTGGGACTCCTTCAACTGGCTATACACTCACTGGAATGTCGCTGACATCCACCCTGTATCTCATGTCCATGTCCAAGCATCTGCATCAGTTCTGGGATAATCATGTCCAGAGGCTTGGCATCTGACTGGGACTCAGCTGAGTCCTGGAATCCAGCAGACCTCTGACTGCTGGCTCCCTTTGATGTTTCTGCCTCTACCTGATGTGCATCAGCAACTGTGTGGTGCTCACCACATTGTGCCCCAGAATATAATGCCACTAATGCCGCCAACTGAGGTGTGCGCCTCTGCGGTGGTGGAAGGTGGGGCTGATAGCTGTGACATCTCGATGGTGGTCTCATCGGATCTCTCTGAGCTAGCTTCTTGGGTGGCGGGGGATGTATGACATTGGATGGCACGGCACCATCAGATGGAGACCCTGTGAGAGAGGGTCTTGGACAAGTGGTCAATGAGAAGGAAGGATCATTTTGCCTGACATAAACAACTCAGGGTGGCACGGTAGCCCAGTGGTTAGCATTTTTGCTTCACAGCTCCAGGGTCCCCGGTTCGATTCCCAGCTTGGGTCGCTGTCTGTGCGGAGTCTGTATGTTCTTCCTGCATCTACATGGGTTTCCTCCGGGTGCTCTGGTTCCCTCCCAAAGTCCAAACATGTGCAGGTTAGGTGAATTGGTCATGCTAAATTGCCCTTAGTGTCTAAAAAGGTTAGGTGGGGTTACTGGGTTACAGGGCTACGGTGGAGGTGTGGGTTTAAGTAAGATGCTCTTTCCAAGGGCTGGTGCAGACTCGATGGGCCAAATGGCCTCCTTCTGTACTGTAGATTCTATGATTCTATGAATTCACTTGAGACAGGTTAAATGGGTGAAGGGGCAGTGATCCTCACCTCACTGGCCAACCTCACTGTCGGTGACTGCTCCCTCCTCGCAATCTCCAAGGCCCATTCCTCAGAGGGGGTGAGACAAAGAAATTTGGTACTCCCCCCCCCCCCCCAACCGCCGTCTTGACCCTTTCACGCTATTATGGGATATTTTCTCCTGCGGGGACAAAAAGTGGGCTTGTGAGCCGCGCGCTTGATGAATCAGAGGGGTCTATAGCTGGTTGCACGTGGGCACCACAACCAGACATGAAGGAGTTGTGCTGCTGGTTGCCAGGGTGTTCTGAGGAACAAGCACGAAGATCGGATGTGAGGAAGATGCAAGGTGTCAGCCAGTGATTTGTGGTGAGGGGGGGGGGGGGTGGAATTTGAGGGGTGGCAGGCAGAACTAATGCCAGAAGAGAGGTGGTAATGTATTCTTGCAGATTGGTGGAGGTCGAGGACCCGGGTTCGATCCTGGCTCCAGGTCACTGTCCGTGTGGAGTTTGCACATTCTCCCTGTATCTGCATGGGTCTCATGCCCACAACCTAAAAAGATGTGCAGGGTAGGTGGATTGGCCACGATAAATTGCCCCTTAATTGGGAAAAAATAATTGGGTAATCTAAATTTATTTTTAAAATCGGTGGAGGTCATTGTTCTTCTGACATTGGGCACTGGTCCTTCTGGTCAGACTGCCCAAACTGACAGCCGCTGCCACTGTCTCTCAAATGATAATGGTGGCCTTACTGCTGGTCCTCCGACTTTCTTGGGGGCACAGGATGTCCTGTCGCTCATTCACAGCGTCGAGAAGCCTACAAGTCGGCATCCCCAAAGCGAGGAGCTGGTCTGCGCGCTGCCATGCTTGTGTGTTGACTGGGAGTGAGTGGTGAGGGAGCATTTAGAAACAGCTCCCCCTTGTTGGTGGTGAGGTTCTGAAGCATGTATCTGGTGAATCAGACGTCGAGGGAGCCAGTAAAACCCGAGGGTGCTCATTTCCGGCACTAAGTGCTGTTAAATACGGCCGCAATCTCACCAACGCGGCCATCGAGAAACACCCCACCAAATCATGTCCGAAATGACACAAACTTCCATTAAATTGTGTCCCTTAACTTTTCTTTTTCTTGCTATAAGCCCATTCTTTATCTTTCCTTTCCTCTAATTATTTCTATATTGTACCTGATTTGAAAAATAATTTATTCTCCTCGTCCATTGTTCCAATGGTTCTTTTTGAATTCTTAAATACCATTGGTTAAGTTGAGTCTGCCATCAATTAGACTCCCAGAAGCCCCATGGCAAATCGTGCTATCAGCGAATTATGTTGCAAACATTTGAGCTTGGAGGTGCAGAAAAACGTTAACAGCCTATGCCATGCGATGCCCTGCTCCAGCAAGATCTAGCCTATCGACAGCAAAAAGACTACTAGATAGATTGTAGTAAAAAGATATGAGCGATGATTGATTAGGGAAGAAGAGAAAAAAGTTGAATTTATGCCCATATTACATTCATAGGATGTCTCAAATTGCTTTACAGTGAAATAATTAATTTGAAATGTGGTCATTGTGACATAGGTGAATGCAACAACAATCTCATACAGTAAAGTCTTGTAACCATCAAATATATAAATCTTATTTGAATCTGTTTTGGTGGTGTCCTTCAGCATATTGTGACATTTGCCTCCTGTTGTAACTACCTTTTCTTGATTATTATGTTTAACCTGTTGGTCATATTTAATTTCGAATGCCCCTGAATTTGAAATCCAACAACAAATTGACTTGTGTAAAATTCTGTTGTGTCTATATTTTTCACTAGATGGAGCTTATGTAATGTAAAAAGCAGAATAACAGCTTCAAATACTCGATGGCTGATCTAAAAGAAAATTGAGAACTAAAATTGTTTTAATACCACCAATTTTTTGGACTAATTATCTACAATGATTATCTAACCCTAGTATTTTCTTCTTTTGCACTCCACTTGTTTGGAGCTTGTTTGTTATGACTTAAAATCTTGGATTTAGAATCTCTACAGTGCAGAGGTGGCCATTCAGCCCATCAGGTCTGCACCAACCCTCTGAAAGAGCACACTATCGAGGCCCATTTCCCTGCCTTATCTATGTAACCCCGCCTCACCTGTACATCCCTGGACACTAAGGGGCATTTTTCTTTTTATGGCCAATCCACCTCGACTGCACATCTTTGGACTGTGGGAGGAAACCGGAGTACCCGGAGAAAATCAATGCAGACATGGGGAGAAAGTGCAAACTCCACACAAACAGTTACCCAAGGCCGGAATTGAACCCTGGTCCCTGGCGCTGTGAGGCAGCAGTGCTAACCACTGTGCCACCATGCCGCACTGTGTCTAATGTCGGTGGGGAATGGTTTTGGCTTGGTTTCTTGACTAAACCTGCAGCAGGTATATATGAAAATGTTATTATTCCATAATTCATTGATGAGATCTACCTAAAGGGGCCATGGTACTTTGAATATTCTGATTTTGCTGCTCGCAATGATTTTTTAGGCAAGTTGAACAAATTTGACAAAAATTAAGTGGAAGTAATGGGAACAAATAACTGCTGATATTCAGAAAAAATGAATGAACTTTTATTCAAACATCTTTGAAGCTAAGTATCAGAAAATCTTTTGGCAAAGATTGAGGCTATTTAGCCCATTGTGCCTCTGCTAGCTCTTTTGAAAGAGCTACACAATTAGGCTGACTTCCCTGTCCTTTCTCAATAACCCTGCAATTTTCTTCTCTTCAAGTTTTATCCAACTTCTTTTTTGGAAGTCACCCTTTCAACCAGCCTATTCCGGGTCATCATAACTCACTGTATTAAAGAAATTACCCATATCACACCTCTGGCTCTATATTGCCAATTCACTTCAAATCTGTGTCCTTTAGTCACTGATTCTTCTATCACCAGAAACAGATTCTCCTGTTTACTGTTCATGATTTTGAATGCCTCTTTAGGTTGCCCCTTAATCTTCACTGCTACAAGGAAACAATCACAGTTTTTCCATATATTCCACATGTAGTCCCTCATCTCTGGCGCCACATCTCTGATGCAATTTTAGTAATTCTCTTCTGCACCCCCTTCTAGGCATTGACACTTTTCTTAAAGCGTGGTATCCAGAATTGCAGACAGTAATCCAGTTGACGCCTAACTGCAATTTATGAAGGTTTAGCATACCTTCCTTCCTTCTATATTTTATCTGCATTTACAATGGCATGGATTCCCCACGTTCTTAACAACTTTGTCAACTTGTCCTGACATCTTCAAAGATCTCTGTACACAAACGTCTAGGTCTCACTCTGCCTGCACCATTATTCACCTGAGGAAGGAGCTGCGCTCCGAAAGCTAAATGATTCGAAACAAACCTGTTGGCTTTAACCTGGTGTTGTATCTTACTGTGCACCATCTTTAAAATTGTATATTGCCTCTCTTTATTCTCCTGACAAACTGCATCACCTCCCAGACCTCTGTCTTTAAATTTCATATGCCGTGTACGTTCTCATTTCACCAGTCTGCTTATGTCCTTCTGATGTCTGTTATTCTTCAAAGTTTTGTGTGATCTGCAGACGTTGAATTTGTGCCTTGTATACTCAAGTCCAGATCATTTAATATATGTCAAAAAGAGCAGTGTCTGAATATCACCTTCTGGGGAACACGGCTGCAGCCCTCCCTGCAATCTGAAAAGCAACTACTCACACTTCCTGATTACTACACTTTAACCAATTTTGTAACCATGCTGTCTCTGACCCTAAGGGCTTCAATTTTGCTAACCCGTTTATTATGTGGCACTTTATTAAATACTTTTCAAGGGATCACATAGAAATCACCACACTACCATCTTCAATCATCTATGCTACTTTATCAAATAACTCAATCAAGTTAGTCAAACACAAGTCTGTGCTGGATGACAGCTTTACCAGCTTTAAACTTTTTTGAAATTTTGAACAGAGGTTGCAATATTCACAGTCCATTTCTCTAGCACCATTCTCATATCTAAAGAGGATTGGAAGATTGTGGACAGAACCTCGGCTAATCCCACTCTTGCTTCCTTCAGCATCACGACAGACCAGGAGACTGTTTTTACTCTTGAGTATTACCAGTCTTTTAAGTGCCTCCTCTTTATTTATTATTTATCCTCTCCATTTTCTTTACTACCTCCTCCTTTATTGTAATATTAGCAGCTTCTTCTTTCTTCTGAGATGCAAAGTATTCATTCAGTGCCTCAGCGATAGGGCAGGATTTTCTTCCCCTTTGCAGTGTGTTCTGCAGCGGCGGAGGGCAGCTCACCAGTGGCCGGTGGCAAGATCATCTGGTCTCGCCGTTGGCAACAGGATATCACGTTGAACGCATCACTTGCTGCCATGAAACCCACAGCAGGAGTGCGCTGTTGGTGGGACCATAAGATCCTGCCAACACAAACGGCCAGAAAATCCCACCCACAGTTACTGTCTCCACAGGAAGATCTCTTCTTATATTCCTTAATCAGCAGTACCTTTTGTGGTGTTCTTTGTGATTCTTTATTCTTTATTCAGGATGGATGTAGTAGTGTTCACAAAGACCACAGAAGCTAAGTTCATTAACAAAGCTAACATTTATTTACACTGCTGAGTGTAAACATGCATTTACACTACTTATTAAAGCTCAACCACTTACTCCTATAGTAAACAATAATCAAGTTATCGACAATCTACACTCTACTAACACTAGTCTCTATGCTCTATCTACAACCGCACTCTGATCCCTCTCACTGCTCCTCTGCTCTCCTCCAACCTTCTCCCAGAAGTCTGTGAGTCAGTGCTTCACATAGTTCTGCATCTAGTTCTTTCTAGTGGTTAATTATGATATGACATTATCCCTTTGTGTTTTGAACATTTCACATAATGTCACATCCCCCTTTCATTGAGAAAAATGTTTGAAGTTCTTTCTAACATTTTTTTACATACATTGTCGAGAATGCGCTCATACAGCTCATGCATAATATTATGCCAAATATCATAATATCACAATTACAGAGTAGCAAGCTAAAAATGCAGTTATTAACTTTTAACAGTTCATGAATTGAGTCTGTACTCAATATTCATTGTGGTGGTGTGGTACATAACCAACAAGTCATCAGTTCCATCGATCAAGTTTTCGACTGGTTGAACCACCTTTGTTGCCTGACATAGTCTTTTTTCTGTGCTTGTGGTGTTGATTTTGCGGTTTTCGATTTTGCATCTCCGTTGTCTGAAAAAACAGTGTGCTTTCCGGTTTTGGAGCAAGTACCAACTCTTCCAATTTGTTGGCATGATGCTTTTTTCCAAACAATGCCCTGTGGTCCTTTGCTCATTTGCTATCTGGATTGCTTTCCATACTGCATGGTTTGTCCAGTGTGACTACAAGTCCAAACACTTTGTTTCCATTGAATTGCAATGCGTTGGTTAGTTGTTCTTTGGTTTCAAAGTTGTACCTTTGTGTAAATTCTGTTGTTCTGTAGTTACTCTTTGTGTAGAGAATCTTTGTGTTCTCAAGATCAGTTCCTTTTGGCTTATCAGATTCATTTTTGAACTTTTTACTATCAGTTCCCTTTGGATTATCTGATGGATCTTTGAGTTCTTTGTGCTTCTCCACTGGTGTCAACTTCTCCAAGATGTCTTAATTTTCTTGTTGTTGGCTGTTCACAATTGATGTGCTTTCAATTGATCTGTTCACAGTTGCACTTTCATTGTCAGTCTCTGTACAGTCCAGCTGAGATCTGTCAGCCTCGTCGTTGTCCTGTACAGATTGTATGCTACTTGTAATCACTTTGTCACTAGTTGCAAATAAAGTGGGTAGACCTTCATAGTCTTCCTCGTCTGGCTCAGCATCTGGTTCTCCACTGTCCTTATCGGATGACTGTGGCATCATATCTTGTGGCCAGTTACAATGATCCTCTGTCTTCTCGCTGTCTGGAACGTATAGTCACTCAACGAGGTTCAGGGCTTCACAGCATTTGCACTCAAAATGGACTCTTGCTTTGTGTCCATAATGGCGAATTGCACGATGTGACCTTGATTGTGCACCAATGCTTCTAGGTCACATGCCCCTAGTGTTTCAATTGCATTCTTACTGTAGTCCATCATCCGTTTCAGTAGATCAAAAACTGTTGGTTGAATTCTCAGGCGGTTCAAATCGGAGAGGCTGAGGCGATTGGCACGCTTTACCGTGATGAGCTTGTGGTTGATTAATGTGGCATTCAACATCACTGGGCTGGTTTAGCACACTGGGCTAAATCCCTGGCTTTTAAAGCAGACCAAGGCAGGCTAGCAGTGTGGGTTCAATTCCCGTACCAGCCTCCCTGAACAGGCGCCGGAATGTGGCGACTAGGGGCTTTTCACAGTAACTTCATTGAAGCCTACTTGTGACAATAAGCCATTTTCAATTGTCCAATTATCCTGATTTTGAACAGTTGTGATTGGGTTTATTTTTTCAGCTTCTGAAATTTCCTGTGGATGTTTGTCTGCACTTTCAATTGTATCAATATAAAATATATCTTCCAAATCTAATTCATCTTCTATGATGTTTAGTTCACTCTCTGTATTTTTATTTTTGTTTACATTTCCTTCTTGCTTCATGCTGTAAACTTCTTGTTCAGCTCTTCGGTGAAATTTCATCAATGTTCTGCATTGCGAGGCAAAATAGATAACTCGCTGCATTTCAAACATCTTTTTCTGAATGCCGGTCATTCTTTTATTAAGTGGGCGTGACATCATGTGCAAACGTCTCATGCGAATGCGCAGAACGTTCAACTTCCGGTTCGCCTTGTTTTTTCAAGTGTTTATGCGCAAACTGGTCATGTGCATGCGCAGAATGCTCAACGCCCAGATGGCGCTTCTTAAGCGCGCCTGCGCAAAATGGCCGCTTTCTGCAGCTCGCGCCAAATCACTCACCATCATGACTTCAAAATATATCGCTGTTCCTTCACTGTTGCTGGGTCAAAATCCTGGAACTCCCTCCTGCATAACTCTGTGGGTGGACCTACACCTCAGGGGCTGCAGCAGTTCAAGAAGACAGCTCACCATCACCTTTTCAAAGGTAACTAGGGTTGAGCAATAAATGCTGGTCTAATAATAATAATCGTTATTATTGTCACAAGTAGGCTTACATTAAAGCTGCAATGAAGTTACTGTGTCTCTAATCGCCACACTTCGGCACCTGTTCGGGTGGGTACACCGAGGGAAAATTCAAAATGTCCAATTCATCTAACAGCACATCTTTCGAGACTTGTGGGAGGAAACCGGAGCACCCAGAGGAAACCCACACAGACACGGAGAAAAAGTGCAGACTCTGCACAGTGACCCAAGCCGGAATCGAACCTGGGACCCTGGCGCTGTGAAAAAACAGTGCTAACCACTGTGCTACCGTGCCGCCCAATGATACCCACATCACATAAATGAATTTTACCCTGAGGCCCTTTATATGTAGGATTATGACTAAAGACTGCTAGTAGCTTCCTCTGCCTGTCCCCATCACCACAGGGCTTGGTAATCTGATACGTTGGTTGACATTTACTGAACAACCTGCACATTTTCTATATTTAAGTGGGTGAGTTTTGTGCAGGTACATCACACCATTCTTCTTAAAGGAGAACAGTTCCAGCTTTGTCATTTAATCCTTGTACCTAAAGTTTCTCATCCCCAGAAATATTCTCATAATGCTGGGCTGTCTCCAATTCCTTCATATATTTCCTAAATGTGGTGCCCAGAATTAGCTTCATCAGTTGAAGCTGTTTCCGATGATATTTTTGTTGTAGAGAGGATTAAAGATAACTACAATGACAGCATTAGTATTTCAATGCTCTTATGTCCAAGTGGTGATGCGATCTTCTTTATTTTCTAGACTAACTGCTGCAATGGAGGAAATAATAAAAGGTTTGGAGAAGAATTGTCGATTACGGTATGCATCGTTGTTTTATGTTCTTTGTGCATTAAAGACAAAAGTGTATCATGGCAGTGGCCATAATCTCAGAGACAAGTTGGTATTTGAGTGCAGTCACGAAAAAAGAATTGTGTAACATTAGGTGCTCTGCATATTTTGTGAAGTAACTCATAACCACGAGAGCACCTGCTGCCCAATTCTGCAAAAGGGTTCTGACAGCTATAAATTCAGTGAATGGCTCCTCTTAAAACTTTTAAATTAAAATTTGGGAAGGAGTACAGAGGGGAATAAGCAACTAAATTAATCTTCAGCAAATACTGTAATTCTACCTTGAGAAGGAGAGCAAAAAAACTAAATATCTAGATACAGAAAGCAGTCAGATGTATCTTTCAGAATTGATTTGGATGATTTGTGTCTGTAAATTTGTTATATTATAACAATAGGCCTGTAGCGCACAAAGACTCCGAGAGACGAATAGAGTGAAGTCGATGAGGCTTTATTAAGCGTGTTTGTTCCCCCGCAGCTCGATAGTAGACTGGCCTGCGGGGGAGGACTCCGGCTTCTTATACTCCGCCTTCAGGGCGGAGCTAGAGGTCAACGGCCAACCAGGACCCAGGATCTGTCAGCCAATGACATTAGGGCTTCCAGTCCCACATGACCCCTAATACATACTACCACATTCACCCCTTGTCAAAAATGAACCCGGCGGGGTGATGCTTCGCATGGTGGTAAGGGTTTACAGGGCTGGTCCTGGGAGGAAAAACATTCATATGCAATACAGTATGTACAATTTTGTCCTGTTTCAACTATTTACAGAAGGTATCGGGAGAAAAAGCAAAATGTTCTTGTGAAAAGTCCATATATTGATTTAGATCGACGCCACGAGTCGGTCGGGCGGTCTGGTCGTCCGTGTCGATCGCCTCGGCCCCGGTGGTGGTGGTGGTGCTTGTTCCGGTGTTGTCGTCTCCGGGAGCCTTACGGCTTCAGCTTGGGCTTTATTCTTGGTCGGGCCTGAGGGAAGGGGAACCGATCCTCCTGGGAAGGGGGCGGTCGCGGGGTGCGGCGGTGGCAGGAAGGGGGGGAGGGTTGGGTGAATGATGTCGGGGGGGTGTGTGTGTTGCCGGCGGGCGCCAGATCCCGCAGGGAGACCGTGTCCTGTCGGCCGTCGGGGTACTCCACGTAAGCGTACTGCGGGTTCGCGTGGAGGAGGTGAACCCTTTCGACCAACGGGTCCGCCTTGTGTGCCCGCACATGCTTTCGGAGCAAGTTGGGTCCTGGGGCCGCCAGCCAGGTCGGCAGCGACGTTCCAGAGGAGGACTTCCTAGGGAAGACAAGGAGACGCTCATGAGGCGTTTGATTAGTGCTCGTACACAATAGCGACCGGATGGAGTGGAGAGCGTCCGGGAGGACCTCCTGCCACCGTGAAACTGGGAGGTCCCTGGACCGTAGGGCCAGTAGGACGGTCTTCCAGACCGTGCCGTTCTCCCTCTCTACTTGCCCGTTCCCCCGGGGGTTGTAGCTGGTCGTCCTGCTTGGGGCTATGCCCTTGCTGAGCAGGAACTGGCGCAGCTCGTCACTCATGAAAGAGGACCCCCTGTCGCTGTGGACGTATGCGGGGCAACCGAACAGTGTGAAGATGGTGTTCAGGGCTTTAATGACTGTGGCCGCGGTCATGTCAGAGCAGGGGATGGCGAATGGGAAGCGGGAGTACTCGTCCACCACATTAAGGAAGTATGTGTTGCGGTCGGTGGAGGGGAGGGGCCCTTTGAAATCCAGACTAAGGCGTTCAAAGGGGCGGGAAGCCTTAATCAGGTGCGCACCATCCGGCCTGAAAAAATGCGGTTTGCATTCTGCGCAGATGTGGCAGTCCCTTGTGACTGTACGGACCTCCTCTAAAGAGTATGGGAGGTTGCGGGACTTGATAAAGTGGAAAAACCGAGTGACCCCCGGGTGGCAGAGGTCCTCGTGGAGGGTTTGGAGGCGGTTAATTTGTGCGTTGGCACATGTGCCGCGGGATAGGGCATCGGACGGCTCGTTCAGCTTTCCGGGACGATACAAGATCTCGTAGTTGAAGGTGGAGAGCTCGATCCTCCACCTTAAGATCTTGTCGTTTTTGATTTTGCCCCGCAGTGCATTATCGAACATGAAGGCTACCGACCGTTGGTCGGTGAGGAGAGTGAATCTCCTGCCGGCCAGGTAATGCCTCCAATGTCGCACAGCTTCCACTATGGCTTGGGCTTCCTTTTCCACTGAGGAGTGGCGGATTTCTGAAGCGTGGAGGGTTCGGGAGAAAAAGGCCACGGGTCTGCCCGCTTGGTTAAGGGTGGCCGCTAGGGCTACGTCGGAGGCGTCGCTCTCGACCTGGAAGGGGAGGGACTCGTCGATGGCGCGCATCGTGGCCTTTGCGATATCCGCTTTGATGCGGCTGAAGGCCTGGCAAGCCTCTGTCGACAGAGGGAAGGTCGTGGTCTGTATTAGGGGGCGGGCCTTGTCTGCGTACTGGGGGACCCACTGGGCGTAGTATGAAAAAAACCCCAGGCAGCGTTTCAGGGCTTTTGAGCAGTGCGGGAGGGGAAATTCCATGAGGGCGCGCATACGTTCGGGGTCGGGGCCTATTATCCCATTGCGCACTACGTAGCCCAGGATGGCTAGCCGGTTGGTGCTAAAAACGCACTTGTCCTCGTTGTACGTGAGGTTCAAGGCTTTGGCGGTCTGGAGGAATTTTTGGAGGTTGGCGTCGTGGTCCTACTGGTCGTGGCCGCAGATGGTTACAGTGTCGAGATACGGGAACGTGGCCCGCAACCCATGTTGATCAACCATTCGGTACATCTCCCGTTGGAAGACCGAGACCCCGTTTGTGACGCCAAATGGGACCCTTAGGAAATGGTATAATCGCCCGTCTGCCTCGAAGGCTGTGTACTTGCGGTCACTTGGGCGGATGGGGAGCTGATGGTAGGCGGACTTGAGGTCCACGGTGGAGAAGACTTTATATTGGGCAATCCGATTGACCATGTCGGATATGCGGGGGAGAGGGTACGCGTCTAGTTGTGTGTACCTGTTGATGGTCTGGCTATAGTCTATGACCATCCTTTGTTTCTCCCCTGTCTTCACTACTACCACCTGTGCTCTCCAGGGACTATTGCTGGCCTGGATTATGCCTTCCTTTAGTAGCCGCTGGACTTCGGACCGAATGAAGGTCCGGTCCTGGGCGCTGTACCGTCTGCTCCTAGTGGCGACGGGTTTGCAATCCGGGGTGAGGTTCGCAAACAAGGACGGGGGTTGCACCTTGAGGGTTGCGAGGCCGCAGATAGTGAGTGGGGGTATTGGGCCGCCGAATTTGAAAGTAAGGCTCTGTAGATTGCACTGGAAATCTAATCCCAGTAATGTGGGGGCGCAGAGTTGGGGAAGGACGTGTAGTTTGTAGTTTTTGAACTCCCTCCCCTGCACCGTTAGGGTAACTATGCAGAAACCTTTGATCTGTACCGAGTGGGATCCTGCAGCTAGGGAAATCTTTTGTGCGCTGGGATAGGTGGTCAAGGAACAGCGTCTTACCGTGTCGGGGTGGATAAAGCTCTCCGTGCTCCCGGAGTCGACTTGGCATGGTGTCTCGTGCCCGTTTATTAGCACCGTTGTCGTCGTCGTCTGGAGTGTCCGGGGCCGAGCTTGATCGAGCGTTATTGAAGCGAGACGTGGTTGTAGTAGTGGAGCGTCTTCCTCGAACCCCGTGGAGCCGTCGACACTGGGGTCCGCTGTTGCCGTCCAAGATGGCGTCGGGGATGAACAAAATGGCTGCCCCATACATCGCACATGGCTGGGGGGTCACAAGATGGCGGCGGGGGTGGACAAAATAGCCGCCCCATGCGTCGTACAAGTCTGGGGTGGTCCAAGATGGCGGCGCCCTTCCTCCCCTCGTGGTGGCCGGGACCCAAAATGGCGGCGTCTGTGGGTCGCACATGGGGCGCTGGGGGGGTTGGGGAGCGTTAGGACCGCGCGGGGCTCCCTCGTCTCTGGGGACAGCGGTGGTCGGGACCCAAATTGGTAGCGCCGGCGGGTCATACGTGGGGCGCGGGGGGGGGTGGTTGGGGAGCGTAAGCGGCGTGCAGGGCTCCCTGTTCTCCCTGGACCGCGGTGGTCGGGACCCAGAGTGGCTGCGCCTGCGGGTCGTACATGGGGCGCTGGGGGGGTTGGGGAGCGTAAGCGGCGTGCAGGGCTCCCTGTTCTCCCGGGACAGCGGCGACCTCGCGGGACCGGCACACAACCGCGAAATGGCCCTTTTTCCCGCAGCTCTTGCAGATTGCTGCGCGGGCCGGGCAGCGCTGCCGGGGGTGTTTCGCCTGGCCGCAGAAATAGCAGCGGGTGCCCCCGGTGCGACTTGGCGTTTGGACCGCGCAAGCCTGTGGGGTGTCCGGGGGGGGTGTGTGTTTGTCGCGACGGGTACGTAGGGAGCCCAATGGGCTGCCGCGCGGTCGGGGCCGTAGGCGTGGGTATTCCGTGCGGCCACGTCTAGGGAGGCTGCTAGGGCCTGTGCCTCTGAGAGTCCTAGCGACTCTTTTTCTAGAAGTCTTTGGCGGATTTGGGAGGAGTTCATACCTGCCACAAAAGCATCGCGCATTAACATGTCCGTGTGTTCATTTGCGTTCACCGAAGGGCAGCTGCAGGCTCGTCCCAAAATCAGCAGCGCGGCGTAGAATTCGTCAATCGATTCTCCGGGACTTTGCCGTCTCGTCGCGAGCTGGTAGCGAGCGTAGATTTGGTTAACTGGGCGGACATAGAGACTTTTCAGTGCTGCGAACGCCATCTGGAAATCCTCCGCGTCTTCGATGAGGGAGAAAATCTCCGTGCTTAACCTCGAGTGCAGGACCTGTAGTTTTTGGTCTTCTGTGACCCGGCCGGTGGCCGTTCTGAGGTAGGCCTCGAAACAAGTCTGCCAGTGCTTGAAGGCTGCTGCCGCGTTCACTGCGTGGGGGCTGATCCTCAGGCATTCCGGGATGATCCTGAGCTCCATAGTCCTTTTTAGGCACGCTTAATAAATTGTAGCGCACAAAGACTCCGAGAGACGAATAGAGTGAAGTCGATGAGGCTTTATTAAGCGTGTCTGTTCCCCCGCAGCTCGATAGTAGACTGGCCTGCGGGGGAGGACTCCGGCTTCTTATACTCTGCCTTCAGGGCGGAGCTAGAGGTCAACGGCCAACCAGGACCCGGGATCTGACAGCCAATGACATTTGGGCTTCCAGTCCCACATGACCCCTAATACATACTACCACAAGGCCCTATTGTTGTCACCTGACCACAGTAAATATCAGAAATGGGACTTCACATCCCAGGCTACAGGATTAAAATTTCTCAGGTTGTTTTCCCAGAATTTGTAATGTTATGGGGAGGACAACTCAACAGGATAAATTGGCACATTACAGCTGCTTTTTCTGTCCTCGCCTGCACCATCTAGTCGGAAACCTGGTACTTGCACAAAATTGATACTTTATTATATTTTGGTAGTACATAGTTTAAATTAATTCTTCTAGTCTGGGAAAAATACCAAATCAAGCATACAACAGACTGAAGCTCCCTTAATTTGTATTTAGATTTGCAGAAGCTCACTATCTTAGAAGTAAATAACTAATTGAATAAAAAATTAACATATTAAAATTAACTGTCGTGCACTTTAAAATGAAGTGTTCCTGATTTCTAAGGTTTCTGTACTTGATTGAAATTTTCAGATTGGGAGATTTAGTAGTTAAAATGGGCCTAGCTACTTTCTCCCACATGTGCTGGTAAATAGTTGGGCAAGATAGGAGAGCATATGATGTGTTGTCCTTGTGGTGATATGCATCACTGTAGGTACAAGGGGTTAATGTAGATACATGAGGACTAAGTCAACACTAGAGGAGCACCAGAGACATCATGACACACAGACATTCAACCAATAGGTCAGTAAGATAGGACACGACCAATGGGCAGTCAAGACACACCCAGAGGTGACACTACCACAAGGGGGCTACCCATATAAAAGAACAGGGCACACATGCTCTTTCTCTTTCCATAGGTGACCATCAGAGAGACAGGGGCAGATCAGGAAACATCACACCCACCGCATGGATTAGAGCAGACTGGTTAGTTAGATTGAGTTACTATCGCAAGATCAGCAGGAGAGTCGAACTCGAGTAGGAGAATTGTTAACTGTTCAATAAATGTGTTAAACCTATCTCCAAGTCTGAACCTTCCTTTGTCAGAGTATACATCAAGGAAGCAGCTTATGCTACATGAAGAAGCATAATACAACATGGTATCAGTTAGTGCCTGTTAAATCTACATAGTTCAACTCAACATATCCGTGACTACCAGCAACAGCACCCAGGCAAGATGTTCGAGATTCCGGTTCCATAGCAGCTCAGGTACCACGGCAATCTCAGTGCAAACTGGCGTGCATTCAGGCAGCGATTTGAGATCTACCTGGTAGCATCCGACCATGATGGCGTGGTGGATGCAGAATAAATAAAGCTTCAGCTCACCATTGCGGGTGAAAGTGCAGCAGAAATCTTCAAGACCATCAAATACTCAAAAGAGCAAAACAAGAGAGACTTCCAGACAGTCCTGGAAAAGTTTCAAATATACTGCGAGGAAAACACGAGAGTAAAAGAGGCGCCAATACTCACCACCAGGCGAAAGTAAGCCTTCAAATGCAGAAAATGGCAGTTTTGATTGGCAGCCACCTTGAGAAAGGAGCCGCACATGCGCAGTTCCCCAGAAGACGAGAACTGGCAAAACAGTGTTTTGCTCATGCGCAAGAACCCGCGCATGTGCAGCTGCGCAAAGTGCGCACAGAAAAGGAAAAATGATCTGCGCATGCGCGATCCATTCCTACGCTCTACGTCACAAGCGGCATGATGTCAGAGGCCCCGGACTACGCCGACTTAAAGGGGAAATGTTCCAAAATGGTGGAAAAAAAATTTAAAGCCGCAAAACACAATTCTTTCACCTGGAACGACATCACAATGCCTGAACTTCGACCAGTAGCTGAAAGTAACCTCCGCAGAACCCTGCAACAAGCACTTAGCACCGCCCAAAGAAATGATTTAGTCCTTAAAGTCTACGACTCAGACGTTGATTACCTCTTTGGACATCGCGAGCACAATAACAGCTCCGACACAAAAAGTGATGATATGGTCCTTGAAGACTACGACTCGGAAGATGATTTCATCATTGGACGTGGCGATCTCAGTACCAAATCCGAACCGCAACGAGATGTGTTGTACATGGAAGAATCCGACACAGACATGGACGAGTTCTTCGGATTTGGGGATCCTCAGCCCAGCACAGACGACAACCTAACCCAGAAGTACAGGATTCTGCTGCGGTCTGACACCAAGAGACAGAGAGCGGTACAAGTCCACAAAGAGGAGCCTGATGCCAAGAGACAGAGAGAGGTCCAAGCCCACAGAGAGTGGCCTGGCGCCACATCAGTGGTCCACCCACCACGAACAGTGCTCCACACACCACAAAGAATCCCCAACTCCACCCAGAGAGTGGTCCACGCACCATGAAGTGTCTCTGACTCCACACAGAGAGTGGTCCACGCACCACAAAGAGTTCCCGACTCCACACGGAGAGTGGTCCACACACCACGAAGAAACCCACCTCCGCACAGAAAGCGATGTTAGACTCCACAGCGAGACAACTGCACGTCTCCAGATAAAAAGCGAGACCAATGCACGATTCCACACAGGGAACGCTGCAAGACTCCACAGAGAGAGTGACAGAAGCCTCCACAGCGAGCTCGTTGACAGACTCCACGATGGGAGCAACGCAAGACTCCAGAGTGCAGTCCCTGCATGAACACGACCATGAAGGTCTAGCAACCTTAACTGAGCAACCAGCAGCAGACGATGCAAGTCTACCACGCTCATGTGATCAACAAAGCGACTATGACAGTCCACCCAGATTATTTGAGCCACGAGAAGAAGACTCTGACAGTCTACCCAGCTCATTTAACCAGCAAGAAGACGCTGAAGGTCTACACACTGTATATGCGACAAGTGACAAAGCCATCACAATTCCCATACAGGATGTGCAACATGACAGCGAGACTGACTGCTAGTATGTACAGAGGCACTCGACAATCAAAGTGAGACTACTGGTGACACCAGTGACACCATGTTAATTCAAACCTCATCCACTCGAGCCTCTCCACAAGAAAATGCATTCCTGAACGTTTTGACTCCGGACAGGGAGCATCAAGACACCTCAGATGATTCAAGTGACACTTCAGATGATTCAAGTGAACCTGAAGTGACTCCGGAAGGGGAGTGTCAGGAAACCAAAGCTGATTCAGGTGAACCAGAAAAGACTCCAGACGGGGAGCATCGACAAGCCAAAGATGATTCTAGTGAACCGGACATGACTCCAGACGGGAGCGCCGAAGAATCAGAGACGGCACACTCAATGAAACAGCTGATGCCACAAAGGATACTGACACAAGCAACTTTGTGAAGGCACCAATGTCGGCAAACAGCACGACAAAAACAACAACACTGGAACAACGACTGGTACGACATGGTACAACTCTGCAATGAAGGACAATGTAACAACACAGTTCCTAACACTGGCAAGAGTACAGCCATACCATGGCATGACGGCAAATCTCACTGATTCAAGTTTGCTCCACTACAAACAAGCAAACCAGCTTTCAAGGCAGATGACATACTGCATCGATATCGCAATCACAAGAAACAGTCCAGGCCAGACGACACAGATTACATACTGCATCGCTACCACAATCATCGAAAAAAAAGAGTCCAAATCAGACAATTAGTGATTTGACCACTTCTTGGTTCCTTCAGCACAGGGACACTGACGGCGTTCACAAGGACATGCCACCATCAACATCACCACTTCACCAACAAAACAAGAAAGCCACTCGACCGTATAAATTCATGAACTTTGGACTCATACATATTATTTGGTATTGTATAATTATCACTATCATCATGATTTGTACATGTCATCACTTAACTACCTATTTTGTTCAATTTTCTTTAACGCTGTACAGAAAATATGTAACACAAAAAAAGGGGGGATGTGGTGATATGCATCACTGTAGGTACACAATGGGTTAATGTAGATACACTTGGACTAAATAAACACTAGAGGGAGCACCAGAGACATCATGACACACAGGCATTCAACCAATAGGTCAGTAAGATAGGACACGACCAATGGGCAGTCAAGACACACGCAGAGGTGACACTACCACAAGGGGGCTACCCATATAAAAGAACAGGGCACACATGCTCTTTCTCTTTCCATAGGCGACATTCAGAGAGACAGGGGCAGATCAGGAAGCATCATACCCACCGCATGGATTAGAGCAGACTGGTTAGTTAGATTGAGTTACTATCGCAAGATCAGCAGGGGAGTCGAACTCAAGTAGGAGAATTGTTAACTGTTCAATAGATGTGTTAAACCTAACTCCAAGTCTGAACCTTCCTTTGTCAGAGTATACATCAAGGAAGCAGCTTTTGCTACATGAAGAAGCATAACACAACTGTCCTGAGAGAGTATTGTGCATATAAACCCCTTCCAAACTATAGTACTGTTCATGGCTCTGGTTCGTCACCGATTAGCATGGAAACAGACCTAATGCTACCAAGATATATTGAAGATGGCTTTTTCTAATTTGATGCTTAAAACACATATGACATTCTTAGCGCTCCTGTTCGGGAGGCTTTGCTGCGGATTGAACTGGAGCTTCCACATGCATAGCTAGTGTCACAGATATGTGGATTGGACTGCTCCCAATTGAGCTAGTACCCACGCTCTGGAATACCTGTGTTTGATGCTTTGTAGGCCCCTGCTTTTGAATTGTTGAGCGCAGCAATTTCCTGTTCCACCAACTCGCAGTAATTGCCTACTCATATCTACTTTAATTCTTCCTGGCCTCTTGGGCTCTGTATCACTCTGAATTTGCCTGGCTTTTTAAGTAATCATTCTAGGTGGCTACTTCTGAGCCTGGGATGATATTTGTAAGGGAAAAATGCATAGTTGGAAAAGGTGAGCAAGGACGAGGTATTGCTGATGTAAAGAGATAGGCTTGGATGGTGAAAATATGTGAAATTAGGCTAGGATGGTGAAAATTAGAAATTGGCAGGGGTAGATAAGCTGCACAATGACAATTTCACTTTAGAAAGAAGTTGAATTTAAATATTTACAAAATTCTGTGATAATTGGTTTCATTTGTGTGGCAAAAACTGAAGAGATATATTACAAAGAGCTACCTGATGTTGAGCCTCTTAGTCTCTGTACTGTTACAAAGAGGTCAAACAATTACGAATCAAACACACTTTCTGCATTGTAACTTATGAATCAACACAATTTTATTCACTAAACTTGAATCAAATACACTATGTATTAAAATGCTATCCTATACAAATGATCACAATTTGTGTCAATACTCAGCTTTAGACATAAGTAGATATTACCCCTTCCAACTGGTTAAGTTCTTCTCGGAGGTCTCTTCTGTTCGCTGAGCCTTCACTCCAGGTGCATCGTGTGTGAGGTGGGTCCCACGAGTCATTCTTAAGAAATGGTCTTAGATCTCTGATAATCATACTTTTCTATTATGCGTATTTTATAAAAAGGTCAAGCCCTTGTGTTCTGCTCCCAGGTGCCGAATGACCTCTTCTAACCGCATGGCATCATGCAGACGATTTTCCAATATTCAGGCATTGTGGTCACGTGTAGATTTCTACAGTTACAAGTTCCTGTTTTGCACTTTGCAAACTTCCGATTTGTGCAATCACAAATACCTATTTTTGCATGTTGCAAACTTTCCTTGAATAGGTCAGGCCAAAAGGTCCTGAATATTGCCATTTGAAGTTGACCAAATCTCCCAACAGATGTGTGTCATTTTAGCATAAGCTGGGCCTTATTGCTACATTCCCTGCTTTGATCCATTGAACAATAGTATTTTGGATTGCAGTTAAACGTCCAAATGTTCTTTAGCCAAGTTCATGTTTGCACATGGGTATATATCATACTTTTTGTCCAAGCTATGGTACATATAGTCATAGTCAACCACAGCATACATTGCGCTTATTCCCATAGCGAGTTTATACATCAAAATCAGGAATAACATGTTCTCTTAGGTCATCATTGTGTCTAACACTCACTCTCGCTTCCGCGCAAACAATTCCATTTTCAATTTCTTTCCCATTTTAATTCTCCAATGTTCAAACATCATCAAAGTATACGTTTGATATATTAGTCTAAAATTTACTTCAATTAAAGTAACAAGAGAAATTCTTATCCAAGGGTGAATCTGTATATTTGTACCCCAATTCCAAATATCATCCTACCAACTTGTTTATTTGACAGTCTCCGCCGGCGGGGTGCTCTGTTTTGCCGGCAGTCCGGGGGTTTCCCGACGGCGTGGGGCTGCCCCACAATGGGAAACCCCATTGACCGGCTGGCGTAACGGAGCATCCTGCCGGCGGGTTGAGGCAGAAATGTGGTGCGGCAGGGCGGAGCATCCCACTGCTTATATTTCACTCAGTTTCTTTGGCTTGTTGGATAGTAATAATAATCACTAATTGTCACAAGTAGGCTTCAATGAAGTTACTGTGAAAGCCCCTAGTCGTCACATTCCTGCGCCTGTTTGGGGAGGCTGGTGCGGGAATTGAACGGCATTGTTCGGCATTACAAGCCAGCTATTTAGCCCAGTATGCTAAACCAATTGTTTGTTAGGCTCTCTCCAACTGCTCTTTCATCCAATGTAGATTTTTAGGTCATAATTGCATATTAGTTTTATATTTCTCAAAGTACTGTCCCAAATTCCCCTAAATTGTTTTGGTGGTATTAATAGTAACCTTTACTCTCTTATGAATATCAATCAACTAAATTTTGCCGATTCTGGCTGGAATTTGGGGTGCAATACAAAAAGTTGTGTGAACAATGGGGCATGTCAGGAGGCCATTTGATATCTTTTTAATGAGGTGGTTGGACAATATTCTCTCTTCCATTTGCAAGCCACTCTTGTGATATCAAACTTAAGGGTCCCTGTATTCAAAATGCAATTTAGGTCTCTATTCATTTTAAATCCTCATAAGGGCTCTTTATGAAGATAAGTAGGGCAGGGACAGACAATTGTTTTGTCCGCTTGTTGATATTTGACTAAGTTTGTACCCACTGGCCTTCCTTCCTTTTCCACTACATAAGGTAAAACATTAGGGCAGAACGGTAGCATTAGGGCAGCACAATTGCTTCACAGCTCCAGGGTCCTAGGTTCGATTCCGGCTTGGCTCACTGTCTGTGCGGAGTCTGCACATCCTCCCCGTGTGTGCGTGGGTTTCCTCCGGGTGCTCCGGTTTCCTCCCACAGTCCAAAGATGTGCAGGTTAGGTGGATTGGCCATGATAAATTCCTCTTAGTGTCCAAAATTGCCCTTAGTGTTGGGTGGGGTTACTGGGTTATGAGGATAGGGTGGAGGTGTTGACCTTGGGTAGGATGCTCTTTCCAAGAGCCAGTGCAGACTCGATGGGCCGAATGGCCTCCTTCTGCACTGTAAATTCTATGATATTCTCATGGCCTATCCAAATCTCTTCTTTAATAATTCCTATGGTGTTCACGTCTGAAACACTCAATCCTATTTCACTTCCTGTAATTATTGGTATTCGCAATGTAATTCCCAAGGCTTTTACTTGTGGTTTCTCTGCAACCTTTCCTGAATCACAACTTGGTCAGCTGCCTAAGCTGGCAGCTTGAACTATTTGGATGTATCTTTCTATTAGTGAGGGTTATTAATTGGTTGTTTGTAATCCAGGCTGGGCCCTTGCTTGTTTAACCTGCTCGAGAATTTCCCTCAATTCAGTCGCCGTAGATGCTATATAATGATCTATTCTGTTGTTTTTCATCATCTTTTACTTTTCTACTTTTCCCTCTAAAATGTTATTATTGTTTCTAGCATGGCTTTCGAAGACCTTGACTTCCGTTCCTCAGCATTATTTCCAGATAGCCCTCCTTCGGCATTCCTTTCGTCATTATTATTTAATTCCTGCAAGACTTGTTTTACTGTACGAGTCATTGTTCTAAGTTTATTATCTAAATTTGCTAGATCAAGGGTATTGACAGTGGAAGTCCTGTTCATGAGCAGTGGCCAAGTCACTGATTGATTATATTCCCTTTATACTTTTGTGCAAGGCTTATTTTCATCTCCATCTCTTGCTCTAGTAATATTTGGGTTAGCCGAATATACAAATTCTGAATTTGGGAAAGCCACCATTCTGGTAGTTGAATACCACCTATATTAAGCACTAACGGTACCAACTTGTAGTGCTCATTATTAAACAGAACCTTACCCATTTCTTTCAGTACCAGCCATTGAGTGGTCCCTTTGAAACCTTGGGTCATTGCTCATGGGTCAGAGGGAGCATGGTCATTAAACCCACTATGGTAGTTGAGGTTGTCAGGATAGTTGTGGTTCGATTGGTAGTTGGGTCTGTGATCTGTGGCCCTATCTGTATAACATAGAACATAAAATAGTACAGCACAGTACAGGTCCTTTGGCCCACGATGTTGTGCTGACCATTTATCCTAATCTAAGATCAACCTAACCTACACCCCTTCAATTTACCGCTGTCCATTTGCCTGTCCAAGAGTCGCTTAAATATCCCTAATGACTTCGACTCCACCACCTCTGCTGGCAGTGCATTCCACACACCCACCATTCTCTATGTAAAGAACCTACCTCTGACATCTCTGTCGTGTTATTCACCCTGGGGTAACACGGACTGCAACAGGATGCAGATGAACGGTAAAGCATACACCAAACGTAGGCGTTGGTTCAATACGATTTATTGAACTTCTGTAACAATGCACACAGCTGGCTGTGGGTTGACACTCTACTACTCTAAGTGTACTAACTCTAACTTACTAGACCAGGCTAGCTCTGATCCACGTGTAGAAGGTGCTGACTCATATATACACCCTGACTGTCACGACAGTTGTCACCAGTGGAAAGAGACGGAGTGCTGATGCCTAGCGTGTTTTATAGTTGGAAGCCCCCCTCTGGTGTTCTGTCTGGTGATTGGTCGTGTTCTTTCCTGTATGTTGATTGGCTAACCTGGGTGTCTGTCACTGCCTGTTTTTACCTCATGATGTCCATGGGTGCATATCATGACATCCCCCCTTTTTAAAAAAGAATTGTCGGTTGCTTAGAGCAGAGACATATTTACAGATATAACTATTTACAGCAAATGGCGAGTGAAGGCATATGTACATGTAAGGTGTCTAGCGTGCAGATACAGAACAGATATAGTTCGAGTACCTTAGATGGGTCGTTTTTTGTACAGTGTGTGCAGGAGGGTTTCCTGACACAGTTTGTTGACAGGCCAACAAGAGGCGAGGCCACATTGGATTTGGTTTTGGGTAATGAACCAGGCCAGGTGTTGGATTTGGAGGTAGGTGAGCACTTTGGGGACAGTGACCACAATTCGGTGACGTTTACGTTAAGGATAGAAAGGGATAAGTATACACCGCAGGGCAAGAGTTATAGCTGGGGGAAGGGAAATTACGATGCCATTAGACGTGACTTGGGGGGGATAAGGTGGAGAAGTAGGCTGCAAGTGTTGGACACACTGGATAAGTGGAGCTTGTTCAAGGATCAGCTACTGCATGTTCTTGATAAGTATGTACCGGTCAGGCAGGGAGGAAGGTGCCGAGCGAGGGAACCGTGGTTTACCAAAGAAGTGGAATCTCTTGTTAAGAGGAAGAAGGCGGCCTATGTGAAGATGAGGTGTGAAGTTTCAGTTGGGGCGATGGATAGTTACAAGGTAGCGAGGAAGGATCTAAAGAGAGAGCTAAGACGAGCAAGGAGGGGACATGAGAAGTATTTGGCAGGAAGGATCAAGGAAAACCCAAAAGCTTTCTATAGGTATGTCAGGAATAAGCGAATGACTAGGGAAAGAGTAGGACCAGTCAAGGACAGGGATGGGAAGTTGTGTGTAGATTCTGAAGAGATAGGCGAGATACTAAATGAATATTTTTCGTCAGTATTCACTCAGGAGAAAGATAATGTTGTGGAGGAGAATGCTGAGCTCCAGGTAAATAGATTAGATGGCATTGAGGTACGTAGGGAAGAGGTGTTGGCAATTCTGGACAGGCTGAAAATAGATAAGTCCCCGGGACCTGATGGGATTTATCCTAGGATTCTCTGGGAGGCCAGGGAAGAGATTGCTGGACCATTGGCTTTGATTTTTATGTCATCATTGGCTACAGGAATAGTGCCAGAGGACTGGAGGATAGCAAATGTGGTCCCTTTGTTCAAAAAGGGGAGCAGAGACAACCCCGGCAACTATAGACCGGTGAGCCTCACGTCTGTAGTGGGTAAAGTCTTGGAGGGGATTATAAGAGACAAGATTTATAATCATCTAGATAGGAATAATATGATCAGGGATAGTCAGCATGGCTTTGTGAAGGGTATGTCATGCCTCACAAACCTTATTGAGTTCTTTGAGAAGGTGACTGAACAGGTAGATGAGGGTAGAGCAGTTGATGTGGTGTATATGGATTTCAGCAAAGCGTTTGATAAGGTTCCCCACGGTAGGCTATTGCAGAAAATACGGAGGCTGGGGATTGAGGGTGATTTAGAGATGTGGATCAGAAATTGGCTAGCTGAAAGAAGACAGAGGGTGGTGGTTGATGGGAAATGTTCAGAATGGAGTTCAGTCACAAGTGGAGTACCACAAGGATCTGTTCTGGGGCCGTTGCTGTTTGTCATTTTTATCAATGACCTAGAGGAAGGCGCAGAAGGGTGGGTGAGTAAATTTGCAGACGATACTAAAGTCGGTGGTGTTGTCGATAGTGTGGAAGGAAGTAGCAGGTTACAGAGGGATATAGATAAGCTGCAGAGCTGGGCTGAGAGGTGGCAAATGGAGTTTAATGTAGAGAAGTGTGAGGTGATTCACTTTGGAAGGAATAACAGGAATGTGGAATATTTGGCTAATGGAAAAGTTCTTGAAAGTGTGGATGAGCAGAGGGATCTAGGTGTCCATGTACATAGATCCCTGAAAGTTGCCACCCAGGTTGATAGGGTGGTGAAGAAGGCCTATGGAGTGTTGGCCTTTATTGGTAGAGGGATTGAGTTCCGGAGTCAGGAGGTCATGTTGCAGCTGTACAGAACTCTGGTACGGCCGCATTTGGAGTATTGCGTACAGTTCTGGTCACCGCATTATAGGAAGGACGTGGAGGCTTTGGAGCGGGTGCAGAGGAGATTTACCAGGATGTTGCCTGGTATGGAGGGAAAATCTTATGAGGAAAGGCTGATGGACTCGAGGTTGTTTTCGTTGGAGAGAAGAAGGTTAAGAGGAGACTTAATAGAGGCATACAAAATGATCAGGGGGTTAGATAGGGTGGACAGTGAGAGCCTTCTCCCGCGGATGGAAATGGCTGGCACGAGGGGACATAACTTTAAACTGAGGGGTAATAGATATAGGACAGAGGTCAGAGGTAGGTTCTTTACGCAAAGAGTAGTGAGGCCGTGGAATGCCCTACCTGCTACAGTAGTGAACTCGCCAACATTGAGGGCATTTAAAAGTTTATTGGATAAACATATGGATGATAATGGTATAGTGTAGGTTAGATGGCTTTTGTTTCGGTGCAACATCGTGGGCCGAAGGGCCTGTACTGCGCTGTATTGTTCTATGTTCTATGTTCTATGTACAAAGGAAATATTTATATGTCCAATCTCTGGGGCTGGCGTCGGATCCTTGTCGCCCGCCTGAGAGGTGGAGGTGGGGACGACAGCGCCTTGACAGGCGGGATTGCAGCCAGATTGGTGGCCTCGTGGAGCAAGGTGTCCGGAAAAGCCATAACGACAGCTGGGAACGTGAGATACGGTGGTGGGCAGGCAAGTTTGCGTAGTGCCCTTCTGTTGCGCCTGACAATGGATCCATCAGCCATACGAACCACGAACGACCTGGGAGCAGCCTGTCGAACAACAACAGTTGGAGCTGACCAGCCTCCACCAGGCAACTTGATGCGAACAGCATCTTCCGGAGTGAGCCCAGGCAAATCAGTAGCATGAGCATCGTATGTCAGCTTTTGCCGGTTTCTGAGTTGCTGCACCTTTGGGAGCACTGGGAGGTGATCCAGGTCAGGTAAATGAATGGCCGGAACAGTCGTCCTCTGGATCCGTGGTGTTACCAGGTTCCGAATCCAGCAGCTCTTGCTGCACACTTCGAACTCGTTTGCGTTGGACCTGGGATCGCTGGCCCACGATCGGCGGTGCAGACCTGCATAAGGCTGCATAATGGCCAGGCTTCCCATAATTTAAACATCGCCTGCCTCTTGCAAGGCATTGCCGCTTTAAGTGGGCGGTGCCGCAGTTCGGGCACATCATGACGTTGATGTCGTAACGCTCCGTGCGTCGTCGCAAATGCAGAGTGCGGTCAGCCGCCGCTTGCAACTGCGCAGTGAGGTCTTCGGCCGCTTCGTTCTCCCGTCATCTCTCTTCCTTCTTCCTTCTTCACTCCAGTGAGAAAAGTCCTAGCTCCCTCAACCTTTCTTCATAAGACATGCCCTCCAGTCCAGGCAGCTGCATCTCCCCTGCACCCTCTCGAAAGCACCTACATCCTTCCTATAATGAGGCGACCAGAACTGGACACAATATTCCAAGTGTGGTCTAACCAGGGTTTTATAAAGCTGCAGCAAAACCTCGCAGCTCTTAATCTCAAGCCCCCTGTTAATGAAAGCCAACATACCATACGCCTTCTTAACAACCTTATGAACCTGGGTGGCAACTTTGAGGAATCTAAGTACGTGAACCCCAAGATCCCTCTGTTCCTCCACACTTCCAAGACTCCTTGCACAGGTTTAGCACAGTTGGCTAAACAGCAGGCTTGCAATGCAGAACAAGACCAGCAGCGCGGGTTCAATTCCCGTACCGGCCACCCCGAACAGGTGCCGGAATGTGGCGACTAGGGGCTTCTCACAGTAACATCATTGAAGCCGACTTGTGACTATAAGCGATTATTATTATTATAATCCTGCCTTTAACCCTGTATTCAGCATTCAAATTCGACCTTCCAAAATGAATCACTTCACATTTATCTAGGTTGAACACCATCTGCCACTTCTCAGCCCAGCTCTGCATTATGTCAATGCCCTGTTGTAACCTGCAACCGCCCTTGACACTATCTACAACTTCACCAACCTTCGTGTCATTGGCAAACTTACTAACCCAACCTTCCACTTCCTCATCCAAGTCATTTACAAAAACCACAAAGAGCAGAGGTCCCAGAATAGATCCTTGTGGGACACCACTGGTCACCGACCTCCAGGCGGAATATTTTCCATCCACTACCACTTGCTGTCTTCTTTCATAAATCCTGGGCGGGATTCACCGATTCCCCGCCGGGTTGGAGAATCCCCGGGGTGGTGGCGTTAATCCCGCCCCGCCGCTCCGACGGCAGCTGCCGTATTCTCTACTGCCGGGTTTCTGGCAGGGGTGGGGTTTACTCTGCGCCGGTGCCCGGCAATTCTCCGGGCCCCGATGTGCCGAGCAGCCGCCCATTTTCAGCCAGTCCTGCCGGTGTGAAATGGACATGGTCCATCACGGTCGGACCTGGCTTGTCGACCATCTAGCGGGGTCCTCGGGAGGGGGGGGCCACGGGGGGATCCGGCCTCGGGGGGGGGGGGCCACGGTGGCCTGGCCCGCGATCGGGCCCCCCCCCCACCGGCCTCTGTAGTGCTCCGCCATGGCTGGCGCGGAGGAGAAACCCCCTGCTCAGGCGCAGCAACACGCCGGTGGTTCTGCGCATGCGCGGGACCATGGCGGCCCTTCGGCACCGGTTGGCGCGGCGCCAACCCCTCCGACGTCGGCCAACCCCCCAGCAGTGCGGAGGATTCCGCAACTTCCGTGTGGTCTGCCGCAGCAGTGGTTCGTGGCGCTCTTGGCGCCGGTGTCGGGCCATCGCGCCAAGTGCGGGAGAATCCCGCCTCCTATCTCCCAGAATCCTTTCCAATATTTTGCTCACCACAGACGTAAAACTGACTAGTCTGTAATTCCCAGGGATTTCCCTATTCCCTTTCTTAACAGGGGACCAACATTCGCCTCCCTCCAATCATCTGGTACTACTCCAGTGGAGTGTGAGGACGCAAAGACATTGCCAAAGGCGCAGAAATCTCTTACCTTGCTTCCCGTAGTAACCTTGGGTATATCCAGTCAAGCCCAGGGGACTTATCTATCCTGATGCTTTTCAAAATTTCCATGATATCCTCATTCTTAATATCAACCTGTTTGAGTCTATTAACCTGGTTCACGCTGTTCTCATGAGCAACAAGGTCCCTCTCTCTAGTGAATACTGAAGCAAAATATTCATTTAGAGCCTCCCCTACCTCTTCAGACTTGAGGCACAAGTTCCCTCCACTATCCCTGATCGGCCCTACTCTCACTATGATCATCCTCTTATTTCTCACATACGTGTCGAATGCCTTGGGGTTTTCCCTAATCCTTCCCGCCAGGGCTTTTTCATGCCCCCTTCTAGCTCTCCTAAGTCCATTTTTGAGTTCCTTCCTGGCTACCTTGTAACCCTCTAGAGCCGTGCCAGATCCATGCTTCCTCAACCTTATGTAAACTTCCTTCTTCCTCTTGACTAGAAGCTCCACTTCCCTTGTCATCCAAGGCTCCTTCACCTTACCATTCCTTCCTCGTCTCAGTGGGACAAAACTATCCTGCACTCGTAGCAAGTGCGCCTTAAACATCCCCCACATTACTGTTATGCATTTTCCGAAGAACAACTGTACCCAATTTATTTACCTCAGCTCCTGTCTAATAGCAGTATAATTTCCTCTCCCCTAATTAAATACCTTCCCATACTGACTGTTCCTATCCCTCTCCATGACAATGGTAAAGGTCAAGGAGTTGCGATCACTGTCATGGAAATGCTCCCCCACCAAGAAATCTGACACCTGGCCTGGTTCGATGCCAAGCACCAAATCCAATATGGCCTCCTCCTAGTTGGCCTATCTACATATTGAGTCAGTAATACTTACTCTACACACCTGACAAAATCTGCTCCATCCAACCATTTGCAGTAAGGAGGTTCCAGTTAATATTAGGGAAGTTGAAGTCACCCATGACAACAACTCTGTTACTTCTGCACCTTTTCAAGATCTGCCGCCCAACCTGTTCCTCCATCTCTCTGCTCCTATTTGGGGGTCTATAGAAAACTCCCAATAAAATGACTGCTCCTTCCTTGTTTCTGACTTCCACCCATAGTGACTCAGTAGACAAACCCTCCTCAACTACCTCCTTTTCTGCAGCTGTGATGCACTCCCTAATTAACAGTGCCACTCCCCCTCCTCTTTTACTTCCCTCCTCTCCCTCTTCTTAAAACATCTAAACCCCAGAACATCTAACAACCATTCCTGCCCCTGTGAAATCCATGTCTCCGTAATGGCCACAACATCGTAGTTCCAAGTACTGATCCATGCTCTAAGCTCATCTCCCTTATTCTTGACACTCCTTGCATTGAAACAGACAGACTTTAACCCATTCCACTGAGTGCAACTTTGCCCTATCAACTGTCTATCCTTCCTCACAGACTCGCTGCATACTATTTCTACCTGTTCAACAGCTACCCTATCCTCTGATTCATAGCTCTGGTTCCCATCCCCCTGCCAAACTAGTTTAAACCCTCTCGAAGAGCTCTCGCAAACCTCCCACCCAGGATATTGGTGCCCCTCCAGTTTAGGTGCAATCCATCCTTCATATTCAGGTCCCACCTTCCCCAGAAGTTTTCAAATGATCCACATATCTGAAGCCTTCCCTCCTACACCAGCCCTGTACCCACGTGTTCAGCTGCACTCGTTCTCTGTTCCTTGCCTCACTTGCATGTGGCACCGGTAGCAATCCTGAGATTACTGCTCTGCTTGTCCTGCTCTTTAGCTTCCAACCTAACTCCCTAAAATCACTTTTTCGATCCTCATCCCTTTTCTTAGCTATTTTGTTGGTGCCTATGTGCACCACGACTTCTGGTTGCTCCCCACCCCCCTTAGAATCCTGTAGACTCGAACCAAGACATCCCTGACCCTGGCACCCGGGACGGAATATACCTTCCGGGAGTCTCGTTCGCGACCACAGAATTTCCTATCTGTTCCCCTATCCATTGAGTCTCCTATCACTATTGCTTTTCTATTCTCCCCCTTCCCTTCTGAGCCACAGAGCCAGGCTCAGTGCCAGAGACCTGACCGCTAGGGCCTTCCTAGGTCACCCACCCCCCCCAACAGCATCCAAAATGGAATACTTGTTTTGAAGGGGAACGGCCACGAGGGTTCCCTGCACTGTCTGCCCATTCCTTTTACTTCCCCTGACTGTAACCCAGCTACTCTTGTCCTGAACCTTGGGTCTGGCTACCTCCCTGTAACTCCTCTCTATCACCCCCTCCGCCTCCCGGATGATCTGAAGTTCATCCAGCTCCAGCTCCAGTTCCCTAACGCGGTTTCTGAGGAGCTGGAGTTGGGTGCACTTCCTGCAGGTGTAGTCAATGGGGACCCCACCCACATCCTACAGGAGAAGCATGCAACTGCCCTAGCCTCCGTCCCCTCTGATGTGAATTCGCAAAGAGAAAAAGATTAAACACCCGTTAGGCGCTTAAAAACAAATATATGTATACATATATATACTGCTGCTACTCTCAAGTGAACTCTCTAAAATTGGTGATTCTGCTTAATGATAACAAGATAGCTTGCTTGCCCCCCCCCAAAAAAAAGAAATTATAGTTCTCACTATCAGTGTCATTGTCAATAGGTTCACTGCAGAGCCCTACATTTTCCCTTGGATACCTGCCGCAAATGCTGCCACCTTGGCATCCAGTCAGGACGACACTGGATTCCCCACATAGCCACTTTCCATTGATACTATACTGGTAGTCTTTATTATACTTTGCACATAGGGAAGCACAGTGGCGCAGTGGTTAGCACTCCTGCCTCATGGTGCCGAGCACCCGGGTTCTATCCCGGCTCTGGGTCACTGTCCGAGACTATGTAGGTCTCATCCCCACAACCCAATAAGATGTGCAGGGTAGGTGAATTGGCCATGCTAAATTGCCATTGTGTACTCTAAATTTATTTTTTTTAGTGTTATACTTTGCACCCATTCTGGTGGCATTGATCCACCTCACAGTTTCTTCCCTCTCACGCTCCCTATCTGTCCAACCGTACATCCGATTGTCCCCCACTTTCCTACAGTCAAGCTCAGTTGTCCCTGGTCACAGTTTCCTTCATCATTCAGAGTGTACCACAGTCTCCCTTCTTGGATGATCCCTTTGTTGGGCCAGCTTGGTATTGATAATGGCTATTAGATCATATATTCCCAGTAGTATTTTCAATTTCATTTTGTCAGTAATTCCGATAGCTGTAAGAAAATAGATCAAATTTAGCAACTGCTCTATTTACAGATGCATTTGTCAAGTTGTTCAGAGCGGTCCCATTCGTCCTAATCTAGGCCTTATTTATATTTTCTTGACAGCCGTCTGCCACCTTTCCTTTCCCAAACTGAAGACGGGGTTTTTTGTTTTCTGGATTTTATCTTAGTTGGAGGTTGTACAACACCAGCTGCCAAGCCTGATGCTCCTCTGTACATCCGGTCTTCCCCGGAATCCAATAGTGCTTTATACATAGAGGGGTTTACTTTGTCAACTATGGAGTATGGGCCATGATATTTCGAGGATAAGAAGGTTCTGGGTTGGTATTCTTGTGACATGACCTTTTGGCCTGCATCATATTCCACAGGTTTTACCTTTCCATCAAAATAGGCTTTGCTTTCTTTCTTCTATTGTCCCATTTTTGTGCTGCGGTTAAGTTGAATGCTTGTGCATTATTCACAGCTTTTTCGTAACAGACAGCTGACAGTTCAGGTTCTGATAGGTCCAATCCCAAGAGGGCTTCAAACCCCTCATGGGTCATCGCGCCATTAGGACATGTGATGTGAATCCAGTGGAGCTGGATATAACATTTCTTACTAACGTTAGTACAAAGGGTGGCACCACATTCCATGTTGAGTTATTTTGCTGTACTGCTTTCTGAATCATTGTTTTAGGGTTCTGTTCATTCTTTCCACTATCCCGTTGGATTGTGGGTGATAATCTACATGGAACTTATTTATTCCTAAAAGTGCCATTATTTGAGCTGTAAAGTGAGTACCCTGGTCAGATTCAATACTACGGGGTAAGCCCAACAGGTAAACACCTGTTGTACCAGGCTGCGATCTTGGCTGTATTTGGTCTGGTGGGGAAGGCTTCTACCTGTCGTGTTATAAGAACATAAGAACTAGGAGCAGGAGTAGGCCATCTGGCCCCTCGAGCCTGCTCCACCATTCAATGAGATCATGGCTGATCTTTTGTTGATTCAGCTCCACTTTCCGGCCCGAACACCATAACCCTTAATCCCTTTATTCTTCAAAAAACTATCTATCTTTATCTTAAAAACATTTCATGAAGGAGCCTCTACTACTTCACTGGGCAAGGAATTCCATAGATTCACAACCCTTTGGGTGAAGAAGTTCCTCCTAAACTCAGTCCTAAATCTACTTCCCCTTATTTTGAGGTTATGCCCCCTAGTTCTGCTTTTACCCGCCAGTGGAAACAACCTGCCCGCATTTATTCCTATCTATTCCCTTCATAATCTTATATGTTTCTATAAGATCCCCCCTCATCCTTCTAAATTCCAACAAGTACAGTCCCAGTCTACTCAACCTCTCCTCGTAATCCAACCCCTTCAGCTCTGGGATTAACCTAGTGAATCTCCTCTGCACACCCTCCAGTGCCAGTACGTCCTTTCTCAAGTAAGGAGACCAAAACTGAACACAATACTCCAGGTGTGGCCTCACTAACACCTTATGCAATTGCAGCATAACCTCTCTAGTCTTAAACTCCATCCCTCTAGCAATGAAGGACACAATTCCATTTGCCTTCTTTATTACCTGTTGCACCTGTAAACCACCTTTTTGCGACTCATGCACTAGCACACCCAGCTCTCTCTGCACAGCAGCATGTTTTAACATTTTATCATTTAAATAATAATCCCTTTTATTCTTACCAAAATGGATAACCTCACATTTGTCAACATTGTATTCCATCTGCCAGATCCTAGCCCATTCACTTAGCCTATCCAAATCCCTCTGCAGACTTCCAGTATCCTCTGTACTTTTTGCTTTACCACTTATCTTAGTGTGTCTGCAAACTTGGACACATTGCCCTTGGTCCCCAACTCCAAATCATCTATGTAAATTGTGAAGTTGTGGGCCGAACACTGATCCCTGAGGGACACCACTAGCTACTGATTGCCAACCAGAGAAACACCCATTAATCCCCACTCTTTGCTTTCTATTAATTAACCAATCCTCTATCCATGCTACTACTTTCCCCTTAATGCCATGCATCTTTATCTTATGCAGCAACCTTTTGTGTGGCACCTTGTCAAAGGCTTTCTGGAAATCCAGATATACCACATCCATTGGCTCCCTGTTATCTACCGCACTGTTAATGTCCTCAAAAAATTCCACTAAATTAGCTAGGCACGACCTGCCCTTTATGAACCCATGCTGCGTCTGCCCAATGGGACAATTTCTATCCAGATGCCTCGCTATTTCTTCCTTGATGATAGATTCCAGCATCTTCCCTACTACCGAAGTTAAGCTCACTGGCCTATAATTACCCGCTTTCTGCCTACCTCCTTTTTTAAACAGTGGTGTCACGTTTGCTAATTTCCAATCCGCCGGGACCACCCCAGAGTCTAGTGAATTTTGGTAAATTATCACTAGTGCATTTGCAATTTCCCTAGCCATCTCTTTTAGCACTCTGGGATGCATTCCATCAGGTCCAGGAGACTTGTCTACCTTTAGCCCCATTGGCTTGCCCATCACTACCTCCTTGGTGATAACAATCCTCTCAAGGTCCTCACCTGTCATAGCCTCATTTCCATCAGTCACTGGCATGTTATTTGTGTCTTCCACTGTGAAGACCGACACAAAAAACCTGTTCAGTTCCTCAGCCATTTCCTCATCTCCCATTATTAAATCTCCCTTCTCATCCTCTAAAGGACCAATATTTACCTTAGCCACTCTTTTTTGTTTTATATATTTGTAGAAACTTTTACTATCTGTTTTTATATTCTGAGCAAGTTTACTCTCATAATCTATCTTACTCTTTATAGCTTTTTTAGTAGCTTTCTGTTGCCCCCTAAAGATTTTTTCCTTCAATTTGATACTCTCCCTTATTTCCTTAGATATCCATGGTCGATTTTCCCTCTTTTTACCGTCCTTCCTTTTTGTTGGTATAAACCTTTGCTGAACACTGTGAAAAATCGCTTGGAAGATTCTCCACTGTTCCTCAACTGTTTCACCATAAAGTCTTTGCTTCCAGTCTACCTTAGCTAGTTCTTCTCTCATCCCATTGTAATCTCCTTTGTTTAAGTACAAAACACTAGTGTTGATTTTACCTTCTCACCCTCCATCTGTATTTTAAATTCCACAATATTGTGATCACTCCTTCTGAGAGGATCCCTAACTATGAGATCCTGAATCAATCCTGTCTCATTACACAGGACCAGATCTAGGACCGCTTGTTCCCTCGTAGGTTCCATTACATACATTCTATAAACTTCTCCTCAGGGCTGCCTTGACCGACTTGGTTAAACCAATCGACATGTAGATTAAAATCCCCCATGATAACTGCTGTACCATTTCTACATGCATCCGTTATTTCTTTGTTTATTGCCTGCCCCACCATAATGTTACTATTTGGTGGCCTATAGACTACTCCTTTCAGTGACTTTTTCGCCTTACTATTCCTGATTTCATCCCAAATGGATTCAACCTTATCCTCCATAGCACCGATGTCATCCCTTACTGTTGCCCCAATGTCATCCTTAAATAACAGAGCTACACCACCTCCCTTACCATCCACTCTGTCCTTCCGAATAGTTTGATAACCTCGGATATTTAACTCCCAGTCGTGACCATCCTTTAACCATGTTTCAATAATGGCCACTAAATCATAGTCATTCACGATGATTTGCGCCATCAACTCATTTACCTTATTCCGAATACTACAAGCATTCAGGTAAAGTACACTTATGTTGGCTTTTTTTTAACCTCTGTTCTGAATCTTAACACCTCGATCAGTAACCTCTCCTAAGTTATATTTCCTCTTAACCTTTCTCCTAATTTTCCTTGTTGTTGAACCCATATCTTCATGTAACAACCTGCCGCGTCGCTTACCATTAATGATTTTGTGGTGTTGGGTGCTCTGAGGTACAGACGAACCAACACGGTTGCGATTGGTACAATGCAGTTTTATTCCAACTAGTTATTTACACACCTGTCTTGGTACTCAGCACATGGTGACAGTGTGAGTGTCTTGTTAATGAGGTCCTGGCCTTGTCCTGTCTCCAGATGGACTGGCCACCAGGTTTCGTGTTTCTTGTCTTATACTGTGTCTGCTCTTGTCTGTGATTGGCTGTCGTGTTATGTGTGCTAATTGGTCTGTTGGTCTGTCTATCATGATGTGTGTGTTGTGATGTGTGTTTGAATATCATGACAGTTTTCACTTCCCGTTTTATTCCTGGTCCTATTCACTGAGCTCCCCTCAGCCACTGTACCTTGTACTGTTGCACTTTTTGATTTTTGACTATGGCTTCTCTGCCTTACACTTTCCCCCTTACTGCCTTTTGTTTTTGTCACTGTTTTACTACCTTCCAACTTCTTGCATCCTTCCCATCCCCCTGCCACATTAGTTTAAACTCTCCCCAACAGCTCTAGCAAACACCCCCCCTAGGACATCGGTTCCAGTCCTGTACTGTGGGATAACACAGGCTGCAACTGGATGCAGCTTTAATCAAAAGATACTCCAGACCTTGAAGTTAGTTCAATCTGATTTATTGAACCAGTAGCACAGTTAGCACAGTTCTCTATGAGTTCGACTCTCTGCTAACCTAAGTGTGGTTACCCTGACTGAACCACATTAGCTCTTAGCCATGTGCTGGAGATGTGATACTGTACATACACCCTGACTCACTCTGTAGATGTTCATCAGTGGAAAGAGGCGGAGTGTGAGTGCCTCGTGCCTTTTATAGTGAGATACCACCCCTGAGTGTCCTGCCTGCTCATTGGTCACGTCCTGGTCTCTGTATTCATTAGCTGCCTGTCTGTGCCTGTCTGTATATCATTATCTGCCTGTCTGCATGTCATGACACTACCCATTTGCTAAATGTGTTGATTGCCACCAGAATGTACTTGTACCGCCCTTTGCAGGGTGGCGAAGATCCCACATAAATCGATCTGTAAATTTGTCTATGGTCCTTCTACAGGACGGGTATGGCTTAATTCCTCTTTGCATAGTGGTCTAGATTGCTTTGTGCACACATTATTCAACGTTCTAAATAATGTTTCACATCTTTGGAGAAATTTGGCCACCAACATAAGTTTCCAATTGTCAGTGGTTGTGTCAATTCCTTGATGTTCGTGCCTGTCATGACACTGATAACTTATTTCTATCTTGTGTAGGTACCATGTACCTTCCTTCTTTTAGTACCAGGCCGTTCTTAATTTCAAATTTATGTCCAATTCTTGTAGGAGTCAGGCATACCATCTTACAGGAATAAACCCATCTCTGCTCTCAATATACCTTAATTATCAATGGCACAGACGAATGCTTGATTTGCAGAGATATTCTTTGAAAAGAGAGCTTTTGACACTTCTTTACGGAAAAGATATGACTCCTGTCAGAACCTCTGGCTATTTGTCTTCAAAAGCTATTTCAATTGGCTTGTTTCAGCTCCCCCTCCAAGTCTGCACTGCTTTAAATACAGTTCATTTCTTTTTAACTAACTTGCAATGAGAACTGTTTCACTGTGCACATAGCTTCAGCCAGATCAGAACTGAACTGAAAATGCTTTCCCTAAAAGCCATAGCTCCACCCAGCAATGACATAATCTCACCAAGCTGGAAACAAATTAACTCCCCAGGGAATCCCCTTAATCAAAACAGAACTGTATTAGCCCAAGTTTTTTTCTGATGGCTAATTGCACCCCTGGCTCCTAAAAGCTTTGTTGTCTTTAATAGTAAGAATCTTTTAAAACATGATTTCAGCAGTCAAACACGCCAACCCAGGCTTTTAACCCTCACTTCATCAAATAATTATAATACAATATATCTGAAACTCCCACACCCACATTCATTATACCAGACCTTTCTATCATTTGTCATTTCAACACACCATCCTGCTCTCATGTCCACATGTCCGCCCTTGGCCTGCTACAATGTTCCAATGAAGCCCAATGCAAATTGCAGGAACATCTTCCAATTAGGCACATTACAGCCATCCAGACTTAACATTGAGTTCAACAACTTCATATTGTGAACTCTCTGCTCCAACTTCACCCCATTTTTATTTCTATTAATTTACTTTCATTTCTTCCATTGATTAATGTTTCCATCCCACTTTCCATTTTTCTTCCCACATTCTATCTTTTTTCCCCTTCCCATCTCCCCTCACCCCACCCCATTAGGGTCATCTGTTCCCTATTGCATGTTGTTGTTTGACATATTGCTTACCTTTTGTTTTTCCATTAACACATTAGAATCGTAGAAACGTTACAGCACATGAGGAGGCCATTCAGCCCATCTTGTCCATGCCAGCCCGAGGACACCCAGGTGCCTTTTCTAATCCCACCTTCCCACACCCGGTCCATAACCATGTAGCTTACTGCACTTAAGATACAGGTACTTTCTAAAAGAGTTTAGGGTTTCTACCTCCGCCATCAACATGGGCAGTGAATTCCAGACACCCACTACTCTAAAAAAGTTCTTCATGTCCCCTCTACACCTTCTGCCTCTTTTCTTGAATCTATGTCCCCTGGTCTAGAATTCTCCACCAAAGGAAACAAATTTATCCTGTCCACTTTATCTCTTCCCCTCATAATTTTGTACACCTCAATTAAGTCATCCCTCAGCCTTCTTTGTTCCAAGTAAAATAACCCCAACCTCTATAATCTCTTCTTGTCGATACACTTTTCCAGCCCGGGCAACATTCTTGTAAACCTCAGTTGCACTCTCTCCAGAGCAATTATGTACTTCCTGTAATGTGGTGACCAGAACTGCGCACGATCTTGCAGTTGTTGCCTCCGTGTTTTATACAATTCCAACATTTTATCTTTACTTTCTCTTCTATACCCTTGCCAATGAAGGAGAACATTCTAGATGCATTTTTTAACAACGTTGTCTCCTTGAACTGCTGCCTTAGGGATCTATGAACTTGACGCCAAGTTCTCTCACTTCACCTACCCCTTTTAGTATATTTCCATTTATTGTGTACTCCCTATATCTGTTTGACCTCCATAAATGCATGACCTCACACTTCTCTGTGTTAAATTCCATCTGATCCTCGCCCACTCCACCAACCCATCCATATCATTCCGGAGATTGTAGCTATCCTCTACACTGTCCACCACTCGGCCAATTTCTGTGTCGTCTGCAAATTTCCCAATTGTGCTCCCCACATTCACGTCCAAATCATTAATATTTGACACAAACAATAAGGGTCCCAACGCCGAGCCCTGTGGAACACCACTTGAAACAACTTTCCAATTGCAAGGGCAGCCATTGACCATTACCCTTAGTTTCCTATTACTAAGCTAACTTTTTAATCCCGTTCACCCCATTGCCCTGTATCCCTGTGAGGGCAGCACGGTAGCATAGTGGTTAGCACCGTGGCTTCACTGCACCAGGGTCCCAGGTTCGATTCCCTGCTGGGTCACTGTCTGTGCGGAGTCTGCACGTTCACCCGTGTCTGTGTGGGTTTCCTCCGGGTGCTCCGGTTTCCTCCCACAGTCCAAAGATGTGCAAGTTAGGTGGATTGGCCATGATAAATTGCCCTTAGTGTCCAAAAAGGTTAGGAGGGGTTATTGGGTTACGGGAATAGGGTGGAAGTGAGGGCTTAAGTGGGTCAGTGCAGACTCGATGGGCCAGATGGCCTCCTTCTGCACTGTATGTTCTATGTTCTATCCCATGGCTTTTACTTTCTTGACCAATCTGCCATGTAGGACTTGCCAAACGCCTTGCTAAAATCTATGTACACAACATCCACTGCACTACCTTCATCAACTCTGCTCGTCATTCCCCACATTCTGATCTCTTAATGTGCCACTACCAGCACCCTGCTTAGCCATGATCAGCATCATTTATATTCCCTGTGTCTTTTTGTCCATGATATCTTTCTCAATCACTGCCTAACCTCCATCTATCGTTAGCCTTCTATCCAGCCTTTACTGCTCGACCCCTCCCCCAACAACCACTATAGTGTAAATCTCATCCTATTTCCAGTTCGCTCTAGCCCTGACGAAGAAAGACTCATCCAGACTCGAAAAGTTAGCTCTGTTCTCCCTTCACAGATGCTGTCAGACCTGCTGAGATTTTCCTGCATTTTCTGTTTTTGTTTCATATTTCAGAATCTGCAGTAATTTGCTTTAATCTTGTAATAGTTTCCTGTCCAAGAAGTCTGGATCAAGGCCAGGTCAATCAGAAGTCCGACCTTCCATTAAAATCAGTATAGAGTAATTATGGAATGTACACAATCTGTCTCTTTAGCAGATGTCACCATATAACACCAGATCTGTTCATGGAGATTAGATACCTGCTTGGTAGATCTCCATGAGGCTGAACATATATAATTTAAATCTGCACCAGAACATCAGGTAATTTTATTTGAATGAAATATGAAAGGTACTTTATCAAGAAAATGTTTCTGTACTACCTTCCTTTCTAGTTGCTGAAGAAAAGTGAAATTCTGCTGCTTTTCTTATTTTGTTGCTTAGTGGCGACTCCTGTGAAGCAGAGCTCCAAGAACTAATGCATCAAATTGATGTAATGGTGAACCGTAAAAAAGTAGAATGGGAACAACATTCACAAAACCTTGAGACTCGGCTTGAAATGCGTGAAGTAGAACTGGCCAACGTACGGACTTGCCTTGATCAGAAGCGCCATGAGGTAAGACAGCAACTCCTGTAGGTACTACATTTAGCAAGCAAGAGACCTTCCAGGTAGAAATGACAATTGATTAGTTGTGAAAAATTAAAAAGAACAATGATGTCAATCAGCTCTGTAGGATGTCTCAAAGTAATATTCACTTGTCAATGTGACTTCCAAACTTAAGTATGTGGAGATTAATGGATTTAATAATTAGGTAGTGCAAGCAATGGTTCTTCAAAACATAAACAGAGAAGCAAATGCACTTGTGGTATGTAGTTTGTGCTCATTTAAGTACAAAACAGAAAATGGTTTACATTTGAGAATGTAGTAATGATGTGTAACTTTCTGAATTATTAATTGACCTAATTGTTAATCTGTTGAAAATAACATTATTTCATCTGCAGAAGGTTAGTTACTTCTTTGAGCAAGTTTTGGAAGAATGTCATGTTGCAGTAAAATAAAGAATTTTGTACTTCTGTTAAATTATATACCCACTAAGTTCTTCTTGGGGTATGAGGAGCAGTTGAGGACTCTTGGTCTGTACTCAATGGAGTTTAGAAGACTGTGAGTCTCATTGAAACTTACAGGATACTGAAAGGCCTAGATAGACTGGACGTAGAGAGGATGTGTCCATTAGTAGGAAAATTCCAAACCCGAGGGCACAGCCTCAGACTGAAGGGAAGATCCTTTAAAACAGCAAAGAGGAGGAATTTCTTCAGCCAGAGGGTGGTGAATCTGTGGAACTCTGCGCCGCAGAAGGCTGTGGAGACAAGTCACTGAGTGCCTTTAGGACAGAGATAGATAGGTTCTTGATTAATATGGGTATCAAGGGTTATGGGGAGAAAGCAACAGAATGGGAATGAGAAACATATCAGCCATGATTGAATGGCAGAGCAGACTCAATGGACCAAATGGCCTAATTCTGCTCCTATGAATGAATGATTGAATGAATGAAAATCGCTTATTGTCACAAGTAGGCTTCAAATGAAGTTATTATGAAAAGCCCCTAGTCTTATGGTCTTATAATTCCATGCAGTCAGGTAAGGCACTGGGACTGGACAGGTTGCCAGTGGACTTCTACAAGACGTTTGCGGCAGCACTGCCCCTGCACCTGCAGGAGATGTTGAATGATTTGCTGTTGAGGGGGCACCTGCTGCCCACGCCGGCACAGGCCTCAATCTCATTGATCCCCAAGAAGGACAAAGACCTATCTCACTGCTGAACACTGACACTAAAAACCTGGCGAAAGCTCTGGCGAGGCAACAGGAGAGTTGCTTGCCAGAAATAATCGCTGAAGATCGGACCAAGTTTGTCAAAGGTAGACTGCTGATGGCAAACATCAGACGCCTGTTGAACGTGATTATGACCCCAGCCATAGTGAAGACACCAGAAATGATAATTTCCCTGGATGCAGAGAAAGCCTTCGACAGAGTAGAATGGAAGCACCTCATGGAGGTACTGGAACGGTTTGGGTTTCGGCCAGCGTTCACCTCATGGGTGAAACAATTGTACAGCGCTCCCATGGCATATTTATGGATGAACACCACCAGCTCTGACTATTTCCAGCTGCAAAGAGGCACGAGACAAAGATGCCCATTGTCCCCACTGCTGTTTGCTCTGGCAATTGAGCCACTGGCCATCGCTCTCAGATCAGCGTAGGAATGGAGAGGTATTCAGAGAGGAGACAGGGAGCACAGAGTCACTATCTATACAGATGACCTGTTTCTCTCTGACTCAAACCCCTTACCCGGTATAGTTAAGATAATGGAACTCCTGAGGGAGTTCGGAGCCTCCTCGGTATACAAACTAAACCTTTTTAAAAAATTTAAAGTACCCAATTATGTTTTTCCAATTAAGGGGCAGTTTAGTGTGGCCAATCCACCTACCCTGCACATCTTTGGGTTGTGGGGATGAAACCCACGCAGACACAGGATGAATGTGCAAACTCCACACAGACAGTATCCCGGGACCGTGATTGAACCCAGGTCTTCTGCGCGTTGCAGCAGTGCTAACCACTGCGCCACCATGCCGCCATACAAACTAAACCTGAACAAGAGCTAAATCTTCCCAGTGAACCCCCAAGGGGGAGGAGCAGAGCTGGGGACGCTGTCATTCAAACTAGCCAAAACCAAATTCCAATACCTGGAAATCCAGATCGCCCACGACTGGGCACGTGATAGAAACCTTCTTTATTATAGGTAATATATAATAAAGATTTAAGTGAAGAAATGATTTAGTCACATTTTATTATTAAAAATCATATTAAACCATAACAGCAGACAATGCTGCCAGCATGAGAAAGTTCTGATAAGAAAGCCAGTGTTAAGACTGACTAGCCAAGTTATAGAATAGATCCTTGATATAAACATGGTGTGAAGCTGGTTGCAACATAATGCACGATCAATTGCACAAAGACTTGAATTGGGTACAACTGAGGCTTTATTGCTCTAAGATGTGTGGCCTCCCACAGCAGCTGGCGAAATGGCAGCAGCATGGAGGACACACGTATTTATACTCCGCCTACTGGGTGGAGCCAGCAGGCAGGGACTACTAACGAACCTGTAGTACAGGTCCTACCATACATCACCTAATAGAGGTGCAACAATGGTTTACCACACAACATTAGAAAGTTTTCCCATGCCACATTATCTCTTACAACTTGATAGACATACATTTCATCGAATTAAATGAATTATAAATATTTTAGCCCAATCACAGTTGGAAAGGGGACAGAGTCTAAGAGAGATTATGATTTCCTTAAAAGATCGGAGAAAACTTTGGCTTGCTCTCTTTTCCAGAATTTATACCTTTAACCTAGTCTTGCTTTTCTTTGCAAACAGCTATTTACTTTTGTTTCATTTTTGCATTGTGCATTTGATCTGAAGAAATTACTCCGAACTAACTTTAACTTGAATTCAACTCAACTATCTGTATTTGCGATGAACAAACAATTTTCTTGATTCTGTATTTGTATTAAATTTGACTTGCTTAATGGACTTTGAAATCAACATAAATAAAGATACTTGACTTCACTCAAGAAGCTCTGTCTCGAGTTCTGTATGTTTGGTATATCAGTGCAGCTACACGTAAATATATTAACAAAATACAGATCCATCAATTGGCGCAGTCGGCAAATGTAGAGGGGAGAATTAACGAATTTGGACAAACAGAGGGAAACAAGGAGTGGCCCAAAGGCACACCGTGCCGTAGAGGCCCACAGAAAACCACAGACCGATGACTGAGAGCCATGCTGGGTATGAGTTGTCAATTCGTAAGCCAAGTAGCCAGATGACAGATTTACAGAGCGGACGATCGGGAGGCTTCGCTCTGAAAGTCAATTGAGGTAAGACATCAACTTTGCCTCATTTCACGCCGCGATGGTTCGCGAACCTTTCCCTACCGACAAAAGAACCTTAGAAGAAAAGGCTGAGATATTGGGGTTGCAAGTACTTTAGTCATTTAATCATCGAAACAGTTAAAAGGGACGACAGTACATAGTCCCGACTGCTTCTAAGTTGTGCAGAACAATTATGGGGGACAACACTCTTATAAAAGCCCCCATGGCTTCCAAGGGTGGAGCGGAGCTTCCCACAATGGTGAAGGGAGGCCGCGCCCCACCAGATGTGTCTAGTGAAGATATATTCAATAATATCAAAGCTACTATCTATCAGCATTATAATTGTTCGCAGCAAATAAGGAGATTGAATTGAAATACAACATTACTAATGACCAATGGTCCTTTGAAGATGTTAGGAAAGTTTGGGGTAAATCTACTCGTATGAAAAATAAGGAGCGCATCAGATGGTCCCTTGTGGTCATGCAACAGCTCTGTGAATGACGAAAAACGATCCTTCAAACTGACCACGATAACGCCCTTAAGTCTGCCCAAGATCAACTCCACAAAGTCTCTGCGCTACTGCATGATTCAAACACTAGATTCGAGAGAGTCAATCAGGCTAAAACCTTTTTACATTGTCAGAATGATGAGCTCCGTAAACACATTAGTGAGCTTCAACAGCAGAACACTGAGTTTCAGAATGCCATTAGTGGTTTTAAAAATACAAATACAGATCTTCAGAACCAAAATTCCGATCATCAGAACTTTAATAGTGATCTTCAAACAAATAATACCGAGCTTAAGAATATAAATAACAATCTTCAAAAAAAAAATGATGAGCTTCGTGATGCACGATCAATAACTACTGAAACGAGGTTGTAGCACAACTGAAGGCTTTAATAAGCAAGAAGTGTTCCCCAGCAGCTCAGGTACAGAATGAGGGCTGCTGGGATGGCACGGGTTCTTATACCCTCCCCGTGTCTGCGTGGGTTTCCTCCGGGTGCTCCGGTTTCCTCCCACAATCCAAAGATGTGCAGGTTAGGTGAATTGGCCAATGATAAATTGCCCTTAATGTCCAAATTGCCCTTGGTGTTGGGTGAAGGTGTTGAGTTTGGGTAGGGTGCTCTTTCCAAGAGCCGGTGCAGACTCAAAGGGCCGAATGGCCTCCTTCTGCACTGTAAATTCAATGATAATCTATGATTAATCTAGGACAAAGGTTCGGCACAACATCGTGGGCCGAAGGGCCTGTTCTGTGCTGTATTTTCTATTTTCTATTTTCTGTCGGGGTGGAGCTACCACACTCTACAGCCAATGGTAAAACCCCTAGGTTTAACCAATGGCACTTCAGCCTCTCAGGTACCGTAATACCTGATAATACCACATTCATCCCCTGTTAAAAAAAGAGTCCGGTGGGGGTGGTGGTCAGCAACTACAAAATGTAACAACATGGTATAATCAGTTCTGGAGGTACCGTGATACCTCCTTACAGTGTTTAGTGATTATTTACAAGCATGTTAGACATGTACATTCAGTGTTTAATATTTACAGATCAGTTGAAATGTTGCAATCAGTCGGTCGGGTGCCCTGGTCGTCCTCTGTGATCGTCTGAGCCTCGGTGGTGACTCCGGTGGGGGCTCGGGCGTCTGCAACTCCGGGAACGTGGCTTCGATCTCCATGACAGCTTCGTCACCCATAGACGGCGCTGGTGGGAAAAACGGGAAGGGGGCGCCTGTAGGGGGCGTCGGTGGGTGGGGGGGCCTAGGCAGGGGAGGCGGGAGGACTGATCCTCCTGTAAGATGCTGCGGTGGAGGGGAGGGTGGGACTGGTGGCTGGGATTTACGTGGGGTTCCGGCGGGCGCCAGGTCCCGTAGGGAGACCGTATCTTGTCGGCCGTCAGGGAATGCCACGTAGGCGTATTGGGGGTTAGTGTGTAGCAGATGGACTCTCTCGACCAACGGGTCCAACTTGTGCGCCCGCACGTGTTTTCGGAGCAGGATGGGTCCAGGTGTTGCCAGCCAAGTCGGGAGCGAGGTCCCGGAGGAGGACTTCCTGGTAAAGACGAGACATTCGTGAGGTGTCTGATTGGTGGTCGTACAAAGCAGTGACCGGATGGAGTGGAGGGCCTCCTGGAGGACTTCTTGCCAGCGGGAGACTGGGAGGTTCCTGGACCGTAGGGCCAGTAGAACGGTCTTCCAGACCGTTCCGTTCTCCCTCTCTACCTGTCCGTTACCCCGGGGGTTGTAACTGGCCGTCCTGCTCGAGGCAATGCCCTTGCCGAGCAGGAATTGACGTAGTTCGTCGCTCATAAAGGAGGACCCCGTTTCACTGTGTATGTAAGCGGGGAACCCGAACAGTGCAAAGATGCTATGGAGGGCCTTGATGACTTGATGAGGTCATGTCGGGGCAGGGGATGGTGAATGGGAACTGGGAGTACTCATCAATCACGTTCAGGAAATACGTGTTGCGGTCAGTGGAGGGGAGGGGGCCTTTGAAGTCCATGCTGAGGCGTTCAAAGGGACGGGAAGCCTTAATCAGGTGCGCTCTCTCTGGCCAGTAGAAGTGCGGTTTGCATTCTGCCAGATTTGGCAGTCCCTGGTGGCCGGCCTGACCTCCTCGATGGAGTAGGGCAGGTTGCGGGTCTTAACGAAATGGAAAAAGTGAGTGACCCCCAGGTGGCAGAGGTCCTCGTGGAGGGCTCGGTGGCGGTCCACTTGTGCGGTGGCACATGTGCCGCGGGACAGGGCGTCAGGAGGCTCGTTTAGCTTCCCGGGACGGTACAAGATCTTGTAGTTGTAGATGGAGAGTTAGATCCTTGTCATTTTTTATCTTGCCCCGCTGTGCATTATCGAACATGAATGCCACCGACCGTTGGTCAGTGAGGAGAATGAGTCTCCTGCCGGCCAGGTAATGCCTCCAATGTCGCACAGCTTCTACCATGGCCTGGGCCTCCTTCTCGACTGAGGAGTGGCGAATTTCTGAAGCATGGAGGGTACGTGAGAAGAAGGCCACGGGTCTGCCCGCTTGGTTGAGGGTGGCTGCCAGAGCTACGTCGGATGCATCGCTCTCGACCTGGAAGAGGAGGGACTCGTCAATGGCGTGCATTGTGGCCTTTGCAATGTCTGCTTTGACGCGGCTGAAGGCCTGGCGGGCCTCTATCGACACGGGGAAAGATGCGGATTGGATCAGGGTACGGGCTTTGTCAGCATAATTGGGGACCCAATTAGTAACTGAAAAACCCTAGGCAGCGCTTCAGGGTCTTGGGGCCGTGAGGGAGGGGGAACTCCATAAGGGGGCGCATGCGTTCAGGGTCGGGGCCTATAACTCCATTTTGCACTACGTAGCCGAGGATGGCTAGGCGGTCGGTGCTAAACACGCATTTATCCTTATTGTATGTTAGGTTAAGGATTTTAGCGGTCTGGAGAAATTTTCGGAGGTTGGTGTCGTGGTCCTGCGGGTCGTGGCCGCAGATGGTGACATTATCGAGATACGGGAACGTTGCCCATAGACCGTACCGGTCAACCATTCGGTCCATCTCGCGCTGGAAGATCGAGACCCCGTTAGTGACACCGAAGGGAACCCTTAAGAAGTGATAGAGCCGCCTGTCAGCCTCGAAAGCAGTGTATTTGCGATCACTAGTACGGAGGGGTAGATGGTGGTAGGCGGACTTGAGGTCCACCGTGGAGAAGACCTTATAATGCGCGATCCTGTTTGCGAGGTCGGATATGCGGGTGAGAGGGTACGCATCCAGCTGCATAAACCTGTTGATGTTCTGACTGTAGTCGATGACCATCCTATACTTCTCCCCGGTCTTTACCACCACTACTTGAGCTCTCCAGAGACTGTTGCTGGCTTCAATGACCCCTTCCCTCAGTAACCTTTGGACCTCTGACCTAATAAAGATCCGATCCTGGGCACTGTACCATCTGCTCCTGGTGGCGACGGGTTTGCAATCCGGGGTGAGGTTCGCAAACAGGGAAGGCGGGTCGACCTTAAGGGTCGCGAGGCCGCAGACAGTAAGGGGGCGTATAGGGCCGCCGACTTGGAAGGTCAGACTTTGCAGGTTACACTGGAAGTCTAAACCCAGGAGTGTAGCCGCGCAGAGGTGGGGAAGAACATAAAGGCGAAAATGTTTGAATTCCCTTCCCTGGACTGTGAGGATTGCTAAACAGAACGCCTTTATGTCTACAGAGTGAGAACCGGAAGCTAGGGAGATTCTTTGATTAGCAGGGTGGATAAAGCGCCTTACCGTGTCGGGGTGTATAAAGCTCTCCGTGCTCCCAGAGTCGATCAAGCAGGACGTCTCATGGCCGTTGATGAAGACGGTCGTCGTTGCTGTTGAGAGTGTTCGAGGTCAAGTTTGGTCCAGGGTCACCGAGGTCAGACGCAGTAGTTGTGGATTTCGTTCAGGCAGTGCGTGGTCCGCCGAGCTGGGGTCCTGAGGCATCCAAGATGGTGTCTCCCATTGGTCGCACATGTGGTTGGGCGTGGAGACAATGGCGACGCCCCTCCGTCAAGCGTGGTGTCCGGTAAGGCGCCGCTCCGCAGGTGGGCCTGGGATACGGGGGTGGCGGCGACCGCCGGCCACCCGGGGCCCCTGGAGAGGTTCACTGTGGCGGTCTGGAGTTGCCGCTGGAGACCGCGGCCTGGCAGACTCCCACGAAATGGCCCTTTTTGCCGCACCCCCTGCAGATGGATGTGCGGGCCGGGCAGCGCTGGCGGGGGTGTTTTTCCTGCCCGCAAAAGAAGCAGCGGGGTCCATCGGGGTTGGCAGGCCGCCTTACAGTGTAGGCCTGCGGGGAAGCGGGGAAGGTCTCGGGGCGGCCGCTGCAGGATTCCACACTGCCCAGGGGGCCGCCGCACGATCGGGCACGTAGGATCAGGCGTTCTTGGAGGCAACGTCCATGGACCCTGCAAGGGCTCGTGCCTCCCTAAGTCCCAGCGTGTCTTTCTCTAAAAGACGCTGGCGGATTTCTGAAGAGCAAATACCTGCTACAAAGGCGTCCCGGACTATGAGTTCCGTGTGCTCGCTCGCCGAATCTTGCGGGCAGCCACAGCTTCTGCCCAGCACCAATAGCGTGTGGTAGAATTCCTCCAATGGTTCCCTGGGGTTTTGTCGTCTTGTTGCAAGCAGGTGACAACCGTAGACCTGATTTACTGGGCGAATATAGTGTCCTTTTAAAAGTTCGATTGCTGCATCAAAGTCTTCCGCCTCCTCGATGAGGGTGTAGATCTCTGGGCTTACCCTTGAGTGCAGGACGTGCAGTTTCTGCTCCCCCGAGGGTGTGCCATCAGCCATCTCCAGGTAGCCTTTAAAACATGCCATCCAGTGCTTAAAGATCGCCGCTGAGTTTGTCACGTGGGGACTGGGTTGAAGACACTCCGGCTTGATTTGGAGGTCCATCCTTTCTACTTAAATCTAGCTTATTAAATTGATGCACGATCAATAACTACTAAAACGAGGTTGTAGCACAACTGAAGGCTTTAATAAGCTAGATTTAAGTAGATAATACCACACTTTGCAATGAAATTACTGACCTGCAAAAGAAAATTTCTGAGTCGGACTCCACTGTATGATGATTTGCTTTCACACACTGACGCACTCCAAAAGAGAGCCAAAACTGAGAGAGAATTGTATTTTGGAGACTAAGATGTCCGACTTGCAAACTAAAATGGCCAACCTGAAAACTCAGTACAAATTGCTGCGCGAAGATTTTAATTTGGCAGCCACCTGGAGTGCAGATACTGCCGGCCAATGCGCTCCGCAGACTCCGGTTACCAAACATCCCGAATCAGCTAAAGCAGTGTTATCACTACACGAGGTGCCAAACAAAGTAAGCTTGTTAGCTCCGACAAGGCTATTGACGGAAGTGATGCACATAGTGACAGCGGAAGTGACGTTCCTATAGTCAGGCCTACTGTAATCCAGCTTGCCCCATTGCGCACCAAACAGGTTAAAATTGAAGCGACAGAAAAGGCCGATAACAATGGTTTGGTCACTAGATCGCAATACGCCCGTCATTGGGTTCATGATCCGGTGACCCCGATAAGATTGATCGATGGTCCAAAGAACTCCACATCCTAAAAAGGAGGGGGTTAGCCACTTGGGATCAATTGCAGCGTTTACAGCTTACATCCGCTAAATGGTGTGCAGGTCGAGGGTTAGGTGGTGCAGTGGTTAGCACTGCTGCCTCACGGCACTGAGGTCCCAGGTTCGATTCCGGCTCTGGGTCACTGTCCGTGTGGAGTTTGCACATTCTCCCCGTGTTTGCGTGGGTTTCGCCCCCACAACCCAAAGATGTGCAGGCTAGGTGGATTGGCCACACTAAATTGCCCCTTATTGGAAAAAATGAATTGGGTACTCTGAATTTTAAAAAATAACTTCTCTATAGTTTTTGCACCTCTCACAAATTTGTTCCTCTATATCTTCCCCACGCATGTTTGTAGAATCCACTCAGTCGTGTAACGGTACCTCTATCGTTTCTTAGCTCGATCTGAGATTCTGTCTTGACATTTTTTCATTCTTTGACATCCTTTTTCTCTAACAATGTAATATTATCCTTAAATCACCCCCTCCAGCCTTTCCTTCCCATGGGCAGAATTTTCACCTGG